>NC_142461.1:86980000-87312500 GCF_049115385.1 Moschus berezovskii
GTGCTCAGTCATGTCTGACTCTGAGACCCCATGGATTATGGCCTGCCAGGCTCCCTGTCCATGGAATTGTCTAGGCAAGGATATGGGAGTGGGTTGCCATTTTCTACCCCAAGGGATCTTCATGACCCAGGGATCGCACCCAGGTCTCTTGTGTCTCCTGAACTAGCAGGCAGATTCTTTACCACTGCATCACCTGGGAAGCCCAGATATTACTGTATTTCCTCCTAAATACTTTGGCACTCATATCATTAGCTATATTTCAATATTAGTTTACACTTCTTTTATGTAAAATTTATGTACAATGAAATACTGAATCAGTTCAGTTCAGTGCAGTTGCTCAGTCATGTCCGACTCTTTGAGACCCCATGGACTGCAGCATGCCAGGCTTCCTTGTCCATCACAAACTCCTGGAGTGTGCTCAAACTCATGTCTATCAATTCAGTGACACCATCCAACCATCATAACCTCTGTCATCCCCTTCTCATTCCACCTTCAATCTTTCCCAGCATCAAGATCTTTTCCAAGGAGTCAGTTTTTTACATCAGGTCACCAAATTATTGGAGTTTCAGCTTCAGTATGAACCTTTTGCTGTTGTTCAGTTGATTAGTTGTGTCCAACTCTTTGTGACCCCATCGACTGTAGCACTCCAGGCTTCCCTGTCCTACACCATTTCCCAGAGCTTTTTCAAACTCATGTCCATTGACTTGGTGATGCCACCCAACAATCTCATCCTCTGTCATCCCCTTCTCCTCCTGACTTCAATCTTTTCCAGCGTCATGGTCTTTTCTGATGAGTTGGATCTTCACATCAGGTGGCTGAATTATTGGAGTTTCAACTTCAGTATCAGTCCTTCCAATGAATATTCAAGACTGTTTTCCCACAGGCTGGAGAGGTTGGATCTCGTTGCTGTCCAAGGGACTCTCAAGACTCTTCTCCAACACCACAGTTCAAAAGCATCAGTTCTTTGGCATTCAGCTTTCTTTATAGTCCAACTCTCACATCCATTCATGACTATTGGAAAAACCATAGCTTTGACTAGATGGACCTTTGTTGGCAAAGTTTTGGCTCTGCTTTTAATATGCGGTCTAGGTTGGTCATAGTTTTTCTTCCAAGGAGAAAGAGTCTTTTAATTTCATGGCTGCACTCAACAACTGCAGTGATTTTGTAGTCCAAAAAAATAAAGTCTGCAACTGTTTCCGCTGTTTTCCCATCTATTTGCCATGAAGTGAAGAAGCTGGCTTAAAACTCAACATTTGGGAAACAAAGATCATGGCATCTAGTCCCATCACTTCATGGCAAATAGATGTGGAAACAATGGAAACAGTGACAGACTTTATTTGCTTGGGCTCCAAAATCACTGGAGATGGTGACTGCAGCCATGAAATTAAAAGATACTTGCTCCTTAGAGTAAAAGCTATGACAAACCTAGACCGCACATTTAAAAGGAGAGACATTACATTGCCAACAAATGCCCATTTACTTCACTCAATGAAAATGAAAAAATTCATGATCATAGACTTTACTGTAAAAGTTCAGAACACGAAATATAACCAGATCTTCAAAACTTATGCTGCTACTTCTGTTCAGTGGCTTAGTCATGTCTGACTCTCTGCGACCCCATGGACTGTAGCCCACCAGTCCATGGGGATTCTCCAGGTGAGAATACTGAAGTGGGCTGCCATTTCCTTCTCCAGAAGATCTTCAAAACTTATAGACAAGAAAAATGTTATTCATTAAAAAAAATAAATCATACTGGAATTGTAATTGTCATCACTACCACTGAATACTAGAAGGAAAAGTTATGATGATTTCAAAATTTTATACCCAGACAAACTGTCTTTCAAGTTAAATAAAAGTAGTAAGATTTTCAAACATCCAATTCTACAGAAAACTTACCTCATTTTTTCATAAGGATAGATTTGAAGATAAATGGTAAAATAAAGGAATAACTTCCAAAAGAAGCACTTATATATTCCAGGAAACAATAACTAATTCTGCACATCTGTGAAGGGAAGCATCCCAGTAAAAGTTGAAAGTTATGTGACAAGTTAAAATGTAAATCTTCCAGATGGAAGAAGGAGGATTATAGTTTTAAGGGAAAATTTTTATTTTTAAAAAAGTTTCTTAAAGCATGAAAAGTTCTGATTGAAATTTTATTAAAAAATGGAGATCTGATAAAGTCAGATGTTAGACAAAAATAAAATTACAAATGACTAGAAAAATAAACATCCAAGGACAGCATATAAAAAAATCATGATCTAAATTAAAAACAAATTAAAATTATGTCCGTAATAAATGTGAGTCCTCAATAAATATTTGAAAAATTAATAAATGCGTGTATTTTGGCAATGTAAAAATACAACAAATCCAAGAGAAGACAAAATGTAACAAAAGTAAAGAAATAAAGAAGAAATGTAGCGATGTGAATACCTAATTTGCAAAATGTACAGTTGCAAAATATTATTGTAAAAGGAAAAATAATGTGAATTTAAATATATCACTTTATTACAATAGCAACCAACAGAAAAATTAAAAACAGCAAAGTAATTCAAACACTGGAAAAACAAGGGAGAATTGTGAATGTAGAATGAAGGCTCTTATTTCATATCAAGAAGTCAATAGATATTGTCTGACAGACAGCTATGAATATACTTTCAAATATTATGAAGATACTTTACTAAAGAATTAAAATCAAAATTATTACACTATGGTAAATGAAAGAAGCCAGACACAAATTGTCAAATATTGTGTGCTTCCCTGTAATCAAATATCCAGAATAGATAAAGCTATAGAGACAAGCATTGACTGGCTCTTGCCAGCATTGGAGGGAAGGGCCAGTGAGGAGTGACCGTTTAGAGGGTATGAGATTTCCTTTTAGAGTGATGAAAATTTTCTGAAACTAAATAAAGATAGTGGAAGCTCAACATTGTAAAAGAGCTAAATGCCAGTGAGTTGCTTACTTTAAATGGATTAATTTTATGTTATGTAAATTTCTTCTCAATAAAGTTGTTACCTTAAAAAAAGCAAACCCAAAACCATAGGACTGAGATAGTAAGGAAAGAAGCCAGAGCCTGTTTACCTTCATCATAAACTTGTGTATACTATAGGCTATATTATCTTATGCATGTATTATTTTAATAAATATACTTTAAAATTATTTTTAAATAACACAAATTCAGCCAGTATCAGACAAAATCTCTGCCTCTCTACAGAAAGCAGAGAAAAGGGAACAGTAAAATGTTGCACAGTTTACTAGCTTATAAAAGGATGCAAATGTTCTTGAAACATAATCTTTTTTTTTTTATATTTTCAGATGGTATAAATGGATTTCAGCTATTTGTTTCAATTATACACTTATGGAATTAAAGGAATGCGTATATATTTCAGAATAGGATGATAAGCAATAAGAAATCTTCAAAAGGAGCATCAAATATACTTCTTTAATTCACCATAATCCTACTGTAATCTGCACTCAAAGCTTTGTGTGTTAATTATGAAGGGATATGAATCTTTCCATTTCCTTTATTCTTGCCTTTTAGCAGTGGCTTGGTAATATCTGCTAATGGGCTTTGTTGTCTGTTGAACTGAATTACTGCATTCCCTGCACAGGACTCTGCTAAATCATCTAAGATATTTCAGAAATTAACCTCCTTTATACATTAGAACTGGGGACAAAAGCATGAAAAGATTACGTTTTCTAACTTTTCAGGAAGACAAAGCAATCTTAAGTTTCCCACTCATAGTTATATTTAAAAGAAAAATTAATAAGACAATTTTTATGATTTTAAAAAGAAAAAGAATATTCCCTTCTCCCTCAGTCTTTATTACAGTTATTTTCTTTAAAAATAGAATTTTGCCTTCAAAAATGTCATTATTTAAACCTTTGAAAGTTCTAGTTAAGTTACTTAGAGATACATAGGGGAATATCATTTTTATGAGAAATAAATTTTATCTGCATTTATGATGGTGAAATCTTCTAAATATGCACACTTTAAAATTCTTAAGATCTGTAGGTGGAACTTAATGAAATGGAAACCTGGTTGTTAATTACACCCAGCTCAGCCAGAGAGATTGTGGTGCTGCCAAACTATTTGGTCATGGGTAGCTAAGCAACACAGCCAGCTAGCACCTTGGTGGAGGATATTTTTAGCTTCATTGCACATTTTTCATTTATCTATTGGAGATTGATTTGTTTTCATTTAGAGACCCCACTACTTACAATGAAAGTTATACCTTTATACAAAAGGAAATATACAAATGGGATTTTGTAAATAACATGATAATCTCCATGATTTGATACAAACACAATAAAAATATTGTTGGAAAGTAAATTGTACTTTTTTTCTCAAAAAGGTGGAAATAATTTTAAGGCTTCAAAAACAATTTCTTATCAATAAATAAGTTATCTGTTCATGAGTGAAGAAACCACTGACATATTCAAGTTAAATAATTTAATTTGTTTCTAAACTCAAACTAATATACTAGTGAGAAGTCCATGTTTGCTTAATAAGTAGAATATGAATTAAACACACAGATTATGTTCCTTTGGTTAAAAGCATTTGGAGGGAGACAAGAAATGTAGCAGTTGTCAAAAACCTGAGATAGAGTAGAAATGGGCAGGATGCTTTTGGAGTAGCTAATTGCATTTTCAGTCCCTTGTGTTCCCTATGCTGCACCTGGAAGAGAGCTGATGGTCACAAGGCACATTGACTATATCATGTCATGCCCATCCATTTCCACCCAGCAGTCATGATGGAGAGTTTCTCTCCTTAAGGTAACCTGCCATTTACATGTCATTGATAAGAAACTGCATGGCTTAGAGAGAAAAAAACAACCAACTAAATAAACAAACATGATATCTAGAAACAACAACACTGGAAAGTCCAAAGCTAGTGAAACAACTATTATCTATGTTCCTGAATCAGACACTTACTCTCTCTCTCTACTTTATTTCCTCCCATATCTAATAGGACAATACTTTCTACCACTTAGAGTGTTGTGAAAAATGAATGAAGTACATAAAATATCTAACACTCATTAGGTCATTTGAACATGGTCCAATTTTGTTCCTACCGTTTGTGACTAGACACAATGATTAAGTACTGATAATGACTTAGACATGTGTCATATTTTACCTGCCATCATTAATACAAACTAGGAAGCTAGTTTAAGCATCACACTTAAGCATCACACTTTTTTTTCATAAGAGGAATAATCTTTTCAGTGGATGAATAGATGGCATGCCTATTATTTTTTAAAAAAAGTAGAAATTGACCTGGGCTAGCTGACCACAAAGAAGGATTTTATAGATATACATCTTTAATAATTAAAAACTTAAAAATATAAATTTTGATTCTAAAGTATATTCCCTGCTTCATTTAAATATGATTATAGCTTGTTTAATAGAGTACAGTTCAGTTCATTTCAGTTCAGTCACACAGTCGTGTACGACTCTTTGCGACCCCATGAATCACAGCACGCCAGGCCTCCCTGTCCATCACCAACTCCCGGAATTCACTCAAATGCATGTCCGTGGAGTTAGTGATGCCATCCAGCCATCTCATTCTCTGTGGTCCCCTTCTCCTCCCGCCCCAATCCTTCCCAGCATCAGAGTCTTTTCCAGTGAGTCAACTCGTCGCATGAGGTGGCCAAAGTATTGCAGTTTCAGCTTTAGCATCAGTCCTTCCAATGAACACCCAGGATTGATCTCCTTTAGAATGGACTGGTTGGATCTCCTTGCAGTCCAAGGGACTCTCAAGAGTCTTCTCCAGCACCACAGTTCAAAAGCATCAATTCTTCGGTGAACAGCTTTCTTCACAGTCCAACTCTCACATCCATACATGACCACGGGAAAAATCATAGCCTTGACTAGATGGACCTTGGTTGGCAAAGTAATGTCTCTGCTTTTTAATATACTATCTAGGTTGGTCATAACTTTCCTTCCAAGGAGTAAGCGTCTTTTAATTTCATGGCTGCAATCAGCATCTGCATTGATTTTGGAGCCCAAATAATAAAGTCTGACACTGCTTCCACTGTTTCCCCATCTATTTCCCATGAAGTGATGGGACCAGATGCCATGATCCTAGTTTTCTGAATGTTGAGCTTCAAGCCAACATCTTCACTCTCCTCTTTCACTTTCCTCAAGAGACTTTTTAGCTCCTCTTCACTTTCTGCCATAAGGGTGAACTGTGCAGAACTGTACAAAAAAGATTTTCATGACCAAGATAATCACAATAACGTGATCACTGACCTAGAGCCAGACATTCACCATAAGGGTGAATCTGCATCTCTGAGGTTATCGATATTTCTCCCAGCAATCTTGATTCCAGCTTGGTGTTCCTCATGATATATTCTGTATATAAGTTAAATAAGCAAGGTGACAATATACAGTCTTGACATACTCCTTTTCCTATTTGGAACCACTCTGTTGTTCCATGTCCAGTTCTGACTGTTGCTCCCTTACCTGCATACAGTTTTTCTCAAGAGGCAGGTCAGGTGGTCTGGTATTCCCATCTCTTTCAGAATTTTCCACTGTTTATTGTGATCCATACAGTCAAAGGCTTTGGCATAGTCAATGAAGCAGAAATAGATGGTTTTCTGTAACTCTCTTGCTTTCTCCCTGATCCAGTGGATGTTGGCAATTTGATCTCTGGTGCCTCTGCCTTTTCTAAAACCTGCTTGAACAACTGGGAGTTCACGGTTCACATATTGCTGAAGCCTGGCTTGAAGAATTTTGAGCATGACTTTACTAGCGTGTGAGATGAGTGCAATTGTGTGGTAGTTTGAGCATTCTTTGGCATTGCCTTTCTTTGGGATTGGAATGAAGACTGACCTTTTCCAGTCCTGTGGCCACTGCTGAGTTTTCCAAATTTGCTGGCATATTGAGTGCAGCACTTTCACAGCATCATCTTTCAATATTTGAAATATCTTAACTGGAATTCCATCACCTCCACTAGCTTTGCTCGTAGTGATGCTTTCTAAGGCCCACTTGACTTCACATTCCAAGATGTGTGGCTCTAGGTCAGTGATCACATTATCGTGACTATCTTGGTCATGAAGATCTTTTTTGTACAGTTCTTCTGTGTATTCTTGCCACCTCTTCTTAATGTCTTCTGCTTCTGTTAGGTCCATACAATTTCTGTCCTTTATCGAACCCATCTTTGCATGAAATGTTCCCTTGGAATCTCTAATTTTCTTGAAGAGATCTCTTGGTTTTCCTATTCAGTTGTTTTCCTCAATTTCTTTGCATTGATCACTGAGGAAGGCTTTCTTATCTCTCCTTGCTATTCTTTGGCACTCTGCATTCAGATGCTTATATCTTTCCTTTTCTCCTTTGCTTTTCGCTTCTCTTCTTTTCACAGCTATTTGTAAGGCCTCCTCAGATAGCCATTTTGCTTTTTGCATTTCTTTTCCTTGGAGATGGTCTTGGTCCCTGTCTCCTGTACAATGTCACGAATCTCTGTCCAGAGTTCATCAGGCACTCTATCCATCAGATCTAGTCCCTTAAATTTATTTCTCACTTCCACTGTATAATCAAAAGGGATTTGATTTAGGTCATATCTGAATGGTCTAGTGGTTTTTCCTACTTTCTTCAATTTAAGTCTGAATTTTGCAATGAGGAGTTCATGATCTGAGCCACAGTCAGCTCCTGGTCTTGTTTTTGCTAACTGTATACAGCTTCTCCTACAATCCTCTTTTAAAGGATTCCTTTTGTAAGGATTCCCTATGTGGTTGACTTAAAAGTCCAAAATCATGATCCAGTTTTCCAGGTTGTGTTCTTGTTAATGTTCAGTGTGTTTCTTGAAATGTATCTTAAAGGAAGGGTGATGCTTTTTTTTTCTTTAATAATTCTTTTTTAAACAAATTTTATTTACTCATATACTTGTTTGTTTATTTTAATTTGGGGGCACACCCTGTGGCATGTGGGATCTTACTTTCTTGACCTGGGATCAAATCTGTACCCATCACATTGGAAAGCAAAGTGTTAACCACTGGACTGCCGGAAAATCTCAGGAGTTGTCTTTGGAAACTGAACAACTTCATGTTTCCTACATAACTTGATAGTGGAGACCAAGTGACATCTTTGAGAAAGTTTCCCATGTTGTTCCAGTGTTCATTTTTAGATATGAACTAAGTTGAATTTCAAGTACTAGCATTTGCTGCTGATGAAAGTGATCATGTCAAGAATTCTAGGATGGAGATGGGGCCTCTTAGAGGTGCTCAGACCTCAGTCTTAGTACTTGAGGGAGGGGACATGCGAGAAGTCTGATTGGACTCAAAACAGTGATGTGAGGAGGCAATGACTATTTTTAACTTGATTTACTGATTTGTGTTCCTTTCCAGTGTATGTTGAATAAGGTAGAACCTGACCCTTGCTTTTGGGGACAACAAAGGAAGGAAGTCACACAATACACTCCCTTTAAGTTCTGGAGTGAAGATAAGATTAAACAATAGCAATGCTTCTCACTAGTGACATAAAAATAAATGGAAAATATTACGAGGAATGCCACTAATTCAGAGCTTCTCAATCACATTCCCAGTGGAGACACCCATTTCCTGGTACTCTGGAGACTTGCGAATAAAAGGATTAAAATGCAGTGATGTAACTATTACCCCTATAGAAAGAGTTGTAGGTAGAGTAAAAGCCCACAGAACATCAATGTACATGTGAAAGTTGCTAATGACAGCAGGCAATTTGAAGCTATGAACTTCTTTAATTTAATGTTTTATATTAGTTAATAATGGAGATGAGCCACTAGATGTTGCCACTCAACATATATACTGTTAAAAATTCATCTATTTGAGTACCAGTACATCACTGAACACAACAGGAGAAAGGACATATGTCTTAGGGGATTGGACTCAAAGTACACTGCACATTAGTGAATAAAAGATATAAGTATTAGTATAAAATATCTATAAGGGTTGGGAACACCTTTCTATTTTGGCACACGGCTTACTTTTATTATTGCGTTAAATGCTCTCCTTCAGATAATGTCTTTATCTGTGGTTCATTTTTCAGTCTATTTAGTTTTATTTATATTTGTTATTTAATTATTTGCCCTTGACACATTATTGGTCATCATATAATTTCAAACCTACTTTTTTCATCTTCTATTACTCTAAATATTTGTTCTCAAAATATAATCTTTTAAGTATCACTTTATTTTTAAAGTTCAAATATTGACCTAAAAATGAAAGTGCAAATAATCTTCTCATCATTTTAAATGTAGCTATTGTTTATCTTGAAATGATATGATGCTTTTAAAGTTTTAGGTCATTTTCTTTCACTTTGGACTGGCATAAATGTTTAAATAGCTAATCTTATACAAATAAGATAAAAAAGCTGCCTGACAGGAACCTCCTTTATTACATTTCCTCCTTCTTTCTTTTATTTTTTTTACTTAGCAGAATATACATTATTAAAAATATTATGCAGTTTTCCCTGATTCCTTTATGTTTAACAAATTTTTTTCTTGGTTCTCTCCTTTTGGCAACTTTTAATTACCCAATTTAATACTCATGATACTATCTGTCAATAATGCTAAACTATTACAGATATAGAGTCCCTGGTGGCTCAGAGGTTAAAGCGTCTGCCCGCAATGCGGGAGACCCGGGTTCGATCCCTGGGTTGGGAAGATCCCCTGGAGAAGAAAATGGCAACCCACTGTAGTATTCTTGCCTGGAGATCCCATGGAGGGAGGAGCCTGGTAGGCTACAGTCCACGGGGTTGCAAAGAGTTGGACACGACTGAGCTACTTCCCATAACACATTACAGATATAATGTATATTATTTCTAAAGCTAAATATAATGTATATGATATATTATTTCTGAAGAATGTGTGTGTTTAATTTTGAATATAACTTTGTTTTTGTTCATATTAATTATATTGAACTGTTTTTACCCTTAGATTTTGTTTCATGTCTTTAAAAACAGATAAATAATCTGATATTTAGTATAGTTAGGCATTTATTAATTGTTGTTCAGTCGTTCAGTCATGTCTGACTCTTTGTGACCCTATGGACTGCAGCATGCCAGGCTTCCCTGTCCTTCCCTATCTCCCTGAGTTTGCTCAAACTCATGTCCATTGAGTTGATGATGCCATCCAACCATCTCATCCTATATCACCCCCTTCTCCTCCTGCCCTCAGTCTTTCCCAGCAATAGGGAATCTTCCAATGAGTCGGATCGTCCCATCAGGTGGCCAAAGTATTGGAGCTTCAGATTCAGCTTCAGTCCTTCCAATGAATATTCAGGGATGATTTTCTTTAGGATTGACTGGTTTGATCTTCTTGCTGTCCAAGGGACTCTCCAGACTTTTCTACAGCACCACACTTTCAAAGCATCAATTCTTCCATGCTCAGCCTTCTTTATGGTCCAACTATCACATCCATACTTAATTACCAAAGTCAAACGGTTCTATGAAGACCTACAAGACTTCTAAACTAACACATACAGACACACACAATGTCCTTTTAATCACAGGGGACTTGAATGCAAAGGTAGGAAGTTAAGAGATACCTGGAATAACAGGCAAGTTTGGCCTTAGGGTACAAAATGAAGCAGGATAAAGTCTAACAGTTTTGCCAAGAGAACACATTGGTCATAGCAAGCACCCTCTTCCACAATGGGAGACAAATCTACACATGGACATAACCAGATGGTCAATACTGAATTCAGATTGATTATATTCGTAGCAGCTGAAGATGGAAAAGCTCTGTACAATCAGCAAAATAAAGACCTGACGTTGACTGTGGCTCAGATTATCAGCTCCTTATTGCAAAATTCAGACTTAAATTGAAGAAAGTAAGGAAAACCACTAGGCCAATATTCAACTGTGACTTAAATCAAATCTCTTATAATTATACAATGGAAATCAAATTTCTTATAATTATACAATGGAAGTGATAAATATTCATGGGATTAGATCTGACAGATAGAGTGCCTGAAGAACTATGGACTGAGGTTCATAACATTGTACAGCAGGTGGTGTTCAAAACCATCCCCAAGAAAAACAAATGCAAAATCACAAAATGGTTGTCTGAGGAGGCCTTACAAATAGCTGAGAAAAGAAGAGAAGTAAAAGGCAAAGGAAAAAAGGAAAGACATACCTATAAGAATACAGAGTTCTAAAGAATAGCAAAGAGAGATAAGAAAGCCTTCTTAAGTGAACAAAGCAAAGAAATAGAGGAAAACAATAGAATGGGAAAGACTAGAGATCTGTTCAATAAAATTAGAAATATCAAGGGAAAATTTCATGCAAAGATGGGCACAATAAAGGACAGAAATGCTATGGTCCTAACAGAAGCAGAAGATATTAAGAAGAGGTGGCAAGAATTCACAGAACAACACAAAAAAGAATTTATTGATAGCCAAAGTAATGCTTAAAATTCTCCAAGCTAGGTATCAATAGTATGTGAACCATGAAATTCCAGACTTTCTAGCTGGATTTAGAAAAGGCAGAGCAATGAGAGATCAAAGGCCAACATCCGTTGGATCAGTGAAAAAGCAAGAGAGTTCTGGAAAAACATCTACATCAGCTTTATTGACTACACCAAAGTCTTTGACTGTGTGGATCAAAACAAACTGTAGAAAATTCTTAAAGAAATGGAACCACCTATACAAAGCCACAGTCATCAAGACAGTATGGTACTGGCATAAAGACAGAAATATAGATCAATGGAACAAAATAGAAAGCCCAGAGATAAACCCACGCTCCTATGGACACCTTATCTTCGACAAAGGAGGCAAGAATATAAAATGGAGAAAAGACAGTCTCTTTAACAAGTGGTGCTGGGAAAACTGGTCAGCCACTTGTAAAAGAATGAAACTAGAACACTTCCTAACACCATACACCAAAATAAACTCAAAATGGATTAAAGATCTAAATGTAAGACCAGAAACTATAAAACTCCTAGAGGAGAACGTAGGCAAAACACTCTCCGACATAAATCACAGCAGGATCCTCCAAGACCCACCTCCCAGAATATTGGAAATAAAAGCAAAAATAAACAAATGGGACCTAATTAAAATCAAAAGCTTCTGCACAGCAAAGGAAACTCTAAGCAAGGTGAAAAGACAGCCTTCAGAATGGGAGAAAATAATAGCAAATGAAGCAACTGATAAAGGATTAATCTCCAAATTATACAAGCAGCTCCTGCAGCTTAATTCCAGAAAACTAAGTGACCCAATCAAAAAATGGGCCAAAGAACTAAACAGACATTTCTCCAAAGAAGACATAAAGATGGCTAACAAACACATGAAAAAATGCTCAACATCCCTCATCATCAGAGAAATGCAAATCAAAACCACAATGAGATACCATTTCACACCAGTCAGAATGGCTGCTATCCAAAAGTCTACATGCAATAAATGCTGGAGAGGGTGTGGAGAGAAGGGAACCCTCTTACACTGTTGGTGGGAATGCAAACTAGTACAGCCACTATGGAGAACAGTGTGGAGATTCCTCAGAAAACTGGAAATAGAACTGCCATATGATCCAGCGATCGCACTCCTGGGCATACACACCGAGGAAACCAGAATTGAAAGAGACACATGTACTCCAATGTTCATTGCAGCACTGTTTATAATAGCCAGGACATGGAAGCAACCTAGATGTCCATCTGCAGATGAATGGATAAGAAAGCTTTGGTACATATACACAATGGAGTATTTCTCAGCCATCAAAAAGAATGCATTTGAATCAGTTTTAATGAGGTGGATGAAATTGGAGCCAATTATACAGAGTGAAGTAAGCCAGAAAGAAGAACATCAATACTATATATTAACGCATATATATGGAATTTAGAAAAATGGTAACCTGAACCCTGTATAAGAGACTGCAAAAGAGACATAGGCATTTAGAACAGTCTTTGGGACTCTGTGGGAGAGGGTGAAGGTGGAATGATTGGAGAGAATGGAATTGTAGCATGTATATTATCATAAGTGACCAGTCCAGGTTCGACACATAAATTTTCCTCTGTTCAAAAAAAAAAAGAAATGGAACCACCTAACTTGTCTCCTAGGAAATCTGTATGCAGGTCAAGAAGCAACAGTTAGAACTGACATGGAACAACAGACTGGTTCCAAATGGGGGAAGCAGACAGCTGTATACTGTCTCCCTGCTTATTTAACCTATATGCAGAGTATATCATACAAAATGCCAGGCTGGATGAAACACAAGAAGGAATCAAGATTGCTGGGAGAAATATCAATAACTTCAGATATGGAGATGACACCACCCTATGGCAGAAAGGGAAGAAAAACTTAAGAGCCTCTTGATGAAAGTGAAAGAGGAGAGTGAAAAAGTTGGCTTAAAACTTAACATTCAGAAAACTAAGATCATGGTATCCGGGCCTATCACTTCATGTCAAATAGATGGGGAAACAATGGAAACAGTGACAGACTTTATTTTTTTGTAATTACTGAAGATGGTGACTGCAGCCATGAAATTAAAAGAAGCTAGCTACTTGCAAGAAAAGCTATGATGGATCTAGACAGCATATTAAAAAGCAGACACATTATTTTGCCAAGAAAGGTCTGTCTAGTCAAAGCTATGGTTTTTCCAGTAGTCATGTATGGATGTGAGAGTTGGACTATAAAGAACTTTGAGCACCGAAGAATTGATGTTTTTGAACTGTGGTGTTGGAGAAGACTCTTGACAGTCCCTTGCATAGCAAGGAGATCCAACAGTCCATCCTAAAGGAAATTGGTCCTGAGTATTCATTGGAAGAATTGACTGAGGCTGAAACTCCAATACTTTGGCCACCTGATCACAGGTCTGACTCATTTGAAAAGACCCTGGTGCTGGGAAAGATTGAAGGCAGGAGGAAAAGGCAACAGCAGATGATGAGATGGCTGCATGGCATCACCAATTCGATAGACATGAGTTTGAGTAAGCTCCGGGAATTGGAGATGGACAGGGAGGTCTGGCCTGCTGTAGTCCATGGGGTCACAAAGAGTCAGACACAACTGAGCAACTGAACTGAAGTGACTGATTCTTAAATAATATAGTTCAGTTGAGTTCAGTCACTCAGTCGTGTCTGACTCTTTGGACCGCAGCACACCAGGCCTCCCATCCATCACCAACTCCCAGAGTTCACCCAAACTCATGTTCATCAGGTTGGTGATGCCATCCAACTGTCTCATCCTTTGTTATGCCCTCCTCCTCCTGCCCTCAATCTTTCCCAGCATCAGGGTCTTTTCAATGAGTCAGCTCTTCACATCAGGTGGCCAAAATATTGGAGTCTCAGCTTCAACATCAGTCCTTCCAATGAACACCCAGGACTGATCTCCTTTAGGATGGCCTGGTTGGATATCCTTGCAGCCCAAAGGACTCTCAAAATCTTCTCCAACACCACAGTTCAAAAGCATCAATTGTTCAGCACTCAGCTTTGTTTATAGACCTACTCTCACATCCATACATGACTACTGGAAAAACCATAGCCTTGACTAGATGGACACTCCAAGGAGCAAATGTCTTTTAATTTCATGGCTGCAATCAGCATCTGCAGTGGTTTTGGGGCCCCCCAAAATAAAGTCTGTCACTGTTTCTACTGTTTCCCAATCTATTTGCCATTAAGAGATGGGACCAGATGCCATGATTTTAGTTTTCTGAATGTTGAGCTTTAAGCCAACTTTTTCACTCTCCTCTTTCACTTTCATCAAGAGGCTCTTTAGTTCTTCTTCACTTTCTGCCATAAGGGTGGTGTTATCTGCATATCTGAGGTTATTGATAGTTCTCCTAGCAATCTTGATTCCAGCTTGTGCTTCATCCACCCCAGTGTTTCTCATGATGTACTCTGCATACAAGTTAAATAAGCAGGATGACAATATACAGCATTGACATACTCCTTTTCCTATTTGGAACCAGTCTGTTGCTTCATGTCCAGTTCTAACTTGTTGCTTCCTGACCTGATCTCTTTAAGAATTTTCCACAGTTTATTGTGATCCACACAGTCAAAAGCTTTGGCATAGTCAATAAAGCAGAAGTAAATATTTTTCTGGAAATATTTTGCCTTTTTGTAGATCAATAGATGTTGGCAATTTGATCTCTCGTCCCTCTGCCTTTTCTAAAACCAGCTTGAACATCAGTAATTTATTTCACAGTTCACGTTCTGTTGAAGCCTGGTTGGGGAATTTTGAGCATCATTTTACTAGTGTGTAAGATGAGTGCAATTGTGCAGTAGTTTGAGCATTCTTTGGCATTGCTTTTCTTTAGGATTGGAATGAAAACTGATCTTTTTCAATCCTGTGGCCACTGATAAGTGTCCCAAATTTGCTGGCATTTGAGTGCAGCACTTTCACAGCATCGTCTTTTAAGATTTGAAAGAGCTCAACTGGAATTCCATCATCTCCACTATCTTTGTTTGAAGTGATGCTTCCTAAGGCCCACTTGACTTCGCATTCCAGGATGTCTGGCTCGGTGATCACTTCATCGTGATTATCTGGGTCATGAAAATCTTTTTGTATATTTCTTTTGTGTATTTTTGCCACCTCTTCTTAATATCTTCTGCTTCTTTTAGGTCTACACTATTTCTGTCCTATATTGTGCCCATCTTCGCATGAAATGTTCCTTTGGTAGCTCTAATTTTCTTGAAGACATCTCTAGACTTTTCCATTGTATTGTTTTTCTCTGTTTCCTTGCACTGATCACTGAGGAAGGCTCTCTAATCTCATCTTGCTATTCTTTGGAAGTCTGTATTTAATTGGGTATATCTTTCCTCTTCTCCTTTGCCTTTCACTTCTCTACTTTTCTCAGGTATCTGTAAAGCCTCCTCAGACAACTATTTTGCCTTTTTACATTCCTTTTTCTTGGGGATGGTCTTGATCCCTGCCTCCTCTACAATGTCTCTAATCTCCATCCATAGTTCTTCAGGCCCTCTATCAGATCTAATCCCTGAATCTATTTGTCACTTCCACTGCAAAATTGTAAGGGATTTGATTTAGGTCATGCCTGAATGGTCTGCTGGTTTTCCCTACTTTCTTCAATTTAAGTCTAAATTTGGCAATAGGGTTTGTGGTCTGTGCCACAGTCAGCTCCCAGTCTTGTTTTTGCTGACTGTATAGAACTTCTCCTTCTTTGGCTGTAAAGAATATAGTCAGTCTGATTTCCATATTGATCTGGTGATGTCCATGTGTAGAATCTTCTCTTGTGTCGTTGGAAGAGGTTGTTTGCTATGATCAGTGTGTTCTCTTGGCAAAACTATATTTAGGAATACTTTCTTCATTAGAGCAACACAGTATAGCCAGAAAGATTATGGAAAATTTTGTGTCAGAATATAAAGTCCAGCAAGATATAAACACATTGGATTTTAGTTTTCTTGTCTATAAATGGGTTTAGTTATATAAACTTTTGATAATGCTGGGGCTTCTCAGGTGGCTCAGTCGGTAAAGAGCCTGCCTGCAATCCAGGACACCTGGCTTCGATCTCTGGGTCAGGAAGATCCTCTGGAGAAGGAAATGGCAACCCATTCCAGTATTGCCTGGAGAATTCCATGGACAGAGGAGCCTGGTGGGCTACAGTAAATGGATCACAAAAGGTTGGATATGAATAAGTGACCTATACACTTTTATAATGCTAAAATAAAAATACAGTTTGCATGTGAAATGCCTAACACGCAGTTTATGCCATTGATGTTAAAAAAATAGCAGCTATTTTCATTAAATATATGCCAGACATGACTCTAAAATTTTCATTTTATGATAATGGGAATGCTTTCAGAAAAAAAAAAAACAGAGATATTTAGAGTGTGTTACCAATCCACAGCATTTTTTTTCTTCCAGGATATTTTGCAACTGAATAAAATTATAAAGTTTAAACAGATATGAATCTTTTTATAAGGTTGATTAATTAAATTTTATTATTTCAAACTTTGCCATTATCTTCACAAAATCTTGATTTTAGAAAATTATGCCTGTGGTTTTAAAAAATTTTACTATTTCCTTCACTAAATGTGGGTGGTCTCAGATTAAAGATTTATATGAGGAAGCAGGAGACATGATCCAGAATATATTTAAAGGAATTTAAATAAAGATATCCAATTAATTAACATCTGTATTCATTTATGCCTAGCTTTACACTGGATAGATTCTATAGTCTATATCCTGCTATGGTTCAGAACATGGAACCCTTTCTAACTGGAAAGATGTATGTAAAATAATCAGTGCAAGAAAGATTGCTCACTTCACCTCCAAGAAAAACTTTGGCTTCTCTACTTTAAACAATAGAGATTTCTTTGATTGGCATTTGTGAACTCTATGAACAACTTGTGTGGAGGAGGACAAATCTATAAATATTAAAAAAAATCTAAGCTAGGAAAGTACCTTTATTACTTCAGTATATGATATGCATGATTTTATGAAAGCAATTGAAATGAATATCTTCACTACCTTTCTCCCCTACCTGAACGATAGTGCAATGTGGCAACAGAATAAATTCAGTCACACTGAGGGAAACGGGCTCAAGGAAGTGTTTTTTAATATATGGAAAAGTTATAATTTAATAATTCTCCAACACTAATTACCTCTCGATATTTTTTCTGAAGTCTCTTTAGACAGACCTAAGTTGAACTAGATTATCTTTACTTCTCTCTCATCTAGAAACCTCATTTAAACCTGAACACCAGGTATGAGATAAATGTACCTCATTTTCACACTGATGCTCTATAATGAATGTATTGTCCCAAGAACCTTCTTGGCTTACCTTTTGCTGCTGAATAACACCACATTTTATTAAATGTCTGTGAAATGTTCCCTGAGATGTTACATAGCCTGTTCTCTTTAAACTGTAAGTTTTGCAAAATCTTCTTGGCTTTGTATAGGTGATAACAGGAAACAAGAATAATGAGATAAAACCTCTTCTTTCAGGTTTTTTAATTGAGGAACAAATTATTTCATGGTTTCTCATTAGTTATTCCCATGGATTCTAATGACAAGGTGCCAACTTTCACACTTTAAACAGGTTAATTAATCAGGTAATAATGAAGTTGGGTGATACCTGAGTGTTGGTGTGCTGAATAATCACAGTTCCTATTAATGTGCTTAAATGTCTGTAAACCTGAGAGGATAAGTTGAAATTCAGATCTTCTGAGTTCTGCATAAATAAACATGTGCTAGGTAATGGGGAAACTAACTTTAATTTAGTATGCTATGTATAATTTTATTTGTGTTTTATATATGTGTATACATATACATGCTGCATATAAAGTGTTAGTCGCTCAATTGTGTCGAACCCTTTGCGATCCCCTGGACTGTAGCCCACCAGGCTCCTCTGTCCATGGGATTTCTAAGGCAAGAATACTGGAGTGGGTTGCCATTTCCTTCTCCAGGGGATCTTCCCAACCCAGGGATTGAACTCACATCTCCTGCTTGGCAGGCATATTTGTTACCACTGAGCCACCTGGGGAAAAAATATATATAATACACATGTATGTAGGTGTATATATATATATATATAGATAGATAATATATTGCTTTTTCCATATGTTTTTGGGTGCACAATCATATGTCAATCTTCACAGTTAACAATTTGTACTTTGTTTAGCCAATACATAATTTTTTTTAATTTTAAATCTCATGGTTCAATTGTGATTTCACTTATGAAACTAGGTAAGAGTGAAATTTTAAGTGAAATCTCACAAGATGACACTGTATGTAAATGTGTCAAGTTAAGTATCATTATCAGGAAGACATCACTAAGGTGTAAATAGCCTGGAGGAACCTCAGTGTCCACTGCTCAGCATGATACACTGAAGAGGTCTTACGTCCTTGTCACCTAGATCTCCTTCTTTTACTCCCTCAGGAAAGATCAGTATTTGAAAAAATTATATGTATCAAGCATGGTGAATGTCACCTTGTTTATAATCACAGAAGAAAATTGTAATGAAATTGTGAAGCAGGCAAATTATTTCTTTTTTCCCTATTGATATTGTAGACACATTTACCTCTAAGGAAACAAAGGCTTGGGATACAAGGTGCACTGCCTTTTCTTACCAAAAAGTGTTTCATCCTTGTGAAATCAATAATAATAAAAAAATCTTCTTCCTGTGTAGTATGAGGGCATCTACATTTCCTTGGTAACAATTAAAATATTGACAGGGGGATAACATATATAATTAACTCTCAACAAATTAAGTTTAAAAATTAGAGGGCATGTCAGGGAATAAAGGGTATATTCAAATCAATATTAAAATAATTCTACTTTCAATCTTCAATTGTCAAAGTAAGCTAACTGTAGTTAGGAAGCAGTAAGGTTTTTCCAGTGTTCATGTATGGATATGAGAGTTGGACTGTGAAGAAGGCTGAGCACTGAAGAATTGATGTTTTTGAACTGTGGTGCTGGAGAAGACTCTTGAGAGTCCCTTGGACTGCAAGGAGATCCAACCAGTCCATTCTAAAGGAGATCAATCCTGGGTGTTCATTGGAAGGACTGATGCTAAAGCTTAAACTCCAATACTTCGGCCACCTCATGCGACGAGTTGACTCACTGGAAAAGACTCTGATGCTGGGAAGGATTGGGGGCGGGAGGAGAAGGGGACGACAGAGAATGAGATGGCTGGATGGCATCACCGACTCGGTGGACATGAGTTTGAGTGAACTCCGGGAGTTGGTGATGGACAGGGAAGCCTGGCGTGCTGTGATTCATGGGGTCGCAAAGAGTCGGACACGACTGAGTGACTGAACTGAACTGAAGGAACTTGAAATATCTCATACTTCTAGGATGAGGCTATCCAACAGGCAGTTAACAATCAGATCACGATTGCAGCTCCCTCAGCATGGAATCTAAGCAGTCAAGCCATGAGACTGGGTCACTAAGGACAGGTGGAAGTTAGCAGTAGAGGGCATGGAGACAGGAGGAAGAGAGCTCCCACTCACATTTCCATCAAATCATTAGGTGGAAACCTGGGACCACAACTCTGCCCCATGGTGACCTAACAGGTCCCTCCACTGTATTGCAGGAAGAGGACACTTGGTTTGCTTCCACCACAACTTATACTCAATCTATAAGGCAGTAAGATCTCTTCCTTTTGAATAAATAAAAATTCTCTCATTTGACTTACTTGTCTGTCTAGCTACATATATTTCTGTATGTATAATATTTATTCTTATGTAAATATGTTTATATGTAGGCTGAAAGATGTGTATATATAAAGCATACACATATGCGTATTTACCTGTGCTTACTTGGCTTGCTTGAGGTTTTTTATTACTTCTTTATTTTTATTTTTACTTTTATTTTGTTGTTTGTGGATTTTTTTTACAGAAAAAGCAGTTTTTATATTTTCTCTGTTTCGGCTTGAGCTATCCAAATGGCTGCATCCTTCAACCACTCACTGGCTCATCCAACAATACAATCTTGGGACCATAGTCTAGTTACCCACCTCCTAACAGTACAACATAAACTGATTAATTAGGTTTTAAGTAATGCAGCAGGTGAAATTCAGCAAATTAGAACAATTAACTGATTGCATTAAGAATATCAGTATTAAATAATACATAATCATGGACTCAGGGATTTCAAAACACTCATATTAAACAAGAAGGAGAATGATAAATTTTCTTATTATGCTTGAGTTTAAACCAAAGTTTCCAAAACCATATGTGGCCTAACAATTAATTTTTTTCTCTGCTGGGACATAAAAAATGGTGCTTCAGCTACTGAAGTACCTACATATTTTTCTTCTTATTTACACATTGCAATTATAAGCCATGATCTTTATTCATAGTTTATTATGAGTGACTGTCAATAATACTCATTGATGGAAAAATAAAATGAAGGAAACAGAACACAATCTTTCATAATATTCCAATGGCACATATTTTGCAGTTTTTTCCTTCTCCAAAAAGCAGTGTATAGACAAACCAAAACCCCCAAAAACCCTTAAAGCTTTTGTTTCAAAATGACATGGTTTTGATAAGTTGTTGTTGAAAAGGAAAAAATACAGAAATACATATATCATTAGCACAACTGCATTCCATTATTGTTTTTTGCAAAATAAATTACATAAATGGGGTTTGCATTGTTTACTATACTTCACCCAGAGATTGGAATAATTAAGTTTCAAGAACTGAGATGCTTTAAAACACATTTAATTTAGTAAAATTGGTAAGGAAGCTGCTGCAATTAAAAAAATAAATAAACAAAAAAGGACAAAAGTTTCCCATGTCTTACTGGGTAATTTGGAGTGAATTTAGACCATGGCATTAGAAATACAAAAGGTAACTAAAAATGCCATTAAATGAAATGTTCCAAGTCCAAGCAATTTCCTTCTTAACGGAAAGTAAAATGCAAACAGAGATTGCTAAAACCCTGCTGTGTTTAATTTAAGTGTATGTAAGCCTTTTACTCACAGTCATTTTGTCTGGAGATAATCATGGCCATCCACAGTGGTCAGGGCTGTGAAGCATGGGTTGTCAAAAGTTGCCCAGTCTTTGATTTCACCTTGCTTGTGTCAGCCAGGGTTCGCGTCTGGCAAGTTCAGCTCGTTCATCTTCTGACAGGGTGGGATTCTCCTATTTCTGCCTCCATCAATTTGTTTTTGTTGCCTTTAGACTGCTTGAAACAACATGGAACCGTGTGTGTTAACTGCATGTCCACCATTGTTAGGTGCTAGGATTGGCCACATAAAGGCAAAAGAACTCTGTAGCTGTGTGAATATAAATCAATTACATATATCTTCATCTGTAGATTATGTATGTATATATACATGGTTTATTCAGCATAAAATTCCCAATGACAAAGCTTGCAAACATGAAATCAACATTTTTACACTATTTAAACTGTCAGGAATATTTGTTACATACAGAATCCATTTTGAAAACTAAGCAAAATCCAGATAGTGGAGAAATGACTAAACACCTCTTCTAAATATATAGAAAATAAGGAGGTTAAGAATTAGGTAGACATATTGGGTCTGTTTAATAAGACTATTTTTCATTGGGGTGAATATTTTTTCGATATTTAAAAATATATTTCACAATCCTTGATAAGACTACCTTGAAGACTAGAGAATGCCTTTAACAGAAGACATGCCCAATACTGTGTTGCCATTTCATATTCAACTTCTGCTAGTAATCCCAAAAATGAGGAGACACTTTGCCATAATATAATGGCTAGGTCATTCTTTTAATTAAAAAATTTTTGCATTAGGTATTTATTTAGCAATTAAGTGTGCATGAATCTCTGCTAATAAGTTGTACAGACAAAAAGTGACAATGAATCAAATAACAGAGTTTCTATCTTCAAGCTAGAAGATGAGGAATTGTAAATTTTACAGAAGGGTGTATGCGTGTATCTTCTGCCAATTTTCAATAGAAAAAGGAAAGATTCTTAAACATCTGGATAAGTCATTTTTAACATGTGAAAAACTCATGAATTATCACAAGGAGCCAACTTTCTTTTTTAGCATAATATAACTAAATGGCCCTGAAAACATTTATTAATATGAAACAGCTAGAACTGGCAACAGGGTTTCCATATAAGTTATTAAACAATGTAATCCAGCAGGCACTAAAAGATGGTAGTGTCACCTGAACATGTGCTACAAAACTATGGGAGTGGCCTCTGCCATGTAACAGACAACCATAATAGCAACTGAAATACTTACAGTCTTTGATCACACAGGGACATTAGATGTCATCAATAAATTTGGGTTGTGGCCATTAATAAGCAGTTTAGGGTGTCAAGGGAAATTGAAAAGTATCTTATGCCCTCTGTGATATAAATAGATCTTGACAAATTTTAATTTAAAATGTACAATTTTACCTCATTGATTTTAGGTAGCTTTTTGAAACTGATGCTGTTTCAGTACATGGTAATGAGGTATGTCTATATGGAACTGTCCTCCACAGGTTTTCCACTTCTAAACAGCATTAAAAAAGCTTTATAGAAATCAGAAATGGCAAAGTCTTAAGTCTTTTGAAATAATCCAGTCTAAACAACTGATATTATTTACTAAAAAGTTAATGCTCAAAGAAAGTATGCTACTTCATCAAGGATATATATAGTTGGCAGGTCTAACATATGAGGACATGTAGATAGAATATTGCATAGATTCCAAGGAGCAGCTTCTCCACCGATTACAACTTGTAAAGCACCCTCTGGAGATGTGAAAATTGCACAGTTAACCTTTCCAGTTGGCTCAGTGGTAAAGAATCTGCTTGCCAGTTCAGGCAACACGGTAGACACAGGTTTGATCCCTGGGTCAGGAAGATCACTTGGAGGAGGAAATGGCAGCACACTCCAGTATTTTAGCTTGGGAAATCCCATGGACAGAGAAGTCTGGCAGGCTACAGTTCATGGGGTCAAAAACAGTTGAACACAGTTGAGCACAGCACAAAAACAGTATAAACTTAAATATGAAATAATGTAAACAAAAAAAAAACACCAAAAAACCTCTTATGACCTCAATGAGCTATAGAGGAATAATTATTATATATGATAAGGTTATTAAGGTTATTAGTCATTGGCAGTTCAGTGATTGAGACTCCATGGTCCAAATGCAGGGAGCCTGGATTTATTATGGTCAAGGAACTAAGATCTTGAATGACTGGATTTATTATGGTCAAGGAACTAAGATCTTGAATGCCACATAGCATGGCCAAAAAAAAAAAAAAAGATCTTAAGAACATTTTACAATTAAAGCACTAAGAATTAGGAATACATCTCAAACAAATAAAGCAAACACTGACAATAAGTAAAGAAAAATAAAAAATAAAAAATAAAATTTGAAAATTTCAAAGTAAACTTTTGAAATTTTGTAAGGTTAATATGCAGATCTTACAGAAAAAAATTTAAAAAAATGGTATTCAAACTCAGAAGTAAAGAGTAGAGTGGTAGTTTCTGGAGGCTGCTAGAAGGGAGAAATAAGGAGTTGTTTAACGGAGGTAAAATTTCAGTTAAGCGAGATAAGTAAGTTCTACTGATCTGCTTTTTTTTTTGCTTTTCTTTTTCTTGGGGATGGTCTTGATTCCTGTCAACTTTACATCTATTGAACAACTCCTTATTTCTCCCTCCTAGTAGCCCCTGGAAACTACCACTCTACTCTTTACTTCTGAGTGTGAATACCGTTTTTATTTACATTTTTTAAAGAAGAGAAGTGAAAAGCAAAAGAGAAAAGAAAAGATATACCCATTTGAATGCAAAGTTCCAAAGAATGGCAAGGAGAGATAAGAAAGCCTTCCTCAGTGATCAATGCAGAGAAATAGAGGAAAACAACAGAATAGGAAAAACAAGAGATCTCTTCAAGAAAATTAGAGATTCCAAGGGAACATTTCATGCAAAGACGGGCTGGATAAAGGACAGAAATGGTATGGACCTAACAGAAGCAGAAGATATTAAGGAGAGGTGGCAAGAATACACAGAAGAACTGTACAAAAAAGATCTTCACGACGAAGATAGTCACGATAACGTGATCACTGACCTAGAGCCAGACATCTTGGAATGTGAAGTCAAGTGGGCCTTAGAAAGCATCACTATGAACAAAGCTAGTGGAGGTGATGGAATTCCAGTTGAGCTATTTCAGATCTTGAAAGATGATGCTGTGAAAGGGCTGCACTCAATATGCCAGCAAATTTGGAAAACTCAGCAGTGGCCACAGGACTGGAAAAGGTCAGTCTTCATGCCAATCCCAAAGAAAGGCAATGCCAAAGAATGCTCAAACTACCGCACAATTGCACTCATCTCACACGCTAGTAAAGTCATGCTCAAAATTCTCCAAGCCAGGCTTCAGCAATATATGAACTTTGAACTTCCAGATATTCAAGCTGGTTTTAGAAAAGACACAGGAACCAGAGATCAAATTGCCAACATCTGCTGGATCATCGAAAAAGCAAGAGATTACCAGAAAAACATCTATTTCTGCTTTATTGACTATGCCAAAGCCTTTGACTGTGTGGATCACAATAAACTGTAGAAAATTCTGAAAGAGATGGGAATACCAGACCACTTGACCTGCTTCTTGAGAAACTTGTATACAGGTCAGGAAGCAACAGTTAGAACTGGACATGAAACAACAGACTGGTTTGCAATAAGAAAAGGAGTACATCAAGGCTGTATATCGTCACTTTGCTTATTTAAATTATTTGTAGAGTACATCATGAGAAATGCTGCGCTGGAGGAAGCACAAGTAGGAATCAAGATTGCCGGGAGAAATATCAATAACCTCAGATATGCAGATGATACCACCCTTATGGCAGAAAGTGAAGAACTAAAGAGCCTCTTGAAGAAAGTGAAAGAGGAGAGTCAAAAAGTTGGCTTAAAGCTCAACATCCAGAAAACTGAGATCATGGCATCCAGTCCCATCTCTTCATAGCAAATAGATGGGGAAACAGTGGCTGACTTTGTTTTTCTGGGATCCAAAATCACTGCAGATGGTGACTGCAGCCATGAAATTAAAAGACGTTTACTCCTTGGAAGGAAAGTTATGACCAACCTAGACAGCATATTAAAAAGCAAAGACATTACTTTCTCAACAAAGGTCTGTCTAGTCAAGGCTATGGTTTTTTCAGTAGTTATGTATGGATCTGAGAGCTGGATTATAAAGAAAGTTAAGCACTGAAGAATTGATGGTTTTGAACTGTGGTGTTGGAGAAGACTCTTGAGAGTCCCTTGGACTGCAAGGAGATCCAACCAGTCCATCCTAAAGGAGATCAGTCCTGCGTGTTCATTGGAAAGACTGATGTTGAAACTGATACTCCAATACTTTGGTTGCCTGATGGGAAGACCTGACTCATTGGAAAATACCCTGATTCTGGGAAAGATTGAAGACAGGAGGAGAAGGGGATGACAGAGGTAGAGATGGCTGGATGGCATCACCGATTCAATGGACATGGGTTTGGGTAGACCCCGGCAGTTGTTGATGGACAGGGAGGCCTGGTGTGCTGCGGTTCATGGGGTTGCAGAGTCGGATATGACTGAACGACTGAACTGAACTGAATTCAACTGATCTGCTATATAACATAGTGTCAGTATTTAAAGACTATATGACATATTGCCAGTAGTTAACCATGCTATATTGTGCATGTTTCTTGGCTGTACGCATATGTGAAACATTAAACTTTGTATATTATATATGTGCAAATTTTTATACTTTAATCATTTTTTAGAAAGTCTATGGGGTCAAAAAATACACACACAGGTCAATGCAATAGAACTATAAGACCAGAAATAAATCTAGTCAGTTTATTTTGATGAAGAGATTATTCAGTGAATAAAGAATAGTGTTTTGAATAAATGGAGATGGGACCCCAATGGATATCTACATTCAAAAGAAAAATATTTGAACTATTAGCTCACATCATATACAAAGAAAGTAATTTGAAATGCATTATAGACATAAATGTAATAGCCCAAACTGTAAAACTCTTAGAATAAATCATATGAGTAAATTTTCATGACTTTATATTATTGAATGGTTTCTTAGTGATGATTTCAAAAACATAAGTAACAAAAGAAAAAATAGGGACCTACTGTAGAGCACAGGGAACTCTGCTCAACATGAAGAATAGAATCGTGTAAATCTTTGTCTGGATTGGGATCAGGGTGATGGTGGTCTCATAGAATGAGCTTGGAAGTTTTCCTTCCTCTGCAGTTTTTTTGAAGAGTTTGACAAGGAGGGGTGTTAGCTCTTCTCTAAATGCTTGATAAATTTTGCCTGTGAAGCTATCTGTTCCTGGACTTTTGTTTGTTGGAATCTTTTAATCACAGTTTCAATTTCATTACTTGTGATTGGTTTGTTTACATTCTGTTTCTTCCTGGTTCAGTCTTAGGAGGCTGTATATTTCCAAGAATTTGGCCATTTCTTCCAGATTGTCCATTTTATTGGCACATATAATACTAGCTTGTATTAGTCTCTTATAATCCTTTGTATTTATGTGGTGTCTGTTGTAATTTCTCCTTATTCATTTCTAATTTTATTGATTTGAATCATCTCTATATTTTTCTTGATGAATCTGGCTTAAGGTTTATGAATTTTGTTTATCTTCTCAAAGAACCAGCTTTTAGTTTCATTGATTTTTGCTATTACTTTCTTTATTTATATTTTATTTATTTCTGCTCTGATTTTTATGATGTATTTCCTTCTCCTAACTTTGGGTTTTGTTTGTTCCTCTTTTTCTAGTCACTTTGGGTGCAAGATTAGGTTATTTATTAGAGATTTTTCTTGTTTCTTGAGGTAGAATTGTATGGCTATAAATTTCCTTCATTGAACTGCTTTTGCTGCATCCCATAGGATTTGAGTCTTTGTGATCTTGCTGTCATTAGTTTCTATGTAGTTTTTTTTAAAAATTTCTTCCATGATCTCTTGGCTATTTAGTAGCAGAATGTTTAGTCTCCATGTGTTTGTGCTCTTTTAGAATTTTTTTTATTTCTAATCTCAAAGCATTGTGGTCAGAAGAGATACCTGATATAATTTCAATTTTCTTAAATTTGCTGAGACTTTATTTGTGAACCAAGATATGATCTTATCCTGGAGAATGTTTCATATGCTTTTTCAAAGAAAATTTATTCTGCTGTTTTTGTATGCAATGTTCTATAAATATCCATTAAATCTATCCAGTCTATTGAGTCATTTAAAGCTTGAATTTTCTTATTAATTTTCTGTCTGGATGATCTGTCCATTGGTGTAAGTGGGGTGTTAAAGTCAATTATTATTATATTACTATCAGTTACCACTTTTATGAATATTAGCTCTTGCATTATGTATTGAGGTGCTCCTATGTCAGGTACATAAATATTTAAAATTGTTATACCTTCTTGGATTGATCTTTCGACATTATGTAGCATACTTCCTGTCTCCTGTAACAGTCTTTATTTTAAAGTTTACTATATCTGATGTGATTATTGGTACTCCAGTTTTCTTTTGATTTCCATTTGCACGAAATATATTTTCCATCACCTCATATTCAGTATGTATGTGACCTTAGGTCTGAAGTGGGTCTCTTTTGTTATAGACAGCATATATATTTGCTGTTGTTCAGTTGCTAAACTTGTCTGACTCTGCAACCTCAAGGACCACAGCATGTAAGCCTCCCCTGTCCTTCACTATCTCCCACACTTTGCTCAAATTCATGTCCATAGTGTCAGTCATGCTATCTAACCACCTCACCCTCTGCCACACCCTCTTCCTTTTGCCTTCAGTCTCTGCAAGATCAGAGTCTTTTCCAGTGAGTCAGCTCTTTCCATCAGGTAGTCTAATTATTGGAACTTCGGCATCAGTTCATCCAATGAATATTCGAGGTTGATTTCCTTTATGACTGACTGCTTTGATCTCCTTGCAGTCCAAGGGACTCTCAGGAGTCTTCTCCAGCACCACAATTCGAAAGCATTGATTCTTTGGCACTCAGCTACTTAATGTCCAAGTCTCACCTCCATACAGTACTGGAAAAACCATAGCCTGGGTATACAGATTTGTCAGCAAAGTGATATATCTGATTTTTATTATGCTGTCTAGGTTTGTCATAGCTTTCCTTCCAAGGAGCAAGTGTCTTTGAATTTCATGGCTGCAGTCACTGTCTGTAATGATTTTGGAGACCAAGAAAGTAAAATTTATCACTGCTTCCATTTTTCCCCCTTCTATTTGCCATGAAGTGATGAGACTAAATGCCATATCTTAGTTTTTTAAATGTTGAGTTTTAAGCCAGCTTTTTCATTCTCATTCTTTATTTTCGTGAAGAGGCTGTTTAGTTCCTCTTCACTTTCTGCTATTAGAGTGGTATCATCTGCATATCTGAAGTTGTTGTTATTTCTCCTGGCAATCTTGATTCCAGCTTGTAATTCATCCATTATGGCATTTTGCACGATGTACTCTGCATATAAGTTAAATAAGCAGGGTGACAATATATCACCTTGTCATACTCCTCTCCCAATTTTGAACCAGTCTGTCATTCCATGTCTGGTTCTAACTGTTGCTTCTTGACCTGTATACAGAATTCTCAAGAGGCAGGTAATGTCTGGTATTCCCATCTCTTGAATACTTTTTCACAGTTTGTTGTGATCCACACAGTCAAAGGCCTTAGCATAGCCAATGAAACAGAAGTTTTTTCTGGAATTCCCTTGCTTTTTCTATGATCCAACAGATGTTGGTAATTTGACCTCTGGTTCCTCTGCATTTTCTAAACAAATCTTGTACATCAGTGAGTTCTCGGTTCACGTACTGCTGAAACCTAGCTTGAAGGATTCTGAGCATTACCTTGCTAGTGTATGAAATGAAAGCAATTGTTCCTAAAAATATCATCTTTTACGTTTTTAAATAGCTGGAATTCCATCCCTTGCACTAGCTTTGATGGCCCACTTGACCTCACACTCCATGTCCATCTCTAGGCAAGTGACCACACCATCATGGTTATCCACGTCATTAAGACCTTTTTGGTATAGTTCTTGTGTTTATTCTTCTACCTCTTTTGAATATCTTCAGCCTCTGTTAGGTCTTTAATGTTTCTGTCTTTTATTGTGCCCATCGTTTTATGAAATATTCCCTTGTTATCTCCAGTTTTCCTGAAGAAATCTCTAATCTTTCCCATTTTGTTGTTTTCCTCTATTTCATTCCACTGTTTATTGAAGAAGGCTTTCTTATTTTTCCTTGCTATTCTCTGAAACTCTGCACTCATTTGAGTATATCTTTCCCATTCTCTCTTGCCTTCTGCTTCTGGGTTTTGTTTTGTATTCATTCAGCAAGTCTCTGTCTTTTGTTTGGAGCATTGAATCCATTTACATTTAAGGTAATTATTGATATGTATGTTCCTAGACTTAAATGTAAGACTGAACACTATAAAACTCTTAGATCAAAACATAGGGAGAACACTCTTTGCCATAAATCACTGCAAAATTTTTTTAACCCAACTCCCAGACTAACATAAACAAAACCAAAAATAAACGAATGGGACATAATTTAAATTAAAAGCTTTTGCACAGAAAAGGTAAGCATAAACAACACAAAAAGACAGCTCTGAAATGTAAGAAAATATTTGTCATTGAAGCAAGTGACAAAGGATTAATCTCCAAAATATAAAATAGTACATGCAATTCAATATCCAAAAAAACAAACAAGGCAATCAACAAATGTTTGGAAAACCTAAAAAGCTATTTCTCCAAGGAAGACATACAGATGGCCAAGAGGCACAGGAAAAGATGTTCAATATCGCTAATTATTAGAGAAATACAAGTGAAACCTACAAAGAGGTATCACCTCACACTAGTCAGAATGGCCATCATCAAAAACTTTACAAACAGTAAATGCTGGATAGTGTGTGAAGAAAAGAGAACCTCTTGCACTGTTGATGGGAATGTAAATTGATACAGTCACTGTGGAGAAGAGTATGGAGGTTCCTCAAAAAATTAAAAATTAAATTATCATATGATCCAGAAATTCCACTACTGAGCATATATCCTTAGAAAATCATAATTGAAAATGACACATGCACCCCAATGTTCACTCTAGGTCTATTTACAATAGCCAGGACATAGAAACAACTTAAATGTCCATTGACAAATGAACAGATAAAGAAGTTATGGTACTATCCAGAATGGAATATTACTCAGCCACTTAAAATGAATGAAACTGGTTCATTTGTAGAGTAGACAGGCCTAGAGACTGTCATACAGAATAAAGTAAGTCAGAAAGAGAAAAACAAATATTGTATATTAATGCATATATATGGAGTCTAAAAAAATGTTACAGATGACCTTCTTGTAAGGCAGGTATAGAGACACAGATGTACAGAACAGACATGTGGACATTGGTTGGGGGGAATAAGGAATGAGATTAATTTGGAAATTGTAGTTGACATATATACACTGACTTGTAAAATAGCTAGTGAGAACCTGCTATACAGCACAAGGAGTCCAGCTCAGTGCTTTTTTTGTGACCTTGATGGGTGGGATGGGGGTGGTGTGAGAAGGAGGTCTAAAAAGAGGGGGGACATATGTGTATGTGTGTGTATAGCTAATTCATTTCATTCTGTAGTAGTAACCAACACAAAATTATAAAGCAAATATACTCCAGTAAAAAAAAATAAGAATATATACATATAAATGTATAACTGAATCACTTTGTTGAATATGGGAAACCAACATAACACTGTTAATCAACTATACTAAAATGTAAAATAAAATATTAAGAACATAAATACATTGATTAAATCAAAATTTAAAACTTTGCTTCAAATAAAAAATATAAAGGGAATCCACAATAGAGGAAAAATATTTATAAATCATTTAAAGAAACTTCATACAGAATATACAAAATATTCCTAAAACTCAATGATAAAATATCAAATAATCAGTCTAAAACTGGGTATTTTATTTAAGATCTTTCCCTCAGACAGATATGTATATGACCAATAAACACAAGAAAATACAATCACAATCACAAATTATTGGGAATATGTGACATAAATCCACGAGAGGCTGATTTATACCTGCTATAATGAGTAAAATATATTAAAAGAAACATTGATGAGGATGATGAGAAATTGGAATCCTCATTCACTGTTGATATTGTAAAATGGTACAGCACTTAGAAAACAGAATGGTAACGCTTCAAAATGTTAAATGTAAGCCATCTGACACAATTATAATCCTAGTTATACACAAGAGAAATTAAACTATACATCCAGGCAAAATACAATTGTATACAAATATGAATTGCAGAAGCATTCATAATAACCAAAAAGTAGCAAACCATAATGTTTATCAACTAATGAATAGATAAAAATGTTCTATATTCAAATGAAACATTATTTGACAATGAAAAGAATGAAGTAGTAGCACATTCTACAACATTGATGAACCTCAGAAACAGTATGTTAAGTCATATGTCAGTCCAAACAGCGATGTACTATATGATGGCATCAATATAAATGTTCAGAATAAGCAATCCCATAGGCTGAGAAAGCAGATTAGTGATTCTCAGGGCCTAGAAAGAGGAAGGAACTGAGAGTGATTGCTAACAAGTGTGGGATTTCTTTTGGGGGTGATGAAAATGCTCTAAAATTAGATAGCAGTGATAATTACACAACTCTGTGAATAAACTAAATGCCATAGAATTGTTTACTTTAAGAGGATTAACATTATGATGCATTAATCACATATTATTAATAAAGCTCCAAGAAAAATATTTATTGAAAGTAAAAATGTTGATATGTTAAAAAATGGTTTAAAAATACATCCATCTTATTTATCCCAAACTTCTTTAATTTTAAAGATATAACAGGACATCAGAGATTTAGAAATATTACAACATTATTTTTATAATGAATCTTTCCATCACAACACTTATGTATTTTATAACCACATGTCTCTAGCTTAGGATTTCTGGAAAGCAGAAACTAGGCAAGGATTATCATAGTGATGTTACTTGGGTGGTGTAAATTAAATTAAGAAAAAAAAATGTGGGTCAAAGAAAGATGCAAATCGCAATAATGGAATAATCATCTACAGTGGTTTTTGTAATTATCATGTAATCACAGATGAGGTTTGCCCTCACAATGGAGAAGACATAGATCATCAATTGTGGGTGCAGGGGTTTGGAAAAAAAAAATAGATGGATAAACAGGTAAAATTTAGGGCTGCCAGGAATACAAATGTGTATATTTCAGATGGAGAGATCAAAGTAAATATACATATTTTTAAAATACTCTTAAAAATTTTCACTTTGTCAGTCACACTTTGAAGAAAACAGATCTTAAATATTGTTTCATTACTCCTCATTCTGAAAGTGAATATCTGTAGTGTGCTAATAAATATTTATCAACCAGCTTTCCTGGTGGCTCAGACACTAAAGGCTCTACCTGCAATGTGGGAAACCTGGGTTCAATCCCTGGTTTGGGAAGATACCCTGGGGAAGGGAATGGCTACCCACTCCAGTATTCTGGCCTGGAGAATTCCACAAACAGAGGAGCCTGGAGGCTACAGTCCATTGGGTCACAAAAAGTCAGGCATGACTGAGTGACTTTCACTTTTACCTTTCATTATATAACTAAAGATGTTACATAAATATATATGTATATATATTTGTGTGTGTGTGTGTGTGTGTGTGAAAGATCAGCTAGTGGTGCACAGAACAGGCTTGTACTAGCTTAAGGACTGATTGTTACATTTTGAAGTAGTTTTCAAGACATATGTTAAACTATTGGTAGTTTGAATTTAGTAATGTTGGTAGTATTTACACCATGAAAATTGGCAAATGCTGTACGTCAAATCTCTTTTCCTCCAAAGCTGGTTGATAAATATTTATTAGCACACTGCAGATATTCGCTTTCAGAATGAGTAATGAAACAATATTCAAGATCTGTTTTCTTCAAAGTGTGGCTGACAAAGTGAAAATTTAATGGCCAATTTATAGGTAAAGACTGATGACAAGATTGAAGCCAAATGATAAACAGAGCTTAAAACAAGTTTTTGATTGTAGGGTATTTTCATTTTATGTATATATATATATGCATATATATATGTGTGTGTGTGTGTGCTTCACAGATGGCTCAATAGGTAAAGACTCTGCCTACAATTCAGGAGACACAGGAGATGCAGGTTTGATCCCTGGGTGGGAAATTCCCTGGAGGAGGAAGTGGCAAGCCACTCCAATATTCTTGTCTAGGAAAATACCATAGACAGAGGAGCCTGGATGGCTACAGTCTATAGGGTCACAAAGAGCCAGACACTACTAAAATGACTGAGCATGCACACACACATATATAGGGCTTCCCAGGTGACGCGTGACAATGCAGGAGACATAAGAGATGTGGGTTCTATCCCTGGGTCCAGAAGATTCCCCTGGACAAGGGCATGGTAAACCACTCCAATATTCTTGCCTTGAGAATCCTATGAACAGAGGAGTCTGGCGGGCTACAGTCCACAGAGTTGCAAAAAGCCAGACAGGATGGACACAACTTAGCACATACACACATGAAGTATTAATATTTTTCAATATATATATTTTCAAAAAATAACAGTTATAAATAAAACAATTGATTGCATCTTTATTTTGTTATTTATACCTTCCTTTTTATCCTCTATCTCCAGTATTAAAGAAGTTGTAGTACAGAAATTTGAATGTTAGTCATATTATGTTATTATTACTTGACTTGCTATGAAGAATGACTAATTCATTTTGTCCCCCAAACACTGATAATTTAATCTTGACTGCTGACCCTGCCAACAGTCATTTCATTCGTTACATGGTGCAAAATGTTCCAGTCCTTTTCCAACTCAAAATGAAGTGGCACCAGAGTTATCACAGAAATCTTATTCATCCATTGATTTCTCGTCTGCTAAAGGATTGACTTCAAGGCATCTTTGAGTTCTTCAGGGTCTTATTTGGATTAAGAGATTGAAGGCTTTGTTTCTTTGTATTTGATGAAAGCAGTTACCACCAATTCTTCATTCTTGGGACACAGTATTATTAGAGTTGCCAAAATTCACCTGATGAACATGTGGAATAAAAATTCTTTTACTTTATGGCTCTAACCTCAGGAATCCATTTATCAATCTGTTGTTTTTTAATATTTTATTCAAAATCTGTTTTAAAATTATTTTAATCTCAGTCTATAGTACATTGACTTTTTAGGTGTTTGGTGTATTTCACTTTCAAAAATCAAGATGAATGTCAAAAATATTGGAAAATGTCTACATACACGAGCTCTGTAAAACAAATGTTTTCGTTGCACTCTAACAATTTTCAGCTTCTAGTCAGGAACAGATGACTTTAAAAGATAATTTTAGCTATCACTGGTGGAGAAAAATAAATGTTTTCATCATAATGCAGCTTCAAGAAGTGGGAATTAGAAAATAGTTCATGTTTGAAAAAATAAAGGTAACAGAGCAGCTGCTTTAGTCTTATATATCAGTATCATTTTGGATCTATTAAAATCCAATTGACTTTTTATTACCACATTTAAAACCCAGTTGAAGGTGAGTACTTGTGACATTACCAAATTACTATATTTTTGCATATAGTGCTCTTTTTCTGGTTAAGCTGGAGGTTTTCTTAATTTTTGTTTGTTTTCCTGGAAAAATATTTTAGTAATATTAGATCAACAGAGAATTCTCAACAGAGAATAAAATGTGTTCCGCCACTTTATTTTCTGTGTGTATATATGATCCATAAACTATAAAGGAGATCCTAAATCTGCCTAGACTAGTATCTCCAGACTTAATGTGATTTTATTTTTAGAGACATCTGTTGTGGATACCTTTAATCCTGGAGGAAGAAAAAAAAAAACAAGCTAAAAGTGATAAAATAATGATCAAACTTATTCAGAAGAGTACCATGTCCATCTGAGACTCAGTATTATACAAATGGATAAAATTCCCTCTCAGAGTGGAGACCAAACATTGCTATCAGTTTTAGAGAGATAAAAATATTTCTCAGGGCTAAGAGACAGCAGGAATAGTAGTAATATCAGTTGGAACCTTGATACACATCAAAGGAAATGAAGTCCCATAGCTGAAGAAATTACATGGATACTATAGACCAATAATTTTAAATATTAAAAGGCTCTTTTCAAGCTAAGAACAACTTGTAGTTACAAGCAGACAGCCCAAGGTTAGCAAGTACTGAGAAAAATTAGTCCCTTGAAAACAAGGTTTTTTTTTGTTTTTTTTTACCTTCAAGCTTCCTAGGGATTAAAGTGGCTCATCTAATTCTCACTGATTAATGAAATATTTTTCCACCATTGTCTTGTGTGTGTATGTATGTGCACTCATGTGTATGCTTTTTTATCAACTTATGTCCATATTTAAAAATAAAATTTCTTCAATACATTTTATATATCATATATTGAAGAACAGTGTCAATTTTTAATTTCAGTAGGAATGTATTGTCAATTGGGGTGTCTCTAGCCTATTTCAAACATGATATTTAAGCTGATATTCAAATATGAAGCCTCATTTTCTTTCTTAATAAAAGCTATCTCATCTAGCTATCAGTTTATGCTTTTGTTGTGTCAACTTGATAATATAAGCATACAGTTAGAGGTTCTGATTTATGATGGTTTCTTTAAAAGATAGCTTGCATGTAACTCTTCAGTTGTAGAGTATTTGCTTGCTTGGTTTCTAACAAAGGCTCATTAAATTGAGTGAAACTAATATAAAACTTACCTTGAAACAGTTCCTTTGCTGAACTCAGTCCTCAAAGGATTTTCTAATTTGCAATTTATAGTTTAGACTTTGACCAGGAAATTAAAAATAAATAACATGTATTACTCTCTGAAAATACTTGATACTATTTCAAAAGCTGAATAGAGCCAAGGATCTTGGATTATTAAGACACTTGTGTCCTCACCATATATTTATAAAGAAAGATAATTCAACATGATTTGTCACTAACTCAATGTCATTTTGAAAATTGTAATACAGTAAATGTTTGTTAGTTTCCAATACTTAGACAATCTTTCCATATAGATTTGTATTAGGAGGTTTAGATTTTGAAACCAGGTGATGCGCTGGACATATGCATACAATTTTACAAATTTCAATTAGAAAATATGATCACTTGGGGCTTCCCTGGTGGCTCAGCGGTAAAGAATCTGCCTGCCAATGTGGGAGACACAGGTTTGATTCCTGATCCAGAAAGATCCCACATGCCATGGAACAAACAACTAAGCCCACGTGCCACAACTATTGAGATTATGCTCGAGAGCCTGGAACCCTCAACCACTGAAGCTGACATGCTCTACAGCCCCTGGCTGGCAATGTCAGAAGCCACCACAAGAAGAAGCTTATGCATGGCAACTGGAAGAAAGACTGCACAGCAACAAAAACCCGGCAGAGCCAAAAATTAATAAATAAAATTATTTTTAAAAAAGAGATCGTTTTGATATGAGAAAATAAACTCTTTTGACTATGGTTTTGGTTTCTATTTCCTCTCATTTTTCATGAAGAGAACGATTAAACTGAAATGTACATATATTTCCTTTTTCAGTACAAGATTTAAAACATGTTAAATCTCAATAAAAAGAATTCTCAGTTTCTGGGTTGTGTTCTGGTTAACTGAATTTTTGATTAAACTAGGATGAGGATATGATTGAATCTTAGTCATAAAATTTTATAAAATATATTTGCTTTTCTAACTTAATATATTGAACTTAATTCAATCCAATATCTGTAGTTCATTCTTTTTTTTGTATCTCAAGATCACCATCCTGAACAGGAATTATAATTGCTAAGAACTAGATGAAAAAGATTAAGCTGTAAAAGCAGTAACTCAAGGACATTGAGAAGCTACTTTTAGACCGACTGCTCAATCAGCTTGCTTTCCCTAATTATTGGTTTCCTTCTCACCAAAAGTGTAGAAAAAAATTTTTAATCTTATTATCTGAGGGTTCTGATTGTTTGCAATTTCTTTACTCAATATGCAATGAAAAAATGGATATATTATGATGAAATACAGCAAAGTCCTAGAGTCTCAGTTTTTTACAAAACTAAGAAATGTGGCTAATTTCACTGTTACTTCAGAAAATAGATTGAACACTAAGATTTTTCACTGACTTCTTCTTGGCTGATTCCATTTGATTATGGATCTGTTAACAGTTTGATGCTCCAAGAAAGGCAGCTATGTCATGTCTTCATAAAGAGCCTGTGTACAGTGAATTGTTCCCCATTTTTGCTTTTGTTTGCTGGTTGATTTGGTATCATGTGGATAAACCAAGAATGCAAATTTCTTACAGTTACTTATTTCCAATGTGCTTAATGGCTGGAGCTGTACTGAATACAGGTCACGAAGGCTTTGAATACAAAAATTAATATGGCTTGTCCATCTCTGCACTAATAGAAGTTTCTATCCCATGGGTAGCTTGGACCACATGTGTAGAACAGCAAAAGTTCCATCTGGAAGTTATTCACAATTATTGCTTCTTGTCAGGATTTCTTTTTTTTTATCAAGTAAAAATGAATCATAGAACAGACTGATGTATGTCCATTAAACTATAAAAACTTGTTAGGCTATCATCTTACTGTGCAAAATAGAAGTCTAATAGAGGTAAGCTAGATCGTGTCAGTCCATGGTATGAATGTGACATGTGAAGGAAGAAATAGACTGAAATTTGTCTGCATTATACCAGGAAATTACGTATTCTTCTTAAAGTAAAATAAACACTTGACAAAGCTGTTAATCATCCCTAGTGGAAAGGATTTACAGATTCAATATTAAGATGATGAGCTTCCTACTGGTCTTAGAAGCACTGTAGTCAGATGAATCCATTTTCTTCTGAAATCATTTAGATAAAAATTATATTCACATCGAGAAATATGAATGGCTTGAATGCTAAAATATCACTTTAAAAATGCATTGTCCCTTCTGTGGGCTCCTAATAGCTTTCAGCTAATATTTGGTTAGCAGAGAAAGACATCCAAATCCAAGCCAGTTTCTTGAATGGAGAAATTACTAACCTATCTTTTCTGTGAAAAAAAGAATGAGACTGGGGATGACAAGAGAGGCAAGTATATATGTCTCTCAAACTCACTTCAGAGTTATGCATGTAACTCAGCCTTAAAATAATATGCATTTTTATTTTAAGCTTACTTCATTGAACTCCTCTCTCATATTTTAGGATAAATTGAAATAATCTTTAACTGATAATGTATTTGTAAATTTACCCTCAGTGATATTGCAGCTGGTAACTCCTATAAAGACAAACAAATTTTTAGCAGTTATACACTCACAAAGAAATGACAGAACTTAGTGATTAAAGATGTGTGTGCTGCAGTATAAGTGCATTTGTTTCCTAGGAGACAAACTAGTACTGTTCCTCTGAAGAAATTTGTAAGCATTAAGATACTCTGTAATCAGGCCCCAAGAGAACATATTAAACCTTTTAAAAGGAATAAATATTTGACGTCCTCACCATTTTCTAAATATATTTGTAGATGAAGCTTGTTGTCAAGGGGTTGTGTTTCAGGGATGAGAACCAATGATACAACAGGTGAGTTAGTTTAACATGGCTAATCTAGGTGGCAGGATTAATGCAGGTATTAGCCTGAACAACTGCGTCCCTTTAAAACCATGAGGTAAGAACGACAGCTACAATAAGACAAAGGGAACTAATTTTAGAATAATGATTCAGAGGCAGGAGTAAAAGGACATAGATTCAAAACACAAGTCTCTTAAAACCAAAATGGTACAATTACAGAAAAAAAGAAAAATGACTCTTTTCTCTGGAGGCATTGTTACAGGTGGCAGGCTAAGAAAGTAGTCATATAAACGATATTATTTGTTGAATGAATAAAGACACCCCCATCTAAAAATATGTTTTCTGTGTGCCTATCATGGCACCTAAATCACTACCACAGAATTGCATACAGGCCTCCTCGATCTCCATGACTATGAATAAAGGTAAAACAATTTTTTAAAGTCTTATACTGTACAGAAATAAAGAAGATATAAGGTTTGCATCTGGTCTCAATATCCTCATCTATAAAATAGAGATTATACTATCTGCTCAGAGCATTGTCAAAACTATACATTTTTAAATTCCAGTATATGACATAATAAAATATCTTGTTCAAATAAGCATTCAATATATGGCAGTATTTATTATCTTCATTATGGGAAATGAGTCATACATTACTAGCAAGCACATTTTCAAACAACTCCTATGCATGGTGCCTCCATCATAGTGAGCTTTTGGGAAACACAGACAGCAAAATATAGACAAATGCATATGTAGTATACAATACAACTGATAATGATTTTACTCTGAAGAAAAGCAGAAGTAGAAGAGATAGGAAATCTCACTTCAGCTATGGTGAACAGAGGATCTAAAAGCAGGGAGAGGTAAACATGCTAATGGCTGCTGGAAGAGTATGGCACATAAAGGAAAAAGTCATTGGAGACAGAGTTCACTTGGTTGACTAAGAAGCAAGAAGTTAAGAGTATGGCTAAAACAAATAATAGAGATGAAAAACGGAAGGAAATGAAATTATGACATACTTGGAAGCCAGAAAGTATTAGGGCTTGGAGTCCATGGTCAGGATGTTGGACACTATTCTATGCAAAATGGTATATTACTGGAAACTTTTGTTCATATAGTCATGTGAGCTAGTTTGTCTTTGACCCACGAGGTTAGGGCAGGTATATTTGAATTGTGGATGGAGTTATAAGATCAAGGCAAGGGCTTCTGCATATTGGGCAGAAGATGAGATAATTAAGTGACTGGTGGGGAAAGTTTTGTGTCTAGTTACTCATGAGAATCCTGGGAACCTCATAGTCAGTTCAGTTCAGTCACTCACTCATGTCCAACTCTTTGTGACCCCATGGACTGCAGCACACCAGGCCTCGCTGTCCATCACCAACTCCCAGAGTTTGCTCAAACTCATGTCCATTGAGTCAGTGATGCCATCCAACCATCTCATCCTCTGTCATCCCCTTCTCCTCCCACCTTCAATCTTTCCCAGCAACAGGATCTTTTCAAATGAGTCAGTTCTTCACATCAGGTGGCCAAAGTATTGGAGTTTCAGCTTCAAAATCAGTGCATCCAATGAATATTCAGGACTGTTTTCCTTTAGGATGGACTGGTTGGATCATCTTGCAGTCCAAGGGACCCTCAAGAGTCTTCTCCAACACCACAGTTCAAAAACATCAATTCTTCGGCACTTAGATTTCTTTATAGTCTAATTCTCACACCCATACATGACTAATGCAAAAAAACATAGCTTTGATTAGACAGACCTTTGTTGGCAAGGTAATCTCTCTGCTTTTTAATATGCTGTCTAGGTTGGTCAACTTTTCTTCCAAGGGCCAAGTGTCTTTTAATTTCAGGGCTGCAGTCACCATCTACAGTGATTTTGGAGCCCCCCAAAATAAAGTCTGTCACTGTTTCCACTGTTTCCCCATCTATTTGCCATGAAGTGATCCCGTGGTCATGTATGGATGTGAGAGTTGGACTGTGAAGAAGGCTGATCGCCGAAGAATCGATGCTTTTGAACTGTGGTGTTGGAGAAGACTCTTGAGAGTCCCTTATACTGCAAGGAGATCCAATCAGTCCATTCTAAAGGAGATCAATCCTGGATGTTCATTGGAGGGACTGATGCTAAAGCTGAAACTGCAATACTTTGGCCACCTCATGCGACGAGTTGACTCACTGGAAAAGACTCTGATGCTGGGAAAGGTTGGGGGCGGGAGGAGAAGGGGACGACGGAGAATGAGATGGCTGGATGGCATCACCGACTCTGTGGACATGAGTTTGAGTGTACTCCGGGAGTTGGTGATGGACAGGGAGACCTGGCGTGCTGTGATTCATGGGGTCGCGGAGAGTCGGACACAACTGAGCGACTGAACTGAACTGAACTGAACTGATGGGACCAGATGCCATTATCTTAGTTTTCTGAATGTTGAGCTTTAAGCCAACTTTTTCACTCTCCTCTTTCACTTTCATCAAGAGGCTCTTTAGTTCTTCACTTTCTGCCATAAGGGTGGTGTCATCTGCATATCTGAGGTTATTCCAGTTCTAACTGTTGCTTCCTGACCTGAATATAGATTTCTCAAGAGGCAGGTCAGGTGGTCTGGTATTCCCATGTCTTGAAGAATTTTTCAGAGTGGTGTTCCACACAGTCAAAGGTTTTGGCATAGTCAATAAAGCAGAAGTAGATTTTTTTTCTGGAACTTTGCTTTTTCCATGATCCAATGGATGCTGGCAATTTGATTTCTGGTTTCTCTGCGTTTTCTAAAGCCAGCTTGAATATCAGGAATTTTATGGTTCACGTACTGTTGAAGGCTGGCTTGGAGAATTTTGAGCATCACTTTACTAGTGTGAGATGAGTACAATTGTGCAGTAGTTTTAGCATTTTTTGGCATTGCCTTTCTTTGGGTTTGGAATGAAAACTGACCTTTTCCAGTCCTGTGGCCACTGCTGAGTTTTCCAAATTTGCTGGCATACTGAGTGCAGCATTTTCACAGCATCATCTTTTAGGATTTGAAAAAGCTCAACTGGAATTCCATCACATCCACTATCTTTGTTCGTTGTGATGCTTCCTAAGCCCCACTTGACTTTGCGTTCCAGAATGTCTGGCTCCAGGCTGGTGACAACATCGTCATTATTATCTGGGTCATGAAGATCTTTTTTGTATATTCTTCTGTGTATTCTTAGGTATTACAAAGGAATGAAAGAGTTTAAGCCCCAGCCCTTGCCTTTTGTGGACACTGTTAGTATTTTCAGGACCCAGGATTTAGAGAGGACAATTCCATTAGGTGTAAGAGTAGATTTATGAATCTATTTCATATAGAGTCTGCACCATTGCCAGAAATTCCATTTTCCTTTTGCTCCAGTAATCATGTGTGGCCAAACCCAATGGTATTTACACACGGTCCTTATTAAAAAAGAAATATTCAGAGGTCAACTTTTGTCATTATTGTCTCTGCAACATACAGATGGAGAATAGCATGGTGTGTGTGGGGGGAATAAAACATTTACTATCTGAAGTTAGTGGAAGAATTGGGGTTTATTTTCATTTGGAAAATAGAGAAATCTCTGTTTTACAGTATTGTGACGTTTCCAGATGGTGTAGTGGTAAAGAATCTGCCTGCCAATTCAGGAGATGAGACTGTTTGAACCCTTGGTCTGGAAGATTCCCTCTAGTAAGAAATACTACTTGCCTTCAATACTTCCCAGCAACAGAGTCGAAAGTCAGCACCAGGAAAGAGTCAGAGTCAGTATCAGGAAAATACTTTCCAGGCAAGAACTTGCCTGGAAAATTCCAAGGACAGAGGAGCCTGATGGGCTACAGTCCATGGGGTCACAAAGAGTCAGACGTGATTGAGCACACATCACACAGTTCAGAGACCCTCCCAGGCATGAGGAAAAAGTATTGAAATAGATCTAAGCAAATACTTAGCAAAGCTCAATGAAGGTGAAGACACAAGCACTTGCTTATTTAATAACCATGCTATTTAAACATATGATGACAACTAGGCAGGAGACTATATACATGTGGAAGCAAGTTGAGTAGGAAGATTCAAGAAAGATTTTAAAACTTATTTAATTTACATGGAGAGTATATCATGCAAAATGCCGGCTGGATGAAGTACAAGCTGGAATCAAGATTTCCTGGAGAAATGTCAACAACCTGAGGTATGCAGATGATACCAACTTTAATGGCAGAAAGTGAGGAGAAACTAAAGAGACTCGATGAAGGTGAAAGAGGAGAGTGAAAAGGCTGGCTTAAAACTCACATTCAAAAAACTATGATCATGGCATCTGGTCCTTTCACTTCATGGCAAATATTTGAAGAAAATGTGGAAACAGTGTCAGATTTCATTTTCTTGCATTCCAAAATCAATGTGGAGGTGACTGCAGCCATGAAATTAAAAGATGCTTGCTTCTTGGAAGAACAGCTGTGACAAACCTAGACAGTGTATTAAAAATCAGAGACATCATTTTGCCAACAAAGGTCTGTGTAGTCAAAGCTATGGTTTTTCAAGTAGTCATGTATGGGTGTGACAGTTGGACCATAAAGAAAGATGAGTGCTGAAGATTGATGCTTTTGAACTGTGGTGCTGGAGAAGACTTTGGAGAGTCCCTTGGATAGCAAGAAGATCAAACTAGTCAATCCTAAGGGAAATCAACCTTGAATATTTGTTTTAAGGGCTGGTGCTGAAGCTGAAACTGACACTTTGGCAACCTGATGTGAAGGACTGACACCCTGGAAAAGACTGATGCTGGAAGATATTGAGAGCAAGAGAAGGGGTGACAGAGGATGAGATGGTTGGATGGACTCACTGACTCAACAGACATGAGTTTGAGCAAACTCAGAAGATAGTGAAGGGGAGGGAAACCTGGTATACTGCAGTTCACACGGTCCCAAAGAGTCAGACACGACTTAGTGACTGAACAACAATGATAGATATAGCATACATATTATGAGTATAAAAAAAAACAGAAAATGATAAACGTGGCTATTTCATCATAAAATGACATATAAGTAACTACTTTAGGTAAATTGGAACTATACATATCATGGAGAGAAGTTTTGAATAATGTTTGAAAACCCCAGTTTGTATACTGGTTCTCTCACCTACCATAGAAAGTCTACTATTTCTGAAACATCTTTATTGGATTTCTGGTTTTCAGATGTGGCAATAACCATATTTTTGTTTTAGTGGGCTGCTTAGGTGAGGACAAGGAATGGGATTAAGGATGATGGCCCACTAAATTCTAACTACTTCAGCAGAAATGCATAGTGAAACTGGCACAGCACCTGCCTACTCTGATCCTCTGGCCCCTGTCCAGTAAGATGTATTAAATGTATACATAAAGGCAGAAGCCCTAAAGAATAATAAAAAGGAAAAGCATAGTTTTAAGTTGAAAGCAAACATTCCCATAAGCATTAAAATTGCAATGTCCAAAACAGTATCCACTCATCACAGAATTTTTTATTTTAAACCTAACTATTGCAACACTTGAAATGGGGCTAGTCTGAATGGCAGTGTTCTGTAAGTGTAAAATGCACACCTCATTTAGAAGATTACATACAAAACCAAGAATGTAAAATAGCTCTTTAACAATTTTACATCAATACATGTAAAATGACATTTTTATTTAAATAAAATATAATTTAAAAATTAAGTTGAACTGTTTGTGTTTGCTTTTTAAATATGACTACTAGAATCTTAAAGTTACATATTAACTAGTATTTGTCATTTTATCATATTTCTACTGGACAGTTGTATTAGAACATTATTGGTCTGGGCTTTAGTTTGGCCAATGCAATATGCTTAATCATGTCTGACTCTTTGTGGCACCATGGACTATACAGTTCATGGAATTCACCAGGCCAGAATACTGGAGTGGGTAGCTGTTCCCTTCTCCAGGGGATCTTCCCAAACCAGGGATTGAACCCAGGTCTCCCTCATTGCAAGAGAATTCTTTACCAGCTGAACCATCAGGGATGCCCAAGATTACTGGGGTGGGTAGCCTATCCCTTCTCCAGCAGATCTTCCCAACTCAGGAATTGAATCAGGTCTCCTGCATTGCAGGTGGATTCTTTACCAGCTGAATTATGAGGGAAGCACTAAGGCAATATGCACTGGCCAAAAAAAAAAAAAAAGATATCAATGGCTTGAGTGAGAAGAGAATCATTTTGGTGTCTAATCTGAGTCTGAATCCAAGCTATATAACTTAATAGCTATGTGATCATGAACTTTTTATTTTAACTTCTCTGAGGTTCAAAGATTTTTTACTCTGTAAATAAAGAATAATAATATTAAAGGCTTAAGGTTATGGAAAATGTACTTAGCACAGTCCCTGGATCACAGAAAGTGCTAGGCAAATTTATATTTTTCTTCCAGCACTAGGAAAGAAAGAACTGTACTCTGCCCACCCTGCCTCTAACAACTAGCTTTATGTTGGCAGCCGTATGTGTTAGTTTCTTTCTTTCTATGTTTAATTTGGATGTGAAATGGGTATAATAATATTATAATTGTTTTGAACATAGCTATATGTACAAATTGCTTTTCTGAGTTCTTTTAACGTCAAATATTCAAATAATTATTGAATACTGAAAGATTCAAAATATTAAAAATAGAAAAAGATTGTCTACCAGGAATCCTCAATTTCTCCTCAGGATTTAGGATAAAAGAAATTCAAGTTAAATTCTGACAAAAATGATGTGCTCAGTAAGATTGTTATATTTGACATCATCAAAATGGTAGCCAATATATTTTATCTTCAATTATTTTTACTAAAATTAAAATACCTGCTCTCTATTTTTAAAAGCTTTTTTAAAGTGGCAAGTTTTATCCACATTTGGAAAAAGTGTTGTCTCTCATAAAACCAGATAGATATCTTTGAGAAGCTGCTTGTGTCCTTTCTAAAAGTAAAGCTATTTTACCCAATGAATGTAAACCATATTTCCACAGCAACACTGTCTCCATTAAGGAGGGCAAAATCTGCCTGATATCCAGGAAATTTGTTTGATCATTAGGCAACTTATGGTGACAAACCAATGGGTAACTCTATCCTCTACTTTTTAATAGGGTCACGAATTTCCTTTTAATAAGCATAGCTTGTTCTCCCTTTTCTCCTTTGTAAAGCACTATTGTCTAAATATGTGGAGAGAGAAATTAAAGCAACTAATCTGTGTGTGATTCATTTATCCTCAATTATTGGGGGGAGGAGGAAGCCTCACTGGCTCAGAGGTAAAGAATTCCCCTAACAATGCAGGATATTCAAGTTCAACCCCTGGGTAGGGAAGATCCCCTGATGGAGGAAATAGCAACCCACTACAATATTCTTGCCTGGGAAACCCCATGGACAGAGAAGCCTGGCTGGCTACAGTCCATGGGGTCACAGAGTCAGAAGAGACTAAACTACAACAACAACATTGTGAGGAGGTGCTTCCAGAAGTGAAAAATGAAGGCAAGTGACTTGGACTCTGGGCACTTCTTAAGAACAGAATCCTTACTGATGGAATACTTTGAGCAGGATATCCCTGGTTGAGAACTGCTTATTGCAACAGCAATAATAACAACAACCTTACACATCTATGTACTTATAAGACATGGCTTTCTGGAGAATGTGATAAAGCTGTACAGAACTAAGATTACATAATAGAGTTAAAATGGATATGTTTCATAACTTAAGTTCTCTTTGTTGAGTGAGATAACAAACACAATTTACAGAGGCTTCATCTATTATACAATAAATATGTTGTAGGTTTTATATACAGAGTACGTGTACAATGTAGAGAGAAATATTTTTGAGGGGCCACAGAAGCTGTTCCAGACCTCACTTTACTTTGCTTTTGCTTCTTAATTACTTGAATCCTAAAAATCACTGGGAGTTGGTGATGGACAGGGAGGCCTGGCGTGCTGTGATTCACGGGGTCGCAAAGAGTCGCACACAACTGAGCGACTGAACTGAACTGAACTGAAAAATCATTAGTAACATATGATCCTGGCTTAGATTAAAGTAACTGATTTAAGAATTTGATTATTTATTTTTGACTCAATACATTATGCAGAAACTATACTTTCACTATGACTTTATCTTTTGTACATAAGTTAGAAAATTAAAAGTAAACCTTTCCACAAATGTAATCAAATCAGTACTGGGTTTCCATGATACCTTAATTCTGCATTTCTATAAAAATGGCCATTAACCTTGTTCTCTGAAGGAAAGAAGGTTCAAAAAAATAGGACTCCACAGTTCTAAACTGAGCCTGTTGTTATGATTGTGAACAATAATTTGCATTATTCTTTATATAATTTGCTGTGAAACACCATTTCCACAACATGTAATTTATTCTTCATTTCATATCCTCATCCAATGTATAAAATATGTGGGTACACATAATATGAAAGTTTTGTAAACTGAATATACTTAATCCAAAAGTTTTCCAGGTTTTCAATTAAGAAAATTATAACTTAGATATAAAATATAAATAATCATAAAGTTGACATGGTAAAACAATGCATATCAAGGGAACATTCTAATCAAGGGAACAAAGATGCAGAGCTCTACTAATCTTTTTTTCATACAAAGAATGGTAGGGCAGTGAGCTGTGTATCCTTAAAACACCTGCCTGTCTCTGAATGGCTGTGATTGTATATCTGGAGCATATGTCCCTTTATAAAGCAAATTTCTGTCCTTTATTGTGCCTATCTCTGCACGAAATTTTCCCTTGGTATCTCTAATTTTCTTGAAGAGATCTCTAGTCTTTCCCATTAAACTATTTTCCTCTATATCTTTGCACTGATCACTGAGAAAGGCTTTCTCATCTCTCCTTGTTATTCTTTGGACTCTGCATTCAAATGGGTATATCTTTCCTTTTCTCCTTTTCCTTTCACTTTTCTTTTCTCAGCTATTTATAAGTCCTCCTCATACAACCATTTTGCCTATTTGCATTTCTTTTTCTTGGGGATAGCCTTGATCCTTGCCTCTTGTACAATGTCACAAACCTCTGTCCAAGTGCTTTAGGCACTCTGCCTATCAGATCCAATCCCTTGAATCTATTTGTCACTTCCACTGTAAAATCGTAAGGGATTTGACTTAGGTCATACCTGAATGGCCTAGTAGTTTTCCCTACTTTCTTCAATTTAAATCTGAATTTGGCAATAATAGTTCATGATCTGAGCCACAGTCGGCTCTCAGTCTTGTTTTTGCTGACTGTATAGAGCTTCTCCATTTTGGCTGCAAATATAATCAATCTGATTTCAATATTGACCATCTGGTGATGTCCATGTGTAGAGACTTCTCTTGTGTTGTCAGAAGAGGGTGTTTGCTATGACCAGTGCATTCTCTTGGCAAATCTCTATTAGCCTTTGCCCTGCTTCATTCTGTACTCCAAGGCCAAATTTGCCTGTTACTCCAGGTATTTCTTGACTTCCTAATTTTGCATTCCAGTCCCGTATGATGAAAAAGCATCTTTTTGGGGTGTTAGTTCTAGAAGGTCTTGTAGATCTTCATAGAAGCATTCAACTTCAGCTTCTTCAGCATTACTGGTCAGGCCATAGACTTGGATTACTGTGATATTGAATGGTTTTCCTTGGAAATGAACAGAGATCAATCTGTTGTTTTTGAGATTGCATCCAAGTACTGCACTTCAGACTCTTTTGTTGACTATGATGGCTACTCCATTTTTTCTAAGGGATTTTTGCCCACAGTGGTAGATAAAATGGTCATCTGAGTTAAATTCACCCATTCCAGTCCATTTTATTTTGCTGATTCCTAAAATGTCAAGGTTCACTCTTGCCATCTCCTGTTTGGTCACTTCCAAATTGCCTTGATTCATGGACCTAACATTCCAGGTTTCTACGCACTTCTGCTCTTTATAGCATTGGAATCCACTTCAATCAACTGTCAGATCCACAACTGGGTGTTGTTTTTTCTTTGGCTCCATCTCTTCATTCTTTCTGGAGTTAGTTCTCCACTGATCTACAGTAGCATACTGGGCACCTACCAACCTGAGGAGTTCATCTTTCAATGTCCTTTTTGCCTTTTCATACTGTTTATGGGATTCTCAAGGCAAGAATAATGAAGTGGTTTCCCATTCCCTTCTCCAGTGAACCACGGTTTGTCAGAACTCTCCATCATGAACCATCCATCTTAGGTGGCCTTAGAAAGCATGGCTCATAGATTCATTCAGTTAAAAGCCTCTTGATGAAAGTGAAAGAGAAGAGTGAAAAGGTTGGCTTGGAGCTCAACATTCAGAAAACTAAGATCATGGCATCTGGTCCCATCACTTCATGAAAATAGATGGGGAAACGGAAACAGTGTCAGACTTTATTTTGGGGGGCTCCAAAATCACTGTGGATGCTGATTACAGCCATGAAATTAAAAGACGCTTACTCCTTGGAAGGAAAGTTATGACCAACCTAGATAGTATATTCAAAAGCAGAGACATTACTTTGCCAACCAAGGTCCGTCTAGTCAAGGCTATGGTTTTTCCTGTGGTCATGTATGGATGTGAGAGTTGGACTGTGAAGAAAGCTGAGCGCCGAAGAATTGATGTTTTTGAACTGTGGTGCTGGAGAAGACTCTTTAGAGTCCCTTGGACTTCAAGGAGATCCAACCAGTCCATTCTAAAGGAGATCAATCCTGGGTGTTCATTGGAAGGACTGATGCTAAAGCTGAAACTCCAATACTTTGGCCACCTCATGCGACGAGTTGACTCACTGGAAAAGACTCTGATGCTGGGAGGGATTTGGGGCAGGAGGAGAAGGGACGACAGAGAATGAGATGGCTGGATGGCATCACCGACTCTGTGGATATGAGTTTGAGTGGACTCTGGGAGTTGGTGATGGACAGGGAGGTCTGGCATTCTGTGATTCATGGGGTTGCAAAGAGTCGGACATGACTGAGCGACTGAACTGAACTGTGGTCTACATGATAAGATTAGTTAGTTTTCTGTGATTTTGGTTTTCAGTCCACCCTCTAATGGAGAAGGATAAGAGGTTTATGAGAGAGGTTTATGAAAGAGACTGCCTGAGGGGGAAACTGTCTTGTTTCGATGGGTAGAGCAATGCTCAGTTCAGTTCAGTTCAGTTGATCAGTCGAGTCCGACTCTCTGCGACCGCATGAATCACAAAACACCAGGCCTCCCTGTCCATCACCAACTCCCGGAGTTCACAAAAACTCATGTCCACAGAGTTGGTGATTCCATCCAGCCATCTCATTCTCTGTCATCCTCTTCTCCTACCACCCCAAACCCCTCCCAGCATCAGAGTCTTTTCCAGTGAGTCAACTCATCTCATGAGGTGGCCAAAGTATTGCAGTTTCAGCTTTAGCATCAGTCCTTCCAATGTACACATTGGGTTGATCTCCTTTAGAATGGACAGGGTGGATCTCCTTGCAGTTCAAGGCACTCTCAAGAGTCTTCTCCAGCACCACAATTCACAAGCATCAATTCTTCGGCGATCTGCTTTCTTCACAGTCCAACTCTCACATCCATACATGATCACTTGAAAAACCATAGCCTTGACTAGACGGACCTTGGTTGGCAAAGTAATATCTCTGCTTTTTAATATGCTATCAAGGTTGGTCATAACTTTCCTTCCAAGGAGCAAGCCTCTTTTAATTTCATGGCTGCAATCTGCATCTGCAGTGATTTTGGAGCCCCAAAAAATAAAGTCTGACACTGTCTCCACTGTTTCCCCATCTATTTCCCATGAAGTGATGGGACCAGATGCCATGATCTTTGTTTTCTGAATGTTGAGCTTCAAGCCAACCTTTTCACACTCCTCTTTCACTTTCATCAAGAGGCTCTTGAGTTCCTCTTCACTTTCTGCCATAAGGGTGGCGTCATCTGCATATCTGAGGTTATTCATATTTCTCCCGGCAATCTTGACTCCAGCTTGTGCTTCTTCCAGCCCAGCGTTCCTCATGATATACTCTGCATATAAGTTAAATAAGCAAGGTGACAATATACAGCCTTGATGTACTCCTTTTCCTATTTGGAACCACTCTGTTGTTCCACGTACAGTTCTGACTGTTGCTTCCTGACCTGCATAGAGGTTTCTCAAGAGGCAGGTCAGGTGGTCTGGTATTCTCACCTCTTTCAGAATTTTCCACTGTTTATTGTCATCCATTCAGTCAAAGGCTTTGGCATAGTCAATGAAGCAGAAATAGATGGTTTTCTGAAACTCTCTTGCTTTCTCCATGATCCAGCGGATGTTGGCTATTTGACCTCTGGTGTCTCTGCCTTTTCTAAAACCTGCTTGAACATCTGGGAGTTCACGGTTCACATATTGCTGAAGCCTGGCTTGGAGAATTTTGAGCATGACTTTACTAGCGTGTGAGATGAGTGCAATTGTGCAGTAGTTTGAGCATTCTTTGTCATTGCCTTTCTTGGGGATTGAAATGAAAACTGACCTTTTCCAGTCCCGCGGCCATTGCTGAGTGTTCCAAATTTGCTGGCATATTGAGTGCAGCATTTTCACAGCATCATCTTTCAGGATTTGAAATAGTTCCACTGGAATTCCATCCCCTCCAATAATTTTGTTCCTGATGGTGCTCTCTAAGGCCCACTTGACTTCACATTCCAGGATATTTGGCTCTAGGTGAGTGATAATACCATCGTGATTATCTGGGTCTTGAATCTCTTTTTGTACATTTCTCCTGTTGTTCTTACCACCTCTTCTTAATATCTTCTGCTTCTGTTAGGTCCAGACCATTTCAGTCCTTTATCGAGTCCATCTTTTCATGAAATATTCCCTTGGTATCTTTAATTTTTTGAAGAGATCTCTATTCTTTCCCATTCTGTTGTTTTCCTCTATTTCTTTGCATTGATCACTGAGGAAGGCTTTCTTATCTCTCCCTGCTATTCTTTGGAACTCTGCATTCAGATGCTTATGTCTTTCCTTTTCTCCTTTGCTTTTTGCTTCTCTTCTTTTCACAGCTATTTATAAGGTCTACTCAGACAGACATTTTTCTTTTTTGCATTTATTTTCCATGGGGATGGTCTTGATCCCTGTCTCCTGTACAATGTCACAAACCTCCGTCCATAGTTCATCAGGCACTTTGTCTATCATATCTAGTCCTTTAACTCTATTTCTTACTTCCACTATATAATCATAAGGGGTGTGATTTTGGTCATACCTGGTCTAGTGGTTTTCCCTACTTTCTTCAATTTAAGTCTGAATTTGGCAATAAGGAGTTCATGATCTGAGCCACAGTCTACTCCTGGTCTTATTTTTGCTTACTGTATAGAGCTTCTCCATCTTTGGTTGCAAAGAATATAATCAATCTGATTTTGGTGTTGACCATCTGGTAATGTCCATGTGTAGAGTCTTCTTTTGTGCTGTCAGAAGAGGGTGTTTGCTATGACCAGTGGGTTCTCTTGGCAAAACTCTATTAGCCTTTGCCCTGCTTTATTCCATACTCCAAGGCCAAATTTTCCTGTTACTCCAGGTGTTTCTTGACTTCCTACTTTTGCATTCCAGACCCCTATAATGAAAAGGACATCTTTTTTGGGTGTTAGTTCTAAAATGTCTTGTAGTGGCGACTGCACTGGCACAGGAGGGCCAAGAGGAGCTACTCCACATTCAAGGTCAGGAGGGGCAACCGTGAGGAGATACCCGTCGTCCAAGGTAAGAGAAACCCAAGAAAGACGGTAGGTGTTGCGAGAGGGCATCAGAGGCCAGACACGGAAACCATAATCACAGAGAACTAACCAATCTGATCACATGGACCACAGCCTTGTCTAACTAAATGATACTAAGCCATGCCATGTGGGGCCACCCAAGATGGGCGGGTCATGGTTGGGAGGTCTGACAGAATGTGGTCCACTGGAGAAGGGAATGGCAAACCACTTTAGTATTCTTGCCTTGAGAACCCCATGAATGGTACGAAAAGACAAAATGATAGGATAACGAAGGAGGAATTCCCCAGGTCAGTAGGTGCCCAATATGCTACTGGAGTTCAGTGGAGAAATAACTCAAGAAAGAATGAAGGGGTGGAGCCGAAGCAAAAACAATACCCAGTTGTGGATGGGACTGGTGATAGAAGCAAGGTCTGATGCTGTAAAGAGCAATATTGCATAGGAACCTGGAATGTTGGGTCCATGAATCAAGGCAGATTGGAAGTGGTCAAATAGGAGATGGCAAGAGTGAACGTCGACATTCCAGGAATCAGCAAACTAAAATGGACTGGAATGGGTGAATTTAACTCATATGACCATTATATCTACTACTGTGGGCAGGAATCCCTTAGGAGAAATGGAGTAGCCATCATGGTCAACAAGAGTCCGAAATGCGATGCTTAAAAGCAACCTCAAAAACTACAGAATGATCTCTGTTCGTTTCCATGGCAAACAATTCAATATCACAGCAATCTAAGCCTATACCCCAACCAGTAACGCTGAAGAAACTGAAGTCGAACGGTTCTATGAATACCTACAAGACCTTTCAGGTAGTGAAGATACTCCTTCAAAAGGACTCATGCATGCATTGCTACACTCAGTGCCCCCAACCCTGCAGCAGGCCACTGCCGACCCACACCTCCACTCTAGACTCCTGGACACTCACAGGCAAGTCTGGATTTCTCTTGAGGGCTCACTGCTCCTTTCTCCTGGGTCCTGTTGTGAACAAGGTTTTGTTTGTGCCCTCTAAGAGTCTGTTACCCCAGTCCTGCATAAGTTCTGGTGGCTCTATGATAAGGATAATGGTGACTTCCTCCAAGAGGGCTTATGCCAAACCCAAGTGTGCTGCACCCAGAGCCCTTGCCTCAGTGGCAGTCCATTGTTGACCCGCACCTCCACAGGAGACACTCAAACATAGTTCTGTTTCAGTCTCTGGGGGGGTCTCTGGGTCCTGGTACACACAAGGTTTGTTTGAGCCCTCTGAGCATCTCTGGTGGGTATGGGGTTTAATTCTAAACGTGATTTTGTCCATCTTACCATCTTACTGGTCTTTTCCTTTGCCCTTGGAAGTGGGGTATTTCCTCAAATTTGTTCCAGTGCTGCTCAGCTGCCCCTCCAATGCCAATAGACCTAACAGAAGCAGAAGATGTTAAGAAAAACTGGCAAGAATACACAAAAGAACTATACAAAAAAGATCTTCATGACCCAGATAATCATGATGACATGATCACCAACCTAAGCCAGACATCTTGGGATGCGAAGTTAGTGGGTCTTCAGTTCAGTTCAGTTCAGTTCAGTCGCTCAGTCGTGTCCGACTCTCTGCGACCCCATGAATCACAGCACGCCAGGCCTCCCTATCCATCACCAACTCCCAGAGTTCACTCAAACTCATGTCCACAGAGTCGGTGATGCCATCCAGCCATCTCATTCTCAGTTGTCCCCTTCTCCTCCTGCCCCCAATCCCTCCCAGCATCAGAGTCTTTTCCAGTGAGTCAACTCGTCGCATGAGGTGGCCAAAGTATTGGAGTTTCAGCTTTAGCATCAGTCCTTCCAATGAACACCCAGGATCGATCTCCCTTAGAATGGACTGGTTGGATCTCCTGGCAGTACAAGGGACTCTCAAGAGTCTTCTCCAACACCACAGTTCAAAAGCATCAATTCTTCGGCGATCAGCTTTCTTCACAGTCCAACTCTCACATCCATACATGACCATGGGAAAAACCATAGCCTTGACTAGACGGACCTTTGTTGGCAAAGTAATGTCTCTGCTTTTTAATATATTATCAAGGTTGGTCATAACTTTCCTTCCAAGGAGTAAGCGTCTTTTAATTTCATGGCTGCAATCAGCATCTGCAGTGATTTTGGAGCCCCCCCAAAAATAAAGTCTGACACTGAAGCTAGTGGAGGTGATGGAATTCCAGCTGAGCTATTTCCAGTTCTAAAAGATGATGCTGTGAAAGTGCTACACTCAGTATACCAGCAAATTTGGAAAACTCAGCAGTAGCCACAGGACTGGAAAATGTGAGTTTCATTCCAATCCCAAAGAAAGGCAATGGCAAAGAATGCTCAAACTACCGCACATTTGCACTCATCTCACACTCTAGCAAAGTAAATCTCAAAATTATCCAAGCCAGGCTTCAACAGTACATGAACTGTGAACTTACAGATGTTTAAGCTGAATTTAGAAAAGGTAGAGGAACCAGAGATCAAATTGCCAACATCCGTTGGATCATTGAAAAAGCAAGAGTTCCAGAAAAAAAAAAATCTACTTCTGCTTTACTGACTACGCCAAACCCTTTGACTGTGTGGATCACAACAAACTGGAAAATTCTTCAAGACATGAGAATACCAGGCCACCTGACCTGCCTCTTGAGAAATCAGTTATGCAGGTCAGGAAGCAACAGTTAGAACCGGATGTGGAACAACAGACTGGTTCCAAATAGGAAAAGGAGTATGTCAAGGCTGTATATTGTCACCCTGCTTATTTAACTTACATGCAGAGTACATCAGGAGAAACACTGGGCTGGAAGAAGCACAAGCTGGAATCAAGATTGCCGGGAGAAATATCAATAACCTCAGATATGCAGATGACATCACCCTTATGGCAGGAAGTGAAGAAGAACTAAAGAGCCTCTTGATGAAAGTGAAAGAGGACAGTGAAAAAGTTGGCTTAAAACTCAACATTCAGAAAACTAAGATCATGACATCTGGTCCCATTCAGTTCAGTTCAGTTCAGTCGCTCAGTCATGTCCAACTCTCCATGACCCCATGAATCACAGCACGCCAGGCCTTCCTGTCCATCACCAACTCCTGGAGTTCACTCAAACTCACGTCCACAGAGTCAGTGATGCCATCTAGCCATCTCATTCTCTGTCGTCCCCTTCTCCTCCCGCCCCCAAACTTTCCCAGCATCAGAGTCTTTTCCAGTGAGTCAACTTACTTCATGGCAAATAGATGGGGAAACAATGGAAAGAGTGACAGACTTTATTTTCTTGGACTCCAAAATCACAGCAGATGGTGACTCCAGCCATGAAATTAAAAGATGCTTGCTCCTTGGAAGAAAAGTTTTGACCAACCGAGACAGCATATTAAAAAGCAGAGACATTACTTTGCCAACAAAGCTCCATCCAGTGAAAGCTATGTTTTTTTTCCAGTAGTCTTGTATAATTTTAAGAGTTGAACTATAAAGAAAACTGAACATTGAAGAACTGATGCTTTTGAAACTGTTGTCTTGGAGCAGACTCTTGAGAGTCTCTTGGACAGCAAGGCGATCCAACCAGTCCATCCTAAAGGAAATTAGTCTTGAGTATTCATTGGAAGGACTGATGCTGAAGCTGAAACTCCAAGACTTCGTCTACCTCATGAAAAGAACTGACTCATTTGAAAAGACCCTGATTCTGGGAAAGATTGAAGGTGGGAGTAAAAGGAGATGATAGAGGATGAAATGGTTGGATGGCATCACTGACTCAACAGACATGTGTTTGAGTAAACTCCGGGAGTTGGTGCTGGATAGAGAAAGCTGGCGTGCTTCAGTGCATGGTGTCACAAAGAGTCGGACACGACTGAGTGACGGAACTGAACTGAACTGAAAGCAGATTAATCTCCTTGCCAATTCAAGAGATTTGGATTCAATCCTTGGGTTGGGAAAATCTCCTAGATTAGGAAATGGCAACCGAATCCAGTTTCCTTGCCTAGGAAATCCCATGGACAGAGAAACCTGGCAAGCTACAGCTCATGGGGTTGTAAAAAGTTGGACACATCTTAGCAACTAAACAACAACATAGTTTTTATAAATAAAAATAAGATCTGTAATCTAATTTGACAATAAGTAACAAAGTATTTGGGGATATTGGGGAAAGCATATGGGACAGGTCTCATCAACTTGGACCAACTTGGACCAAGGCATAATTCTTTTGTGCCTACGAATAAAAAGTCAATGGGGATGTAAGTTTCTCTTCTTCTTACCAACCTCCCTTCCTTCCCTCCACTCTCTCTCTCTCTTATTTTTTCCTTCTCTCATTCTTCCTTTTATCATTCCTTCCCTTATTACCTTCTTTTATTTTTAAACTAACAAAATATGTAAACAGGCTCTAGAAGCTTGTGAATTCTTATCCCATCTATGATATATATATATATATATATTTTATTATGATCACTGCCATCAAATATTTTGTTTGAGTCTGTATAACTTTTGTATCTCTTCTATAACAACATAGTTTGGATAGCCATTAAGTTTTAAAAGATTCATTTTGTTTATAAGCACAAGCTATGATTCCATCTCTGAGTCTCATCTCTCCCACTACCTGCTTTCCTCAAGTTCCAGCTTACAATACCTCCCTGAATCCATCTCTGATATATATCTATATAATTTATTGAGAATGATATATTACAATTTTTATAAGTCAATTTAGTTTGCTATAAGTAACACATACAAAACTATAAAGTTCATGAATGTAGGCCTTTCTACAACCTTTTTCACCTGTATATTTCCTGTACCCACAGAAGTCCTGGCATATAAAAGAAGTTTTATAAATATTTTTGAAGGTAAAAATGAATCAAACTTATTATAAAGAGTTTGTCCTCTTGATGAGTTTTGTCGCATATAGAGATGATTCATATATTAGTCTGCCAGTTTTACCTGGAACATTGGAGAAATGGTTGTGACAACCTGTAATCAATATGTTCATAAGAGAATAATCACTATGTTCTGAATCCATTTCTGTGGTCCTGTTTTCTCCTTTTGCTATTTGTGATACTATGTTGTGACATCTGCTCTTTACTTCAGAGTTTCTCATTACTAGGAATAGATTTTATTTAAACAATTGCTTCAAATGTACTTTCTTATGGCCTTTCAGGAAAAGCTTTGCTTCATTCTAATATGATGTCTAAATTGATCATGTGATGCTATAAATAAAACTTTTCAAAATAAGAATTCTCTATAGTGATATAAAATGATAGGATACTGAGTGAGGAATTTCCCAGGTTGGTAGGTGCCCACTGGAGATCAGTGGAGAAATAACTCTAGAAGGAATAAAGGGATGGATCAAAAGCGAAACCAATACCTAGTTGTGGATGTGACTGGTGATAGAAGCAAGGTCCGGTGCCGTAAAGAGCAATAATACATAGGAACCTGGAATGTTAGGTCCACTAATCAAGGCAAATTGGAAGTGGTCAGACAGGAGATGGCAAGAGTGAACATAGACATTCTAGGAATCAGTGAATTAAAATGGACTAGAATGGGTGAATTTAACTCAGATGACCATTATATCTACTACTGTGGGCAGGAATCCCTTAGAAGAAATGGAATAGCCATCATGGTCAACAAAAGAGTCCAAAATGCAGTACTTGGATGCAATCTTAAAAACGACAGAATGATTTTTGTTCGTTTCCAAGGCAAAGCATTCAATATTACAGTAATCCAGGCCTATGCCCCAACCAGTAACGCTGAAGAAGATGAAGTTGAACGGTTCTATGAAGACCTATGACTTCCCTGGTGGCTCAGACGGTAATGCATCTGCCTAAAATGCGGGACACCTGGGTTCAATCCCTGGGTCGGGAAGTTCTCCTGGAGAAGGAAATGGTAACCCACTCCAGTACTCTGCCTGGAAAATCCCATGGATGGAGAAGCCTGGTGGGCTGCAGGCCATGGGGTCGAAAAGAGTCGGACTAAACTGAACGACTTCATGTCATATCATGTCATGAAGACCTACAAGACCTTTTAGAACTAACACCCAAAAAAGATGTCCTTTTCATTATAGGGGAATGGAATGCAAAAGTAGGAAGTCAAGAAACACCTGGAGTAACAGGCAAATTTGGTCTTGGAGCACGGAATGAAGCAGGGCAAAGGCTAATAGAGTTTTGTCAAGAGAACGCACTGGTCATAGCAAACACCCTCTTCCAACAACACAAGAGAAGACTCTACACATGGACATCACCAGATGGTCAACAAAGAAATCAGATTGATTATATTCTTTGCAGCCAAAGATGGAGAACCTGTATACAGTTAGCAAAAACAAGACCAGGAGCTGACTGTGGCTCAGATCATGAACTCCTTATTGCCAAATTCAGACTTAAATTGAAGAAAGTAGGGAAAACCACTAGACCATTCAGATATGACCTAAATCAAATCCCTTTTGATTATACAGTGGAAGTGAGAAATAGATTTAAGGGACTAGATCTGATAGAGTGCCTGATGAACTCTGGACGGAGGTTCATGACATTGTACAGGAGACAGGGACCAAGACTATCCCCATGGAAAAGAAATGCAAAAAAGCAAAATAGCTGTCTGAGGAGGCCTTACAAATAGCTGTGAAAAGAAGAGAAGCAAAAAGCAAAGGAGAAATGGAAAGATATAAGCATCTGAATGTAGAGTTCCAAAGAATAGCAAGGAGAGATAAGAAAGCCTTCCTCAGTGATCAATGCAAAGAAATAGAGGAAAACAACAGAATAGGAAAAACAAGAGATCTCTTCAAGAAAATTAGAGATTCCAAGGGAACATTTCATGCAAAGATGGGCTTGATAAAGGACAGAAATGGTATGGACCTAAGAGAAGCAGAAGATATTAAGAAGAGGTGGCAAGAATACACAGAAGAACTGTACAAAAAAGATCTTCATGTCCAAGATAGTCACGATAACGTGATCACTGACCTAGAGCCAGACATCTTGGAATGTGAAGTCAAGTGGGCCTTAGAAAGCATCACTACGAGCAAAGCTAGTGGAGGTGATGGAATTCCAGTTGAGCTGCTTCAAATCTTGAAAGATGATGCTGTGAAAGTGCTGCACTCAATATGCCAGCAAATTTGGAAAACTCAGCAGTGGCCACAGGACTGGAAAAGGTCAGTCTTCATGCCAATCCCAAAGAAAGGCAATGCCAAAGAATGCTCAAACTACCGCACAATTGCACTCATCTCACACGCTAGTAAAGTCATGCTCAAAATTCTCCAAGCCAGGCTTCAGCAAAATTTGGAACCGTGAACTTCCAAATGTTCAAGCAGGCTTTAGAAAAGGCAGAAGGACCAGAGGTCAAATAGCCAACATCCGCTGGATCATGGAGAAAGCAAGAGAGTTCCAGAAAAACATCTATTTCTGCTTCATTGACTATGCCAAAGCCTTTGACTGTGTGGATCACAATAAACTGTGGAAAATACTGAAAGAGATGGGAACACCAGACCACCTGACCTGCCTCTTGATAAACCTGTATGCAGGTAAGGAAGCAATAGTCAGAACTGTACATGGAACAGACTGGTTCCAAATAGGAAAAGGAATACGTCAAGGCTGTATATTGTCACCTTGCTTATTTAACTTATATGCAGAGTATATCATGAGGAACGCTGGGCTGGAAGAAGCAAAAGCTGGAATCAAGATTGCTGGGAGAAATATCAATAACCTCAGATATGCAGATGACACCACCCTTATGGCAGAAAGTGAAGAGGAACTCAAGAGCCTCTTGATGAAAGTGAAAGAGGAGAGTGAAAAGGTTGGCTTGAAGCTCAACATTCAGAAAACTAAGATCATGGCATCTGGTCCCATCACTTCATGGGAAATAGATGGGGAAACAGTGTCAGACATTATTTTTTGGGGCTCCAAAATCACTGCGGATGCTGATTGCAGCCATGAAATTAAAAGAGGCTTGCTCCTTGGAAGGAAAGTTATGACCAACCTAGATAGTATATTAAAAAGCAGAGATATTACTTTGCCAACCAAGGTCCGTCTAGTCAAGGCTATGGCTTTTCCCGTGGTCATGTATGGATGTGAGAGTTGGACTGTGAAGAAAGCTGATCGCCGAAGAATTGATGCTTTTGAACTGTGGTGCTGGAGAAGACTCTTGAGAGTCCCTTGGACTGCAAGGAAATCCAACCAGTCCATCCTAAAGGAGATCAGTCCTGGGTGTTCATTGGAAGGACTGATGCTAAAGCTGAAACTGCAATACTTTGGTCACCTCATGTGACGAGTTGACTCACTGGAAAATGCTCTGATGCTGGGAGGGGTTGAGGGCGGGAGGAGAAGGGGACGACAGAGAATGAGATGGCTGGATGGCATCACCGACTCTGTGGACTTGAGTTCGAGTGAACTCCGGGAGTTGGTGATGGACAGGGAGGCCTGGCATGCTCTGATTCATGGTGTCGTGGAGAGTCGGACACAACTGAGTGACTGAACTGAACTGATAGTGATATCTGTATCATTATCAGATTCATAATTCTTTTGTACCTTGGGAGAGATTACACTTAGAAACAAGTTTCACTTCCTTCTTGGAGTGAGTCTTGAAAATAGATCTTCCATTTGAGTAGTACTATTAAAGTTCTGGTTTAACAATATTAAATTTGGATTCCAACTCAGTAACTCTAGGTTATTATAAAGCCAGAATTATACACCTGCCATAGCACGCACATCATATTGGAACATGGAAAGCACAGAAAATAAACAATACAATGGCTTTGAATATTAAAATGAAAACTGACTATATCATCCCATTGCTTAAACTCTCCATGATTCACCCCCCAACTATCCCCTTCCTCCCACCAAAACAGAAACAAACCCCACAACTCATGACAGTGCATTACAGAACCCTCCCTGGTCCCCCAAAGCTTGCTCCATCGCACCTCTCTAACCTCAGCTCTTACAGGTGTCTCCACTTGCTCAGTCTACAACAGCCACACTGACCTACACACTCATCTTTAAACATGCCTTCCAATTGCCACATCAGGGTCTCATCCTTTATACGGATTATTCATTTTTTGGAAATATTTTTACAAAGTTGACTTTTCCCCTCATTTACATCAGACGTTGCCTCTTTGAGGGGGCCTTTCAGAATCAATGTATATAACATTCCTTCTGCGATTTACACTATTGCCATTTTATTTGCTTCAAACCATTTATCTTGGATATTATTTTTGCTTATATTTTATTTTCATTTTAGTTGCAACCTCAGATTTCTTAAAATTTGAAAAGGGATCAGTGTTATATTTTATGTAGTCAGAATCATGCCCCAGAAAAATCCCTATCTCAGTACCAACAGACTGGAGGTAGTTGGGGAGTTGATCTCACAGAGAAACCTTTTATACTTTTGACAGCTAAAAAGTTGATGTTGAAGTATATTACAAACTGCTTCTTTGAGATTGGATAGTTTAATACATGAATATTAAATTCCCATCCCAGGTAAAGCTGCTGCTGCTGCTGAGTCACTTCAGTCGTGTCCTACTCTGTGTGACCCCTTAGACGGAAGCCCACGAGGCTCCCCCATCCCTGGGATTCTCCAGGCAAGAACACTGGAGTGGGTTGCCATTTCCTTCTCCAATATGTGAAAGTGAAAAGTGAAAGTGAAGTCGCTCAGTCGTGTCCAATCCTTAGCGACCCCACAGACTGCAGCCCACCAGGCCCCTCAGTCCATGGGATTTTCTAGGCAAGAGTACTACCTAGACACAAAAATGCATGTTTGCAAGGAGGCAGTAAATAGACTTCCACATTCTAAAGGGATTTTCGAGTAGTTATATCTCAATTTCATTTTAACAGAAAACCTCTCTAGAGAAAGGAATTATGGTAAGTGTAAGGGCAGAAAGGGGCTATCTTGTCTCAGAGGGTGTGGAATAAGAATAGCATAGGGAAATACTTAAATTCCAAATGGAGAGAAATGAATAGTGATAAAAAAGAAAGCATCATTTTGAGCTAAATAAATTGGAAGAAAATGAGAAAACAGAGAAGAAAGAAAATGGTGAGAATGAGCTGTTGGTTGTTTTCCAAATTTATCGGACACAAAAAAAGGAGAATCCTGGTGAAAGTGTAACTCATGTGTGTACACTTTAGTTCTCTTTTATTGTTTAATTTTCTTTCTTTTTGCTAAATGAGATTAACTCTCTAAGTCTGTAAAGTACTTTCTTGTGCCTTTGGCTATTTTCCTAATTCAGAGTTATTTTAAGTGAGTGTACTGAGGTTTTAGAACACTTATTTAAGGTAAAATTTCAACCCACCTCTCTCCAGGGAAAACATTTTAGATATATCAACTTGGTAATTCAGTGGAAAAAGATCGCTTTTCTTGCTAATTTTTCAGATTTGATTTCCTATGCAGGTTTAACAATTTATTAGAGTAAACAAATGCAATTCAACATTACTCTCAAAAAGAACCTGTAACATGCTGAAACTGATGAAAAAGAAATTAAAAGGCTTTTCAATGGGTAAAAGTGTTCATGAAAAAAATGTATTTTTCTACAAGCTTTTTAAATACTATTTTGTTTTTTATTTATACACTTTGAAAAAAGTATTATAGAAAAGAGACAAAATTCATTTTTTCTCAAAATGAGTATATCACCTACTTGGATGCCCAGTGCATGGCTGAGAATCACATTTTTTCATTCTCATTAGAATTTTTTAAAAAAATTATCTGCTGTGAATTTAGTTCCTAAATTTCTGATTTAGGACATTGACTTGTATTTTTAAATGCCCTTAATGATACATCATTTAACTTTTCAAAGATTAACTTAATCTAGATCTTCTAAAAACATCATCAGTGTTCAAATTCCAGAGTTTAGTGTATCTACCCCAAAGTATAACTATTTCACCAAAGGATTTAAGCCAGTAATCAAAGTTGTATCTTATGTAGAGAAGGAAAAGCAATATTCCTACTATTAGGGGAAAAGTAGATGTTGAGAAATCACCCTCTGGGTAAAATGTAAGTGAGGAAATGGCATGATTTATTGCCTGTGTGGTATTAGCATGTATATGGGTCTAACAAATTAAACTCATGTTTCTGCTAATAAGTAAACCAGCAAATGACAGTATCCAGAGAACAAGTCTCTAAGAAAATCTACCTGATAGTTTTGTGGTTTCTAAATAAGCTTTTTAAATTTTAATGATGGTGTCATAGAAGGAACATCATATTTCATAGCTTTGGAAATATAATGCAACTTCAGAAATACCACAGGCTTTCTAAGAAATCCTTTGCTCTCTGTAAATAAGTATTTCAAAAGTTTTCTTAGGAAAGCATTTTTGAGATTTCTACTGGTTGGCAGAATATATATCGCTGTATTTCCCCAAAGGACTCATCTATTCTAAAACACATTTAAATAAAAATTATTGTATTTAAATTAAAATTTGTTTGATGTTTTGGTTGTGAAATACTCCCAACCTATTTAAAATTTATTTTTCTCTTTTAATTTAAAATACCACATTTTGGAGTAAGAAGGCTTTCTACCTTTTAAATCAAAACCTTGGATTGCATTACAGGAAAAACAAATCTTGTAACAGGAAAAGTAAGGTTGAATAGCAAATAAATTAGATTCAGGCTTGAGATAACAGAAATAGCTGTAATCAGAAGATCAGAAGATATGTTTTATTATTACAGATGGAGATAATGGTGAGAAAAGTGTGGGAGAATGCCTAAGGCTTCTTTTTAAACAAATGTAACAATATATTACCTACATGGCTTATTTTCACATATATATCTTTCACAAATGTCTTTTTCTGGAATATGTTTTTTTAATAAGAAGAAACAATTTTCACCATCACATTAATTGCTTGTCATTAAAATTGACAAGCATTATTGAGTGCTTTTTTCATATTGAATGTTTTTGATATAGTGTCCACAAGACCATATGTCATGTACAGAAGGGTAACCAAACCCAATGTAATTTAACTCCTGTCTTCAAGAAGCTTATTATCTCTTTTGAAAATATTATATGCTCAAGAAAAAAAAATTGAGATATATTTTGTATTAAATAATTCAGTGACAGATTTTTAAAATTAAGACAGAGAAATAAAAATAAATTTGTGCTTATTGGATTCTGAGGAATCAGGCAGGCCTGTGAAAGGAAAAGAATACTGGGTTTTAACAAAATATGCTGCTGTATGTTCCAGAATAGAAGAAAGGAGAAAAGAAATTCAAATGGAAATATTTGGTTTAGGGTCAGAGTACTTAAACTTACAAAATGATCTGGACTTATGGCCTAATTTGGAAAAGTTTCTTAACACTTCCAGACATCATTTTCCTCATATATAAATGAAACAGTTAGGTGAGAGTTTTTACACATTTTTCAGTACTGAAATTTCAATGGCTCAAAGTGGCTTATGGGGAGCTATTGGAAGCAATCAAATGTATACTAGTATAAGATTTGACTAACTGTTGATATTTGAATGTAATTGTTATATTCCTTAGGCATAGAATATTTTAAAGAAGCCTATAGAAAATAAATGTACTTTTCAAAAATGATTTTAAATGTTATTACAAGATTTATAACAATAATATAAGAAATTAATAGATATGTAGTATTACTATATAACACTAATTTTATGCTATGTATAAAATGATATACTAATATACATTATGTATGGGTGCTGATGGCTCATCAGTAAAGAATCTGCCTACAATGGAGGAAATGCGAGTTCAGTTCTAGGGTCCGGAACATACCCTGGAGAAGGAAATGGCAACCCACTCTAGTAATCTTGCCTGGGAAATCCCAAGGACAGAGGAGCCTGGTGGGCTACAGGTCATAGGATCACAAAGAGTCAGCACAGCTTAGTGACTAAACAACGATACATCATATATAATATTATATACTAATTATATATATGTAGTTTTATTATTTGGACTTCCCTGGTGGCTCAGAAAATAATATTCATATTTCTTGTCAACACAAGAAAAATTTAAATATAAAATTTTTCTCTGCCCTTTGGTCTCCTCTCTACCCCCACTGTGAATCCTGTACCTGTATTATAATTTGACCAAACCTCCCCATTAGCAGGAACACCTGCTCAATCTGAAAGAGCAATACAACACACTCCTAGCACTGACAACTCCTTAAAAGACACCGTTCCTTCTTAATCTTGTAAAAAGCCACAGTGATGCTTAAACTGTCACTTCGCTTCCTGGTGGCTCAGCAGTAAAGAATCTGCCTGCAGTGCAGGAGATACCAGTTCAAGTCCAGGGTAGGAAGAGCCTCTGGAGGAGGAAATGCCAACCCTTTCCAGTATTCTTGCCTGGAAATCCTATGGACGGAGGAGCCTGGTGGGCTAAGGTCCATGGGGTCACAAAGAGTCTGACAGGACTAAAGCAATTTAGCACGCAGGCATGCAAACTGTCAATAATACATCATTTAATGTACAGTTCTCTGTCTCAAGAAATTTATATCACTGTACCTTGACTTCTAATGGGCAGAATAGCTCTGGAAGCTTTCTGAGGTGCTCTTCCCAGATTATAATCCTCAAATTTGGCCTGAATAAAATTTTCCATTTCTTAGATCGACTGATTAATTTTTCAATGACATATACTTGGCAAAACCGGTATGATATCAGAGACACTGGTCAGAAGTCACCAGGAGTCCCCCCGGGATGATGCTTGGTGCCAGTGTGGGCCCTCTGAGCTCCAACAGCTTCTCAGGGCACCTCAGGTGCTCCCGTGAGTTTTCCTGTGTTCATATCTCAGGATCTCACTGTTTGGGTGATAATCCTAAAATTTTTATCTGAGGTGTTTTTCTTTTCAGACTTGGAGTCTTAAAGGGCCACCAGAGCATATCCTAGGGGGGTCTATGGGGTCAGGACTAGAGGCCCAGGGAAACACGGGTGACTGATCTTTTGTTAAATTTGGCTTACATTTTTTAAAAAAAGTTGATATATGGTCCAAACAAAATTATTGCTAGTGAAATAAGAGACTGAATTACTCAGCTTCGAAGAATAAACGGAAAAATAAAGGCGATGAAGGACGTCGCGGAGCGTCTGAGGAGCCTGCAGAGCGTCGGACAGTCCTTGCAAGATGATGTACTCCCGCACATCTAGTCTGCGGCAAGACAGGAAGATAAACTGGTGTTCTGAGCGCCCAGGGTAATTTTAGGCTTTCGCAGGGAGAAACCGAGCTACACAGAAGTCGAAGGGAACTGGACCCAGGGTAACTCCTTGGTGTACTAAACTCAGAAGCGTTACTCTGTGCGATCCATTGCACTATCCTCAGAAAGTTGTTCAGATCTCATGCAGCATTCAGTAGTGTCTCCAAAGCCAAACAGCTCATTGCAAAGAGCTACCTATAGGAATACCAGAGGGTTTTTGTACTGCTTGCTAGTATTCAATTGGGAGGGAAAGGAACTCTGGCCCTGAAATGGCCAAATTGGGGTTCTTTTGACACTCCAAAATAATTTTGAGTCTTGGGTTAGAGCACAGTCTTCTGGACCTCTGCCTGCCAGGTCTCCTGGAAAAGAACCATGGTAAGTATTTTTTCTCTTTCCTAAAATTAATTAGCAGGGAAAAATACATAAAGGGCTAGCTCCATGGATCATTTAAATTGCAGAAGCATCTGAATTGTTATTATTTTAAAGAGCTTTTATCTTAAACAATTGTACCTATTTTAATTGGTATTCAGAAACTCCAAAAGGCTTCAGAATTCCATAATCACCTCAATTGAAAGGCTGTTGTAGAAGGCTAGTGAAAGATTAATGATATGGAAGGTACCTAAAATTTTAACTGCTGGTTCCCTCTTTCTTTATTTGAGTACTCATCATAGTAATCTGAATTGCTTTTCCACTCTAAAGACACTATTAAGAGGTTACCTGCAGAAATGACACCACATGATGCTGCAGGAAACCTAATTTCTTAAACCCCAGCATAATCCACAAAAGTATTTGTAAATGGAATACCAAAATGGGTCTAACTAAACCCACCCTAGTTGATATTTACATGATAGGAATTTGGGATTGGGGGCTTCTCCCCTAAGCTAAATGAGAGAAAGTAAAACATTCCAACATAGGTAAATGTTTGTGTCAGTCCTTTGGTATCATTGAGATGGCCCCTTAATTCTTTGAGGAAATAAGGACAAAACTGTCTTTGTTTTACAGGTCTAGTCTTTATCTGACCAGAGGTGTATACATTTATTTTGTTACCTTGATAAATGGATATTAATATTTTGGGGTATTGATCACTTGATCTGGGTTTTCGATTATACATTGCTTCCTGTATAAAAACTGAATTTTTCTGTGTTGGCCTTGAATCCTGCAAACTTGCTAGATCACTTACTAGTTCTAGGAATGTTTCGTAGTTTTCTTAGAATTTTACATGTAGATCATAATGTTGTCTTTGAATAAAAATGGATTTGTTTTTTCCCTTTTGATCTTGAGACTGGTTTTCTTTCCATGCTAGCTTGGATTTCCAGTATCATGTTGAACAGGAGCAGTGAAATTGGAGAACATCTTTGCAAGAAAGCATGCATTTTTCAGCGTGTTGTTTTGTGTAGATATTCTTTACCAAATTGAGGATCCTCTCCTACTCATTTACTGAGAGTTTTTAACATAAACGAATCATAAATTTAAGAATATTTTTACATCCATTTTTCTGATCATGTAGGCATTGTAATTTAGACTGTTAATATGGGGGTATCAGATTAATTAATATCTGAATATTCAGATTTCCAGCACCTTGCATTTCCAGGATAAACATGTCTTGGTCATGTCCTGAAGTTCATGAGGGATTGATGAGTACTTTATTTTAAAGATTGATTTATTTTATTTTTTGGCTGTGATAGATCTTTGTTGCTACACATGGGCTTTCTCTAATTGCAGGGCTCTTCATTGTGGTGTGCGCGCTTGACATTGCAGTGGCTTCTCTTGTAGAGCATAGGCTCTAGGGAGAGTGGGCTTCAGTAGTTGAGGCTTGCAAGGGTTAGTTAGTTGCCACCAGCCTAGTTGCTCTGCTTCATGTGGGTTTAAAAAGTACTAATCAGGCTTCCCTGATGGTATCTTCCCAGACCAGGATCAAACCAGTGTCCCCAGAATTGCAAGGGCAAACTTAACCCCTGGACCACCGGGACGGCCTGATTAGTACTTTTTAAAAAATGTTTTCTTCTAATTTGAATATCAGGGTAATGTAATTTTGTAAAACAATTTGGAAAATAGTCTGTCTTCTATATTCTGGAAGAGATTGTGTAGAATTTGTGTTATTTCTCTTTTGAAAATCTGGTAGAATTCACCAGAAAAATTATTTAGGCTTAGTGATAGCTTTTTGGAAAGCTTTAAGTTGTAAATACAATTACTTTAGTAGTTCTCAAAGTATTAAGGTTACCAATTTAATAGTGTGTGAGTTTTGGAGGATTTAGTTGCCCTGTTCTGCTGTGTCTTAGGATGGTGCTGACATCTGGACCAAAGAGGTAGGAAGACAAAGGGAGATAGGAAAAGAGAGAGTGAGCGAGAGAGATAGTGAAAGCATCAGACACTTGCTACCTCCTTGGGACCACATCTCTCTTAAGCAGAGAGGAAGATTCCCCTCGTCTCAGTGTGGCTCCAGTGGGCCTCCACTGCTCATACTGTTACTACATTGTTGGATTGCTTGGGGGCTCATGTACAATAAAATGATGCATTTTTTAATGGAAAAAAAAAGATACATCAAAATGAACATGAGGGGTATCTACACTGTGCCCAGCATTAGCATTCTCTTTCCTACCTTCCAAACCAGCACCAGAAGACTTTCCTTGGTGCTCTCTTTGACTACAGCCCAGTGCCTACTTCCCGTTTTGGGTGCATTAAAATCAGGGTGGGAGACCCAGAGGAAAAATAAAATGGCAGACTCACTGCCAACTCATTTGATACTTCAGTTTTCCCTCCACTAACCTTCCCTAGTACTCTATACATTTTTAGAGTTACTATAAAAGGAGAAGGAAATGGCCACTCACTCCAGTATTCTTGCCTGGAGAATCCCATGGACAGAGGAACCTGGAGGGTTATAGTCCATGGGGTCACAAGAGTCGGACACGACTCAGCAAATAAACCACCGCCACCACCATAGCTTCTGTGTAGGGTTTATATTTCTGTTCTGTCATAGACAGTGTGCTTACACCAACTCAGCTTGGAACAGAAACCCAAATAGATTCTTCCTTAGTGCAGTTGTATCACTATACAATCCTTGAATACTTACTGAGAAACAGCAGAGTGATTTTTATGGACATTAGATTCTGACCCAGACTGCCTTAGTTCAATGCTCACTCTACTCCTAACTAACTGTAGACCATGTCCAGATTCTTTAAACTCTTTCTGCCTGTTTTCTCATATTTTTAAAGGGAACAGTGACAATAATAGTATCTTCCTTACAGTAATTTAGTTATAATAAGTAGGTGCCTAGAATAGTTTTTGGCAAATCAGGCATACTATATATACTTTGCCATTAATAAAGCTTTGAATAAAAATGTTTTCTAACTTACCATCTGTATTGTACAATCAGAAGAATATCTACTAATCAGTAGTAAAAATATTAGGATATATGTGTAATCACTTTTTTAATTTCAGACATTGTTAAAATGCAGATTGTCTTTTTCTGGTTTAGTTCACTATGTTCCCTCTTATCCTATGTCCTTCAGTACATTAGATCAGATTGTCCTGTGAAGATGCAGTGCAAATAACCTGGTCTTACTACTGTAGCAATTAAATCACATAATCAGAAAGCTAATTTCATTGCACTTTGAAAAGGTTATTAATTGTCATTGTATATATTTCAGAGAAAGTCAAATATGGGCAAAGAGCATGTTGCTAATAGTCATGCATCAGCCAGGATTCAAAGGGAAACCTAAAACCAAGCTTCCTCAGGATGAAGATATCAGAAGACTGATGCTATAATGGGGGTTAGGAGGAACGGACCATCTTTTACTCTTCCTTCTCTATTCAGGGTAGGTCATTAAAAGTATACTTTAGAGGTTGAGGGGAATTATTACAGATTTTCTCCCAATATCTACACAAATTTAAGCTGAAAATAAAAATGGAACACATTTTTATATTTGGTGCCTAAATAAAACAAGAATATATAATTCTGTTTAAAGGATATTTGTAGTGATTAAGCCTAAATGCAAGTATGTATTGTTTTAAAAAAGTTTATGGAGGAGCCTGATAAAAAGTCTGGACCAACCAAATGTGTGTGTGTGTGTGTGTGTATACTATATATATATATATATATATATATATATATGCATGTGTATATACTCTTCAGTTCAGTTGCTCAGTCATGGCCAACTCTTCGGGATCCCATGAACTGCAGCACGCCAGACCACCTCCCTCCATCACCAACTCCTGGAGTTTACCCAAACTGATGTCCATTGAGTTGGTGATGCCATCCAACCATCTCATTCTCTGTCATCCCCTTCTCCTCCTGCCCTCAATCTTTCCCAGCATGAGGGTCTTTTCAAATGAGTCAGCTCTTTGCATCAGGTGGCCAAAGTATTGGAGACTCAGCTTCAACATCAGTCTTTCCAATGAACACCCAGAACTGATCTCCTTTAGGATGGACTGGTTGGATCTCCTTGCAGTCCAAGGGACTCTCAAGAGTCTTCTCCAACACCACAGTTCAAAAGCATCAATTCTTTGGCGATCAGCTTTCTTCACAGTCCAACTCTCCCATCCATACGTGACTACTGGAAAAACCATAGCCTTGACTAGATGGACCTTTGTTGGCAAAGTAATGTCTCTGCTTTTTAATATGCTGTCTAGGTTGGTCATATTCATACTGTACCCGTGTGTATAACATTATTTTGTTGTACAGTGAGATAAACAGGATTAAAATAGCTATTTTATTTACTTACTTTTTTAAGACTAAAAAAGCACAACATATGAAATAAAGTCTTCTGGACATAGCTGATTCTAACATTTCTCATGAAAGGCATCACAGTGAATTTTAGCACTGAAATTTCATGTTTCCAGTAACTGCTATGTATGTATGTATGTGTGTGTGTGCTCAGTGACTCAGCTGATTCCGATTGTCTGCCACCCCATGGATTATATCCAGGTTCCTCTGTCCATGGGATTCCCCAGGAAGGAACATTGGATGGGTTGCCATTTCCCTCTCCAGAGGATCTGCTCAACCACAGGGATCAAACCCACATTTCTGAGAAACAAAAATGTTATAATAAGAACCAAAAACTTTAAGATTCAGGTGTTTGAAGAAAAGAAGTCTTGGTTCTCTTCCAACAGAATGTTGAGAAGCTTGTCTTTGGCAAAGGTTTGTCTTTGGCATGACCAAATCCAGAACTCTGCAATATCACCTAGATCAGATTTATTTTATTCTCAGCCTTTGTCTGAAAGTTTCTTGCTTTGTGTGAAGGCAGTCGGTACCAAAAAGGTAATGGTGGGGCCCTCTCTGGAGTGGTCTACCCTCAATGGAGAGAATGTTTTATCATTGAGGATTTTCAGAATTACAGTGAATTATGATAATAAAAGGCATTCACTTGGTAGGTTTTAATATTGTCTACAAAGTCTCTATATCATTCATGCCCTATTGCCTGGCCCTAGGGCGTCAGGCACTGCCCCCACCATTCACATTATCTGAAAAGAAGATGGCAGCAATCCCATTCACTATATTTTTTTCAGGAAGAAGGACATGCCTCTTTCCCTCCCAGGCATTTCAGGAAACCTTATCTTAATGCCTCTGGCTGGAAATTTATACATTTTTGAACCAATGCCAATGGCTAGGAGAGCACTCCTCATCAATTGACTTAACCCAGTCATCATACAGAATTATTATATTCTTTGCAGCTGAGGATGGAGATGCTCTATACAGTTAGCAAAAGCAAGACCTAAAGCTGACTGTGGCTCAGATCATGAGCTCCTTAATGTAAAATTCAGTCTTAAAGAAAGTAGCAACAACCATTAGACCATTCAGTTATGACGAATCAAACCCCTTATTATTATACAGAGAAGGAGACAGATAGATTCAAGGGATTAGCTCTGGTAGACAGAATGCCTGAAGAACTATGGAGGGAGGTTTGTAACATTGTAGAGGAAGTGGTGATCAAAGTCATCCCAAAGAAAAAGACATGCAAGATGGCAAAATGGTTGTCTGAGGAGGCCTTACAAATAACTGAGATAAGAAGAGAAGCAGAAGGCAAAGAAGAAAGAGAAAAATATGCCCAACTGAATACAGAGTTCCAGAGAATAGCTTGGAAAGATAAGAAAGGCTTGTTAAGTGAAAAATGCAAAGATATGGAAGAAAACAATAGAATGGGAAAGACTAGAGATCTCTTCAAGAAAATTAGAGATACTAATTAGGGGAACATTTCATCCAAAGATGGGCACAATAAAGGACAGAAACATCAGGACCTAACAGAAGCAGAAGATGTTAAGAAGAGGTGGCAAGAATACACAAAATAAACTACACCAGAAAGGTCTTAATTCCTGGATAACCACAATGTTGTGGTCCCTTATCTAGAGCCAGACATTCTTGAGTGTTAATCATGTGGGCCTTAGGAAGTGTTATTATGAATAAAGCTAGTGGAGGTGTGGAATTCCAGCTGAGCTATTTACAGTTCTAAAAAATGATGCTATTAAAGTGCTGCACTCAGTATGCTAGCAATTTTGGAAAGCTCAGCAACAGCCATAGGACTGGAAAAGGTCAGTTTCATTCCAATCCCAAGGAAAGGCAATGCCAAAAAAGTTGTGGTTTTTCCAGTAGTCATGTATGGATATATGAGAATTGGACCACAGAGAAGGCTAAACACTGAAGAATTGATGCTTTCAAATTATGGAGAAGACTTTTGAGAGTCCTTTGGATAGCAAGATCAAACCAGTCAATCCTAAAGGAAATCAACCCTGAATATTCATTGGAAGGACTGATGCTGAAGCTGAAACTCCAAAACTTTGGCCACCTGATGTGAAGAGCAGACTCACCGGCAAAGACTCTGATGCTGGGAAAGATTGAAGGCAGGACGAGAAGGGGACGACAGAGGATGAGATGGTTGGATGGTATCACCGACTCAATGGACACAAGTCTGAGCATGGTGATAGTGAAGGACAGGGAATTCTGGCATGCTGCAGTCCATGGGGTTGCAAAGAGTCAAACGTGACTTACCAACTGACCGATCATAGTACAAGCTAACCTCCTATCATAGGGATTAAGAGTTGCTTACATTAGAGTAAAGGGTGGCTTCTCTTCAATAAATGGTGCTCGGAAAACTGGACAGATATATTTAAAAGAATGAAAATGAAAGGATGAAATTAGAACATTTCCTAACAGCATCTACAAAAATAAACCCCATATGAATTAAAGACGTAAATAAAAGACCAGAATCCAGAGGTGTCTTTTCCAAGAGGAAAATGGATGAGTTGTAGACAGTTTAGTAAATTTTCTTTAGAATTCCTTATGTACTTTATCTAAGTGATTTGCTATGAAGATGCAAGTGGCATAGATTTGCAAGGTGAAATCTTTGACTCTCTTTCAAGTCCTCCTTCATATCATAACATACATTTTGGGTTCACATGATTGAACTTCCCTTTGTCAACAGAAACAGAACAACCCAGTCCTCAGAACATGTGTCACTTACTACATTTATCTGTGTTAAGTCTGTGACCAGCAAGCAACATGCATGGAGTTTTCAATGAGGTCCATGTTTGCATCTTTATTTGGTTAGATATATGAACTTCTGTTCATTGTTTATTTATCTTGACAGGTTGAATAAGCAACCATAAAACACAATTAAATGCATCCTTGAGAGTAATGACATAAGTGATTTCAGACCTTTTATGTGTATCCTGTTGATAGCTTACAGTGAACGGTGTTGGATTCATGATCTCTGAAGAAGATTTAGCTTTGGGACCAGGGCCCAGGCTTGATCACTAAAGAGCTTTAGTGTAGCAGAGTTTTATTAAAGTATAAAAAGGGACAGAGAAACTTTCTGACATAGACATCAGAAGGGGAATGTAGAGTGCCCCACTCACTAGCCTTTAGTAAAGGAATTATATACTTTTAAAATTAGTTACTACAGTAAATCAAACGAATGTCTCAAGGTTGTAAAAATTTTACCAGACCCACTCCCACAATTTACATTTTAGGATAACAGGTTTAGAACTAAACAATAGAAAGATCATACCAGACTGTCTCCCAAAATATACATTCTAAAATACCAGGATTACTCAGAAGGTTTTCAGAAAGGAGAAACTGTCCTCAAGCAGGATACATTGTTGTTATATAATCTCTAGTACAGAGTTTAAACTGAGTTACTTTGTGTAATTTCAGGGTTTGAAGAAAAAAACGTTTTATGTGACCAAGACTAAGGAATGTAAAGAAAGAAAGAAAAAACGTTTGACCTTCCTCCTGCTTGAGAATTCCAGATCCCTCTCTCCTCAGGGACCCCCAGAATTCTTATCAACCTGCCTAGGAATTTACTCTCTCACTGTCAAGGTATGCATCTTTTTCCACATGGGTTTCCATGGCGGGGGCAGGGTGGGGGTGGCATGAAAAAACAAGGAAGAGTTGTAATTCTCAGCAGCCTGATTTGACAGCTGTGGATCACTTGTGTGTGTGTGTTAAGTTGCTTGTGTCTGACTCTTTGCAACCCTATGGACTGTAGCCTGCCAGGCTCCTCTGTCCATGGGGATTCTCCAGGCAAGAATACTGGAGTGGATTGCCATGCCCTTCTCCTGGGGATCTTCCCCACCCAAGAATAGAACCTGTGTTTCTTATGTCTCCTGCATTGGCAGGTGGGTCTTGACCACTAGCACCACCTGGGATCATACAAGACATCAACAAACTGTAGTCCATGGACCAAATCTAACCAGTTACTTGTTTTTCAAAACAAGATTTTATTGAAACACAGCCCATTTTTACATAATGCTATGTCTGTTTTCACCCTACAACACCTCAAGAAATTTAACATATCTACAGTTTATCCTTTTATAGAAAAAAGTTTGCAACACCTAGGCTGTACTAATGGCTTATGTTCATTGAGCACTTGTTTGCTAGGTACTGAGGTAAATGGTTTAAATGCAAAATATGATTTTATTCTTAAAATGAACCTGTAAAGCCTTAATGTGATTTTTCTACAGATGGAAAATACAGAAATAGATAAGTAGCCCCAAATCACACATTCAACATGTATAGAGAGCCAATTGAAAACCAGATTCTTTTATTAATAAAGTCCTTTCATTTAACCACTACTCCTCACATTCTGTAAGTTTTATAATTTCTACTAAGTGCAGAAAAATTTTGAAAAGATGGTTAGGAAGTATGGAGTAATCTAATGAACTTTTGAGTTGGGAGACAGAAACCAAGGTTATAGTCTTGGTCTTGTCATTAATTAGATGTAGGGATAAAGAAATCACTCTAAATCTTCTGTAATGGGCTTCTCCATCAATGCAAAGAGGCGGTACTATGACATGATCACTGACATTTAGCTCTAAATATCTATGATGCTATAATTTCTTTAAAAAAAGTCTCCTACATCTAAAGAATGAAGTATTAATGTAATACTAATAAAATTAGGTCAAACAAATATATCTGACGTGACAGGGAAGGATATTGACTAAAATTGAACTGGTTCTGATATGGATGTTGGTTATTTGGTAAGTTGACATAAAAATTATTTTTTGTATAGTTGATTTGGAGGCAAATCTAGGATTGATGTTAAAATGATATAGTGGAAATATTTATTAAATTATTTGATCCTTCAACTTCTTTGTTTTCACTAGATTCTAAATGCTATCATAGATATTTGTTTAAATTTGAAAATCATATAATATGAAAATTCAGTTCATTGTCCACAGGGTTAAATTAGAGAATGATGTTCCTTCTTATAAAATAATGGCATTTCCATAGACATTATTCAGAATGGAAAATTGTCTGTTTTAGCTTCCTGAATTTCAGGGAATTCTATGCAACTGCAGATGATCCCTCTTTATATTATCTCAACTTGTCTATTCTTTTCAAGAACGTGAAGTTTGCCATCATGACAGTCACATTTCCTTTCAATGTTTCTCATACTCTACACGCCGGGAACTTCCACATGTTCAAGCTGGATTTAGAAAAGGCAGAGGAACAGGAGACCAAATTGCCAACATACAATGGATCATCGAAAAAGGAAAAGAGTTCCAGAAAACATCTACTTCTGCTTTATTGACTATGCCAAAGCCTTTGACTGTGTGGATCACAACAAACTGTGGAAAATTCTGAAAGTGATGGGAATACCAGACCAACTTACCTGCCTCCTGAGAAATCTGTATGCAGGTCAAGAAGCAGCAGTTAGAATTGGACATGGAACAACAGACTGTTTCCAAATAGGGAAAGGAATATGTCAAGGTTGTATATTGTCACCCTGCTTATTTAACTTGTATGCAGAGTACATCATGAGAAACAGGCTGGATGAAGCACAAGCTGGAATCAAGATTGCTGGGAGAAATATCAATAACCTCAGATATGCAGATGACCACCTTTATGACAGAAAACAAAGAACTAAAGGGCCTCTTGATGAAAGTGAAAAAGGAGAGTGAAAAAGTTGGTTTAAAACTCAACATTCAGAAAACTAAGATCTTGGCATCCGGTCTCATTATTTCATGGCAAATAGATGAGGAAACAGTGGAAACAGAGGCTGACTTTATTTGGGGGCGGCTCCAAAATCACTGCAGATGGTGATTGCAGCCATGAAATTAAAAGACACTTGCTCCTTAGAAGAAAATCTATGATCAACCTAGATAGCATATTGAAAAGCAGAGACATTACTATACCAACAAAGGTCTGTCTAGTCAAGGCTATGGTTTTCCCAGTAATCATGTATGGATGTGAGAGTTGGACTATAAAGAAAGCTGAGTGCTGAAGATTTGATGCTTTTGAACTGTGGTTTTGGAGAAGACTCTTGCAAGTCCCTTGGACTCTAAGGAGATCCAACCAGTCCATCCTAAAGAAAATCAGTCCTGAATATTCATTGGAAGGACTGATGCTGAAACTGAAACTCTAATACTTTGGTCACCTGATGCGAAGAACTGACTCCTTGGAAGAGACACTGATGCTGGGAAAGATTGAAGGCGGGAGGAGAAGGGGACAACAGAGGATGAGATGGTTAGACAGCATCACTGACTCGATACACATGAGTTTGAGTAGGCTCTGGGAGTTGGTAATGGACAGGGAAGCCTGGCAGGCTACAGTCCATGGCATAACAAAGAGTTGGACACGATTGAATGACTGAACTGAACTGAATTTCAATAAATGTTAACTGGAACTCTCATGTTCCAGCGGTTTGATTAAAGCTGAGGGCCACAGACAAAATGGAGCCTGTGACATATACACTTGTCAAGGCTGTGTATACAGATGAGGGAAACAATAGAAATTTACAGAGATGTGAGTCTCTCTGTGGTATAAGGAAATCTATCAGCTAATCAGACTGGAAGAAACATCCCTGTGTCAGTTATTTCATGCAGAGATATCAAGTGACAACTCAAAAGAGAGTGACAGTTTTAGGAAACCAGCCCTGCTGCTGCTTCCACATCAGATTAGCACTCTGTGAAACTTATAGAGATCCTTCAGTAGAATTTTGGTGAAGGTTTGTATGTCCGGGGAACTGACCAATTTGGTTGCTAAGACACATCTGTGTATGCACCCACATGTGTGCATCTATTCATATGTGTAGATGTATGTACCATCCAGTTTGCTAACATATGACCCAAGTGACACACATTTTAGAAACCTAGAAAGGTAAAGCTGAAACATGTCTTTATAAGTTAGTCATTCTCCTGAACCCTGCCTAACTTCACCACACATGGAAAATATCATAGAAACTCCTTGTGAATAAAGACCCTCAGGCCATATTCTTTGGTCAAAGCTGGCTTCTGATTTCTAATCAGTGTGTATAGCTATAAAACAGACATTTGATTTTTTTTTTAATTCCAAAGTTGTTGTCATTATGGTGGTGGTTGTATATGTGTGTGAATGTGATGTGTGCGTGTATCTTTCTGAGGAACAAGTAAAACCATAATGCAGTGACTATCAGGTCTGTTGTTCAATACAGACTGAATGACATGACTGGAAATATGTAAAAATATCTGTCATAATGCCTTATTCTCTGAACCAATGTGTGTATGTGTTTTCTTTAGTTTATGCTATTTTAATCAATCTACTATTAATTCTCTTAACAATAATATTAGCTCATAAGGACTATTCTTAAAAAGAAGGATTTTCTGTGACTTCTAATGAACATTTATTTTTAGAAAAGATTTTATTTCAAAGGTATGAAACATTTATATAATAAATCATCAAAAGATGTAAAATTACATCATCTGGTTATATTTATGTTCATGAATATAATGTGACTTTTTTCCTTTCACATAGGTCTCTGCTGCTGTCAACCTCAACCTTTCCAAGCAACATTTTCATTTAGAATCTTATCATTTTATAATTATTACCTTTCAGAACTCCCAGGGAGTGAACAAAAGCTTCCTCTTTGTATGTCCATTGTTATGTTTCTTGAAGAACAAATTAAATTTTGACTCTAGCCAAAATAAACTTTTAAATGGCAAAATAAATCTAGAATTATGTGAAAAACAAACCCTTTTAGGGAAAGCTTGACTCTGGATATCATAAGTTCAGGTGTATTTAAGATAATTTACTACCATGTTTTCTTTTCTTTGTGCAAGGCTGAGGCACCATATGCTTTCTTTGTAGTAGAAAAGGGAGGAAAGAGCTAAGGTCTGAAAAACATTACTACAGAATGAGCTGAGGAAACTAGTTATATATCACTCTATCCTGTCCTGAGAACAGAGACAGAGAGCTGCATTTTCTTTCCCAGCTTAACTCTCATCTGTCTCTCTTACAGACCCTTTACCTATTAACATTAGTGAATGAGGGTGCAGTGAAGGGGTCTAGAGTCTGAATTTGTAGAATTAGCTATGTTGGCTCAATGTACCAAAAAAAAAAAAAAAATTCACAACCCCTTTGGTATATGTAGCCGTTCACCTGATCTTCTCCCAAGTATCTTGACCCTAGGGAAGCAAAACAGACAATTTCATTTACCATACACAATATGCCAAATGGATTTCAGTGCTTTAACTTATTAGTTACGATTTGACTTACACATAAAATGACCCAATAGGCTCACTTGGATCCGTTTTTGCAAGTTGCATATTAGACTGTCCATTTTTTTCTTCTCAGTCCACCATATTGCTAAAATAAATTGCCTTCTCATTCTTTTGGCTTCCTCTATATTTCTTTTTTCTTTGATGTATTTATTCATTTCTCCTATGGTCATTCTTGCTTCTGGATTCTTACCTTTCCTCCTACTGAGTATGTTGCTGCTGCTGCTGCTAAGTCACTTTAGTCATGTACGACTCTGTGCGACCCCATAGACGGCAGCCCACCAGGCTCCCCTGTCCCTGGGATTCTCCAGGCAAGAACACTGGAGTGGGTTGCCATTTCCTTCTCCAATGCATTAAAGTGAAAAGTGAAAGTGAAGTCTCTCAGACGTGTCCAACTCTTCGCGACCCCATGGTCTGCAGCCTACCAGGCTCCTCCATCCATGGGGTCTTCCAGGCAAGAGTACTGGAGTGGCTTGCCATTCCCTTCTCTGCCTACTGAGTATAAACACACCTTAAGTCTGCTGCTGCTGCTTATTTAAAGAAAAATACTCTGAACTATTTAAGTAAATAAACTATTACATCTTTACTCTAAGAATAATGAAAATGCAGTATCTTGAACATTGACTTTCACATGAACTTGAAATATTCTGAACAAAGTAAGTACATCATGAAAGATTTTTTAAAACAACATTTGGCAAACTTTTTTCTTTAAGGAAGCTTTTATTTTTCTGATTTTGTTAAGATTTCTCATTTCTCTGTTGTATCACAATGTCTGACATAGTGTTCTTTTTGATTTTTAATTTCCTTTTTGTTTCATCAATCACTAACGTTTTATCAACCTTTTAATATTTATTGTTTTTAAAGGTGTTTTTTTCACTTTAATTGCTTTACTCATTTCATCCTATTTTTTACTTATTTCCTTTTTACAAATGTTCAAATCCTTAATGTTTACCTTTTTAAAATGTTAAGTGGATATGTACTTGCACACATACATACAGATTTAAAGGGTTAAGAAAAGAATCGGTGCTGCGTCAAAGGCTCTATGGTAATAAAATGTTCTGGTGTTCTTTGTGTTAGTGCCAGTGAATTAAAATGGATTTTGTGGACACTGGGTGCTATGTTCTAGGACTTCTGATGCAAGAGTTATTTTAATGTTCAATAAACTAGGACATTTGTGGTCAATGGGAGAAAGAGTCCAGGATACAATACTTATCTAGAAAGTAAAATTTAAACTATCCTTAAAGTTTTATGTATTGACATATTGTTATCTTTATATCAAAGTTATTGGCAGCTCTTTTATTGTATTTATAGATAGAAATTTTGGAGCATAAAGAGGGGACTCAAGAGCATTTGGTTGGTAGATTTTATTTTTTTTTTAATTAATTTATTTTTTATTGGAGGCAAATTATTTTACAATATTATATTGGTTGGTTTTGCCATACATTGATATGAATTTGCCCCGGGTTTACATAAGTTCCCCCTCCTGAACCCCCCTCCCACCTCCCTCCTCCCATTATCCTCCCTCTGGGTCATCCCCGCATGCCAGCCCCGAGCATCCTATAACATGCATTGACCCTGAACTAGTGATTCGTTTCACATATGACAACATACGTGTTTCAATGCCATTCTCCCAAATCATCCCACCCTCACCCTCTCCCATAGAGTCCCAAAGACTGTTCTATACATCTGTGTCTCTTTTGCTGTCTCGTATACAGGGTTATCGTTTGCATCTTTCTAAATTCCATATATATGTGTTAGTATACTGTATTGGTGTTTTTCTTTCTGGCTTACTTCACTCTGTATAATAGGCTCCAGTTTCATCCACCTCATTAGAACTGATTCAAATGTATTCTTTTTAATGGCTGAATAATACTCCATTGTGTATATGTACCAAAGCTTTCTTATCCATTCGTCTGCAGATGGACATTTAGGCTGCTTCCATGTCCTGGCTATTATAAACAGTGCTGCAATGAACATTGGAGTACACGTGTCTCTTTCAATTCTGGTTTCCTCGGTGTGTATGCCCAGGAGTGCGATTGCTGGATCATATGGCAGTTCTATTTCCAATTTTTTGAGGAATCTCCATACTGTTCTCCATAGTGGCTGTACTAGTTTGCATTCCCACCAACAGTGTAAGAGGGTTCCTTTCTCTCCACATCCTCTCCAGCATTTATTGCATGTAGACTTTTGGATAGCAGCCATTCTGACTGGTGTGAAATGGTATCTCATTGTGGTTTTGATTTGCATCTCTCTGATTATGAGGGCTGTTGAGCATTTTTTCACGTGTTTGTTAGCCATCTTTATGTCTTCTTTGGAGAAATGTCTGTTTAGTTCTTTGGCCCATTTTTTGATTGGGTCATTTATTTTTATGGAATTGAGCTGCAGGAGCTGCTTGTATAATTTGGAGATTAATCCTTTATCAGTTGCTTCATTTGCTATTATTTTCTCCCATTCTGAAGGCTGTCTTTTCACCTTACTTATTGTTTCCTTTGCTGTGCAGAAGCTTTTGATTTTAATTAGGTCCCATTTGTTTATTTTTGCTTTTATTTCCAATATTCTGGGAGGTGGGTCATGGAGGATCCTGCTGTGATTTATGTCGGAGAGTGTTTTGCTACGTTCTCCTCTAGGAGTTTTATAGTTTCTGGACTTACATTTAGCTCTCTAATCCATTTTGAGTTTATTTTGGTGTATGGTGTTAGGAAGTGTTCTAGTTTCATTCTTTTACAAGTGGCTGACCAGTTTTCCCAGCACCACTTGTTAAAGAGACTGTCTTTTCTCCATTTTATATTCTTGCCTCCTTTGTCAAAGATGAGGTGTCCATAGGTGCGTGGATTTATCTCTGGGCTTTCTATTTTGTTCCACTGATCTATATTTCTGTCTTTATGCCAGTACCATACTGTCTTGATGACTGTGGCTTTGTAGTAGAGCCTGAAGTCCGGCAGGTTAATTCCCTCAGTTCCATTTTTCTTCCTCAAGATTGCTTTGGCTATTCGAGGTTTTTTGTATTTCCATACAAATTGTGAGATTATTTGTTCTAGTTCTGTGAAAAATATCTTTGGTAGCTTGATAGGGATTGCATTGAATGTATAAATTACTTTGGGTAGTATACTCATTTTTACAATATTTTTTCTTCCAATCCATGAGCATGGTATATTTCTCCATCTATTAGTGTCCTCTTTGATTGCTTTCAGTAGTGTTTTATAGTTTTCTATGTACAAGTCTTTTGTTTCCTTAGGTAGATATATTCCTAAGTATTTAATTCTTTTCATTGCAACAGTGGGTAGATTTTAAAAGTTGACTATAGTTTGAGAGCCTTGACTTCAAGTATATGACTTTTCTCACCCTGTTTTGTTGACTTTTTGGGGTTGGTTGCAGGTAATTTAGTGACTAAGCATGGCAGTTGTCATGTATGGATGTGAGAGTTGGACTACAAAGAAAGCTGAGCACTGAAGAATTGATGCTTTTGAACTGTGGTGTTGGAGAAGACTCTTGAGAGTCCCTTAGACTGCAAGGAGATCCAACCAGTCCATCCTAAAGGAAATCAGTCCTGAATATTCAATGGAAGGACTGATGCTGAAGCTGAAATTCCAATACTTTGGCCACCTGATGCGAAGAACTGACTCACTGTAAAAAACCTTGATTCTGGGAAAGATTGAAGGTAGGAGGAAAAGGGGGATGACAGAGGATGAGATGGTTGGATGGCAACAACAATGTGATGGACATGAGTCTGAGTAGGCTCCAGAAGTTGGTAATGGACAGGGAAGCCTGGCCTGCTGCAGTCCATGGGGTCACAAAGAGTCAGACATGACTGAGTAACTGAACTGAACTGATGACATCTCTGAGGTCAGACAGGTTTGGGTAAATATTACACTTTATCACTGTGTAACTATGCAACATTGACTAAGTTACTCAGTATCTTTGACATCTCAGTTTTCTCACCTGTAAAGTGGGAAAAAGAGTAGTATTACTCCTGATGTGAAAGAGAAAGAGATATTTTCAAGAGATACTGGTTTACACAGTTGTGGAGGCCAGCACATCCAAAATCTGTAGGGCAGATGCACTGGCTAGAAACTCAGGCAAGAACTGAAGTCACAGTCTTCACCAAGTCTATAGGGCAGTCCAGGAAAATGGAGACTCAGTCAGGATGTCTGTGGTACGATCCTGAGGCCAAATTCCTTCTTATCTGGGAAATCTCAGGTTTTGCTCCTAAGGTCTTCAAAGGATTGAATGAGGCCTATCCTTATTCAGTGTAAGGAACTACTTATGGAGTGTAATCTCCTTCAATGAAAGTCAACTGATTTTAAATGTAATCACATCTACAAAATACCTTCACAGCAACATGTAGTGTGTAACCCAATAACTGGGCACCATAGCCTGGCCAGGCTGACACATAAAATCAACCATCAAATCTTTACTGTAGAACAGTAGCAAATGTATGGGGAAACTGAAGCACTTTGGAGGGACAGAAACTGGAGAGATCATCTTTATGCAGACCTGGGGGATTTCCATCCCCTCTCCTTCTTATTGTAGTTTGTCATAACAGCAAAGACCACTGCTCTGCTCTACCGCTTAAAACCACATGGGCTTTGATGAGTTGCTAATTTCCATGTGACTCAGGCCTCTTAACAAAGAGAGTGCTAATGATGCTTTCCTCATGGTGGAGGGCTGTGCTAAGACTAAATAAGGAATATGCTAAATTTCATAGGACAATGCCTGTCATATACTATGACTCAATACACGTTAGTTACTTTTATTATTTCACCTAATTTTCACTCTCCATGTGATTGGCTTGATTCTAGGGTAAAAGATAATTTTTGTCAAAACTGTGATATATTTGAGAATGAGAGAAGTTTGTAAAAGTTTTCTCTGGTAAATCAAGTATAGACCTGGGTGTCCGGAGAAAACCAGGCCATATGGTTAACCTGCTGCTGCTGCTGCTAAATTGCTTCAGTTGTGTCTGATTCTGTGCGACCCCGTAGATGGCAGCCCACCAGACTCCAGTGTCCCTGGGATTCTCCAGGCAAGAACACTGGAGTGGGTTGCCATTTCCTTCTCCAATGAATGAAAGTGAAAAGTGAAAGTGAAGTCGCTCAGTCGTGTCTAACTCTTCGCGACCCCATGGACTGCAGCCTACTAGGCTCCTCCATCCATGAGATTTTCCAGGCAAGAGTGCTGGAGTGGGTTGCCATTGCCTTCTCCATGGCTAACCTAGATGTACTTAAATTTGCTGTGGATTTCCTTTTACCTTTCAGAGTTGAACATGCTTAGTTCATTAAGTTTCTTAACTCTTTGAAGATTTTTTTCCTTCCCAACTAGTATGAGTCATTACATATAGTTTCATTCTGGCAGTTAGTATAGACACAAATGCCCTAAGCTGTCTTTGTTCATTTTTTGTGGGTAGGTGGTGTTTAGGTGGTGTTAGAGAAAATTTAATTTTTATTAAGGGTCGCTTCAGATGGAATTTAGCTAGTTTGATGACATCAAATTCAATTTATTGCTGCCATTATTCAATATGTAGTTATACTCAAGTGGAGGCCAGGTCTGCAGCCAAGTACAAATCACTGAATAAATGCTATACTGAGTTATCTATACAGTCGGGGGGAAAAAAAAAAAGACTGGGAGCTGACTGTGGCTCAGATCATGAACCCCTTATTGCAAAATTCAGACTTAAATTGAAGAAAGTAGGGAAAACCACTGGGCCATTCAGGTATGATCCTTATGATTATACAGTAGAAATGGTAAATAGATTCATGGGATTAGATCTGATACACAGAGTGTCTGAAAAACGATGGACAGAAGTTTGAAACATTGTACAGGAGGCAGTGATCAAAACCACCCCCAAGAAAAAGAAATGCAAAAAGGTAAAATGGTTGTCTGAAGAGGCCTTACAAATAGCTGAGAAAAAGAGAGAAGTAAAAGGCAAAGGAGAAAAGGAAAGATATGCCCATATGAGTGCAGAGTTCCAAGAATAACAAGGAGAGATAAGAAAGCCTTCCTCAGTGATCAATGCAAAGGAATGCAGGAAAACAATAGAACGGGAAAGACTAGAGATCTCTTCAAGAAAATTAGAGATACCAGGGGAACATTTCATGCAAAGATGGACACAGTAAAGGACAGAAATGGTATGGACCTAACAGAAGCAGAAGATATTAAGAAGAGGTGCAAAGAATACACAGAATAACTATGCAAAAAAGATCTTCATGACCCAGAGAACCATGATGATGTGATCACTCACCTGGAGCCAGACATCCTGGAATGTGAAGTCAAGTGGGCCTTAGGACTAGTGGAGGTGATGGAATCCCAGCTAAACTAATTAAAATCCTAAAAGATGATGCTGTTAAAGTATTGCACTCAATATGCCAGCAAATTTGGAAAATTCATCAGTGGCCACATGACTAGAAAAGATCAGTTTCAGTCCAATCCCAAAGAAAAACAGTGGCAAAGAATGTTCAAACTACTGTACAATTGCACTCATTTAAAACACTAGCAAAGTAATGCTCAAAATTCTCCAAGCTAGCCTTCAGCATTACATGAACCGAGAACGTCTAAATGTACAAGCTGGATTTAGAAAGGCAGGGGACCCAGAGATCAATTTCCCAACATCTGCTGGATCATAGATAAAGCAAGAGAATTCCAGAGAAACATCTACTTCTTCTTCATTGACTATGCTAAAACCTTTGAATGTGTTGATCAGAACACACTGTGGAAAATTCTTAAAGAGATTGGACTACCTGACCACCTTATGTACCTCCTGAGAAACCTGTATGCAGGTCAAGAAGCAACAGTTAGAACTGGATATGGAACAACAGACTGGTTCCAAATTGGGACAGGAGTACGTCAAGGCTGTATATTGTTGCCCCACCTGTTTAACTTATATGCAGAGTGCATCATGAAAAATGCTGGGCTGGATGAAGCACAAGCTGGAATCAAGATTGCTGGGAGAAATATCAATAAACTCAGATATGCACATGACACCACCCTTATGGCAGAAAGCAAAGAGGAACTAAAGAGCCTCTTGATAAAAGTAAAGAGGAGAGTGAAAAAGCTGGCTTAAAGCTTAACATTCAAAAAATGAAGATCACGACATCTAGTTCCATCACTTTGGGGAAACAGTGGAAACAGTGACAGACTTTATTTTCTTGGGCTCTGAAATCACTGCAGATGGTAACTGTAGCCACGAAATTAAAAGACACTTGCTCCTTGGAAGAAAAGCTATGACCAACCTAGCTATCATATTAAAAAGCAGAGCCATTACTTTGCCAACAAAGGTCTGTATAGTCAAACCTATGGTGTTCTTGTAGTCAGTTATGGATGTGAGAGTTGGACCATAAAGAAGACTGAGCCAAAGAATGGATACCTTTGAACTGTGGTGTTGGAGCAGATGCTTGAGAGTCCCTTGGACTGCAAGGTGATCAAAGCAGTCAATCCTAAAGGAAATCAATCCTGAATATTCAGTGGTAGGACTGATGCTGAAACTCCAGTACTTCAGCCACTTCATGGGAAGAACTGACTCATTAGAAAAGACCCTGGTGCTGGGAAAAATTTTAAGATAAAAGGAGAAGGGGATAAAACAGGACAAGATGGTTGGATGGCATCACCGACTCTACCGACTCTATGGACATGAGTTTGAGCAAGCTTCGGGAGATGGTGATGGACAGGGAAGCCTGTTGTGCTGCAGTCCATGGGGTTGCAGAGTCAGACACAACTGAGCAACTCAACAACAGAGTTATCTCCATGTTTCTATGAGCAAGACAGTTCCTTCTTCAGAAGTTCCATGTTGCTGTGTTGCCATGAAGCATGATGACATGCTTATGTTATATGACATATGACTAGATACAGGATAGGAGGAGTAAAATTTACTTGATAAATACCATATACTATATTTATTTAATTGTTTGTATATTGCATGTTCTTTGTCCCAGTTGTACTTTTTTCCCCACTCCAGTTTTAAGGAAATATTACATTTTTCTGATCTTTGAATTTTTTCCCCATAATAGGCTATCACTGATGGCATCTGCAACCCAAATTCTAAAAGTTGGCTAATAGCAATTCACAAGGAACAACTGGTATACTGCTCAGGGTTCAATAAGAGAAGATCCACCAGGAGTGACACAGAATCAGAAATTTTGTAAAGTGATTGCTACCCAAGTCTGGAAGAGCAGTCTATATCAGCTTGCACACCCGCATCTGCTGATGGGTCTAGTATCAGCAAACGCGTCAGCTGGGAAGGGCATAAAGAAATCATGTAGGGCAGACTAAGGAGTAATAGGAACCTGTGAGGGCACCCCAGAACCACATCTGTCTCTCACTGCCTCCAGCATCAGCGATGCAGGTGATTTGTAGGGTGTGCCGGCAGCCTTTCTGCACATGTGCGTTGCCCGTGTTTCTTGGATGTTGAAGGACGAAGTCTGATAAGCCTGTCTCTACCAACAAGATGAGTGAGAGCAAAAACAGTTACTTAAGTGAATACCAATAAGGTCTTCCCTGTTCATGTCTTAAATCATAAATATGCCTGCTTCTTTGCTTCTGCCTCGCAAATCTCACACAGATTTCTCTTGTGGCCAACTCTGACTCAGTCACTTTTAGGAAAAAATTTCTGGAAATGTAGTTCAAGCTAAATTGACACAGGCTAAAGGTAACTATAGTTTCATAAGTTTCTCATGGCTTAATGTAAATTGGGAAATGCTTAAGTAGTCTCATTTCCCTTAACGGTTTTATTCCCTTGACTTCAGAGGGTCTGCTCTTTTTTGTGATAAGTTGGTGAGCTGCTCATAGAAACCTAAATGATACCAAAATTTAGTGGCGTCAAAGCAAGACCAGCACCTAATTTCAGGATCTAATTTTATTTAATTTAAAGATCTCATTCTCCTCTACTGTAATAGTGATATAAAAAGCACACTTTCAAGAAATAATTAGAGTTGAGTGTGGTCAGTGGTTAAGAATGCTGACTCGGATTAGCCTAGGTGTATCTATGACTCCTTTTCCTACCAGTTATATGCTGTGGGGAAAGTTACTTAAGTTCTCTGCTCCAGGTTTCTCATCTGTGAAGTGCAGATAATAATAGGACTGCTTCATCAGGTGTGGGCATTAATATTTCAAACATATAAAGTGCTTAGGCCATTGCCATGCTTAATAAATCTTGACTAATAACATTTTACCACAAATCTACTTGAATTAATAATCAGTTGTACAATATTTTATCAAGTCCTCATGATTAGTAAAATTAATCTGCCTTGTCTTTTTAAATCTGATCTTTGAAAGAAAATATTATGTTGGATATGGATCTCTGTTTCCATACCATACCTTATCATTTCTTTTCTCGTGGGAGAAGTCTTTCTGGAATGACTTTTATTAAAGAACATGGCCTTTCCCATGTGCTTTAACCTGCAAATCCATGGCTGAAGTTAAGATGCTTATGATCCTCTTCTCTTCCCATAGCTCATGGATTTGGACAAGTAGGTTTGGCCCTGAGAAATGTGGGAGGGGCCAATGCTTTTATCACTGGTGCCTATGGCTTTTAAAAACTATATTTTCTCTTCTATTTCTTTTTCTCAGTTATGTTGAACTCATACATATTCACAAATAAAATATTTCCATTGAGTGTGGGAGCCACCAATAATCCCAGTGTTGACTTCCTGATGTGTGAGTAGAGCCCATTTATCCCAGAAACCCATTCTGGGAAGCAGTATTCTACCCCATGCTTTATTGCTCTGTGTTAACAGGAGGAGGCTAGAATACTCGGCAGCTGTCTTTCCAAACTTTCAAAGGAGCAGATTGAAACTTGGAGCCAAGTTTGTCCATATTTGACTATTTTCACCTTGTGAAGTTGTGATGGAATTTACCACCATGCATTAGGTGGAAAATGTGAGTAATTGCATTTGCTTCAGTGAGTAAAATGTATATTTTATTATCATTCTTAGAGTTGAGGAAATTATATTTTCTAGCTTTGTTGTGCATAGATCAAAAAGAGACTCTCATTTATGCCAGATTTCTCTACATATTAAACTAGCTATTTTTGGTGAGATTATGAGGTAACCAAAACTCTTTCTAGTTTAATTTTACCTTTAACTGGATTCAGATTGCTTTAACTGAAGAGTCAAAGGGCCTGACCTCTAATTCATTAACATAATCAGAAGCACATGTAAGCTACTTGCTGCCAGTCTGTTGCAAAGCAGTGACTACAAGATACAGCAGTCTTGGAAGGTTTACTCAGTGGTATACTCAGGGAGTTCTTAGGTACATCAGTTCAGTTCAGTTCAGTCGCTCAGTCATGTCTGACTCTCCACGACCCCATGAATCACATAGGCAGAGGAAAATGCACATAGAGAGAACGAAACAAAGAAAAGAAATGCCATAAAATAAAAGTAGGCACACAGATTTGAGTACAAATTTTCATACAGTTTAAGCAGTTGTTTTTAGGTGGTGGAGTCATGTAAATACACCCTCCCTCCCCTCAGAAATATCCCTTCCCAATTTTATTTACTCTATAATTCTTGAAATTTTCAATGGCAGGTAATCGTAACAGCTTCTCTTGAGACTTACTCTCCTGTGGAATATAAATTCTCCAAGCAAATTAACTTTTGGTAAGAATTTAAGTACGAGAGGAGAAGAATATATGGCTTCAAATTTGCCTCCTGACACATATATAAAAGTTAGGAGAACAGAAAGAAAATCCTGTGTGGAACTGAAACAAGGGTAAAAAAATGAGCTATCAAATGATCCTACAGTCCCATTCCTGGGGATATTTCTAGAGAAAACTAAATTCAAAAAGATAGATGTACCCCAATGTTTACTGCAGCACTATTTACAATATCCAAGACATGGAAGCCACTTAAATGTCCTTTGATAGATGAATGGATAAATGTGGTAAATGTATATACACATTGAAATACTACTCAGCCTTAAAAAGGAATGAAATTAGGCAATTTGCAGCAACATGGATGGACCTAGAGATTATCATTCTAAAAAACTAATACAAATGAACCTATATACAAAGCAAAAATAGATCCACAGACACAGAAAACAAACTTTTGGCTACCAAAGGAGAAAGTAGGGGAGTAAATCTGGAGACTAAAATTAACATATGCACACTCCTATATGTAATATAGATAACCAAAATGGACCTACTATATAGCCTAGGGAACTAGACTCAATATTTTGTAGTAACCTATAATGGAAAAGAATCCGGAAAAAAATATATATATATTTATCTAACTGAATCACTTTGCTCTACACCTGAAACTAACACAACATTATAAATCAATTATACTGAAGTATATATTTGTATATATATTTTAAATGTACACTAAAGTGGATGATGGCTGAGTACCCTCTGATCCTCAGGGACTCTCCCCAGGAGGATTTTTGTGAATATCCTCCTTTTAAGGTTATTTTTTAACTTTGTAAAACAAGTATCATTTTTCTAGAGGAGAAACCCATACCTTAAAGAAGTAAATTAGAAATTTGTTGTTCAGTTGCTCAGTTGTGTCTGACTCTTTGCGACCCCACGGACAGCAGCACGCCAGGCTTCCCTGTCCTTCACCATCTCTCAGAGCTTGCTCAACCTCACGTCCATTGAGTCAAGGTGATGGAATTCCAGCTGAGCTATTTAAAAAAAAATAGATATAGTATAATTCAGATTTTTATTTTATTTTTCTGCCATCTGTCAAAGAGAACTAAAGTATATGGGCTATTGTGTATGTTACAAATACAGAAATGCAGAGGCCATCTCAGGCAGCTGACACCACTGACCTCACAAGATAGTAGCAGCAAGCACCACCCTCTACTGGCATTCTCTATTCAGCAACGTTACCATTTCCTGAGATGCCTTAATGAGGAGTAGTTTGATTGTCTGGTTTTGGTGTCATGTGCTACCCCCACCTTTATATGGTGAAATCATCACAGCTGATTATTGTGGTGCTTTATTACCTTACTCATATCTGTAACTGGGCTGAAAGAGATTTGTCCCTGGAGACAAATTTCATGTAGGGTGTCTAGGTCATTCTTAAATATACATGGCTTTCTCTTTACAATTTAATCCTGCAAATTGTATTTCTATATTGTACATAAAACACTTATGTCTTTGTCTCACAAGACAGTGGCAAGAGAAATATGAAATTTTTGTAATTCAGAAACACTCATCTTTAAACTGATCTGTAAGAATGATTCAATTAATTTAAGCATTCATTGTGAAGCTGTTTTAATATCATCAAGAATCTCTTTGCCAACCATTTTTTCTTGCAAATATATTTTGATGAACCATATAAAGTTTCATTAACTCAGTCTCTGATACAGTAACTGGTGGATAAGTACTCAATAATTTGAATGGACTGGTCTGATATTTTATATAAAGCAGCTGAGATTAAATGGGAACATACCTAATGGCCCAGATCTGAAAAGCCAGTACCATACCTTATATAATTAATTTTCAGTAACCAGTGTGTATTATCCATTTTGCAGAACATTTACCATTCAGCACCCATTTCCTACTTCTCATCACTTATTCCCTGATCACCTTTCTTTCTTACTACATTTCTCAAATTGACTTTCTGTTACCCTTCTTAAAATCTGAATATTACTTGATTTCTCAGTTTTTCTTAGTGCACTGTTAGTATCAACTACTTCTTTAACACCTACATCGTCCTTTGTCAGATTTTTAAGAGAAAGGTCAATGGTAGATAGATAGACAGACAGATTTTAAAGTTAGATGGTACTGGATTTAAATCTCTGATAGCTATTACCTGTATTTACATGTATAATCCATTAACCCTATGGGGACTCATATCTTCATCTATAAAATGTATGCAAGGGCTGCCTCAAAGGATTGTTATTTGTAGATTGGTAGATTTTCAGTAAATGTTCCTTTTTTATGCTTTCCCTAATTTCTTTTGCTCTGTAGTTCTTGACTTTGTTGTTTGTTTGCTCAAATTCATGTCTATCAAATTGGTGATGCTATCTAACCATCTCATCCTCTGCTGCCCCCTTCTCCTCCTGCTCTCTATCTTTCCCAGTATCAGAATCTTTTCCAGTGAGTCAGCTCTTTGCATCAGGTGGCCAAAGGATTGGATCTGCAGCTTCAGCGTCAGTCTTTCCAAGGAATGTTCAGGGTTGATTTCCTATAGGATTGACTGAGTTGATATCCTTGCTGTCCAAGGGACTCCAAAGAATCTTCTCTAACACCACAGTTTGAAAGCATCAATTCCTTGGTGCTCAGCCTTCTTTATAGTCCAATTCTCACATCCGTACGTGACCACTGGAAACACCATCGCTTTGACTGTACAGACCTTTGTCGGCAAAGTGATGTGTCTGCTTTCTAATATGCTGTCTAGGTTTGTTATAATTTTTCTTCCAGGGAGCAAGCATCTTCTAATTTCATGACTGCAATCACCATCCACAGTGATTTTGGAGCCGAAGAAAATGAAATCTGTCTCAGTTTTCACTTTTTCCCCTTCTGTTTGCCATGAAGTGATGGGACTAGATGCCATGATCTTCATTTTTTTAATAAGTTTTAAGCCATCTTTTTCACTCTAGCCTTTCACTCTCATCAAGAGAGTTCTCTTTAGGCTTTTTAGTTCTCTTGACTTTCTGCCATTATGGTGGTATCATCTGCATGTCTAATGTTGTTGATGTTTCTTAAGTATTCAGGGTATGGTCCTTGCATGTGTATTCACAGGAGATCTTATAAAAATTCAGAATCTTAGGCCCTCGCTGGATGTGGTGAATCAGAATCTGCATTTACTCAGATCTTTTCTTTGCACAGTAAAGCTAAAGAAATGCTTTAAAGCACATTGATTAAAAAAATTGAAAGTCATTTTTGAACTAAAAATCAGAAAAATACAGGCAATATTTAAATATCACTTTTAAACTAGTGAATGGGGGACTGAAAAAGAGGTCTAACTTTTGCAACCTGCCATAGTATAAATGACAGACTAATTGCCAGTAGAAGAGACAGTCAACAACATTGGTCATGACAAAAGAGAGTCTAGGCTAGAATTTCCAGCTTAGTGCCAAATGGAGCCATGGTAGATTGTGTTCGTAACCACCTGGTATAAAGAAAAAATTACCAAGTGATATATTTCTAGATTAAAAGGAAATATTAAAACTGGCTTTCAATATTTAAAGCTTACTTAACTAGTAACACTTTGCCTGACACTGACTTATGTCATTTTATTTCATTCTTCTTTTGATCCATGCAAATAGTTACATACTTTAAAATATGTTATCATGTCACCTTTTTGACTAGATCAGATGAAAGAATGTTTTAATACCAGGTGATAAACCCTATGGCCAAGTCTTCATGAGACAATGTATGTGATAAAGCAGTGAACATAGGCAAGAAGAAAAGAATATTTTCCTTTTTAAAATAATGAAAATGCATTACTTCTACCTACTCTTTCAATATTGTGCTCACTGATAATTAATGAGAAGTTTTGTGGCCATGTATTTAAGGTGTTTCTCAGTGTGTAGGACTCTCCTCCTATTTTATTTGCAGAAACAAAAATTGGCAAACTATTGGTTTTATTTCCCCTTTGATTGTAAAGATGCAAAGGATATCACAAGGAGTATTAATATAACATAAAATAATTCCTGTTCTTCTTGGTTTTAAATTACTCAAGTTATTATTATTTTTCTTTGCTTCAGATTTAAAGAACTGAGGTTCCTTTCCCATACTTGGTATGTAGTACATCTTTTTTCTCTGAGTTAATTCTCCAAGTCTGGTCTGTCAGCCAGTATAAACAACACTTGATGAATGAGACTCAAGGTGTTTAGTCACCTGAAGCAGCTGTTTGAAGTAACTCTACACACAGCCTGAGGCCTGTGTTTTCACAGCTGTGAGAACTCTTCAAAAGCTTTCCCTCTTGGCCTAGCTCTTTGCTGTGGCTTTAAACTCTTAGCACAAAATCTGGAGTATTTCAAAAGAGCAGAATGAAACTAGAGACAGTAATTTTGCATAATTTTGAGCCAAAAATGGCCTAAAGTAAATAAATGAAGTACATTTGAAAGTGCTTTACCTAGGTGGGCTATATATCTGAGAATTGTTCTCTCTACATCCGCATATACTCTCCTAAAAGGGAGATGTGTGGCTGAAACACTAGCTCTGTTTATATAGCAGTATTTTCATTTTCTGTTCCGATTCTATGACACCAAGGCTAAAACCTTATGAGCTTGGAACTATATGTACCTGAATTAAGCTTAGGTAATTGCCTGATGCTTGAGAGCATTCCAGGCTCATAAAGCGACCTAAGGTGATTAAAAATGACATTTTTTGCCAGACTGCTTAGGTGATTCAGGCTTTTGAAGTTCCTCTCATATGTTCTATTGCCCTGGCATGCTTAACCGGGAGCAAACTCAACTGTGAACATACATTTGTTATAAGGCTTCACACTACCTTCAGGTGAGCTCATTAACAGCTGTTTTTCTTTCTCTTATTTTTAATGAAAAGGACATAGTTATTTTTTGAGCTTCCTCGATGGCTCAGCTGGTAAAGAACTCACCTGCCAATGCAGGAGGCACAAGAGACACAAGTTTGATCCCTGGGTCAGAAAGATCCCCTGGAGAAGGAAATGGCAATGCACTCCAGTATCCTTGCCTGGAGAATTCCATGGACAGAGGAGCCTGGTGGGCTCTAGTCCATGGGGTTGCAAAGAGTCAGACACACACAGTTGCTTCTCACAAATTCCATTTCTTCTTTACTAGAAAGATGTAAGAACCACTTTGTTCATAACAACAATTTTTTATTTTTAATTTAGGGATTTTATTTCTGAATTGGAAGATATCTTTTTCTTTTTGGAGTTCCTTGGCACTATGCCAAGTAAAGTACACTCATAATAAATAGTCTTCCAGCTATTCTCTTTTATTTAATTAAATAGAATCATATGTGTGGTTTATCCATTCACCTCACAAATATGTACTTAATGTCTCATAGGTGCCAAGAACTGAGTTAATTGATGAGAACCCAGAAGTAAAATAGACAAGGTCCTGCCACCAAATAGCTTAAAATCTAATTGGGAAAGAATGCATTAAATAAGTAACAAAACAAATAATGAGTGTTTTACAATGAAGATAAGTGCTGCAAAGAAAGAGCCAAGATGAAATGAGAGCAAATAATCCTAACTAAACCTATCTTACTTTCTCTCAAGCTTTTGATTCTAAGATAATGTTAAAATCAACACTGACAATGAATTTTTACTGTAATATTATCTTAGTGCATTAGTTATTATGGGAAAGTCTAGTTTTTATCATTAGAGTTTTCATATTGACTGGTGCAGTACTTTGGCCTTTATATGTTTCTAAATCTCATTTTTCATAAATTCATTGAAGTTTAAATACATTTTTATTATTCTCAAATACTTATGTAAAACATTGAGAGTACTTGACACAGCATAATGTTGAGAAACTGTGGGATTTATGCCAATTTGTTTAGTTGTATGTTCTGCCCTAAATGAGTTCCAAAGACAAAAGTGGAGTCAGGTTAGACTCACCCATTCATTTATTAACTCATTGATTATACAATTTACTGATTACCTATTATGTGCTACATTTGTTCCTGGGAATACACAAATGAATGATTTACCACTCTTACATTTGTAACTTAACTATTTTTGAAACTAGTAAGCTCTGAAGTTTCAATGGCCAAACAGGAATGAGCCCATTACAGCCCAAGGGTCCCTACCTGGGTTTTAAGCCCCTTGAGCTAACAATGGTTATTTCTTTTTTAAATATTTGAGAAACATCAAAGCAAGAATACTATTTCATAATCGGTGGAAGTAATATAAAATTCAAATTTCAATGCCATAAATAAAGGTTTAATGGAACATGGTCATTCATTTATGAATTGTCTTTAGCTGCTTTTGCTCTACAATGACAAAGCAGTTGCAACAAAGATCATAAGGCACACAAAACTGAAAATATTTACAACCTGGAGTCCTTAATAGATTGTCCCTGATTTGTAAGTATCTTGCCTGGAGAATCCCAGGGAAGGGGGAGCCTGGTGGGCTTCCGCTTATGGGGTCACACAGAGTCGGACATGACTGAATTGACTTAGCAGCAGCAGCAGCACCTCCAAGTAGTGATGCAGGGACCCTGAATCCCTCCATTTCTGATCCCTGGGAGACATATTTAACTTGATGTTCTAGAGTTTTGCTTATTTGCAACATGCTGGAATGACAAGAGTATGTATGTAATGCATAAGTCATTTCTTTGAACCAGGCCTGAATGCATTGCTCCAGCTCAAAGTGGGTTAACTGGAACCTACTCTGGAGCCACAATTAACTGTCGGTGAGACTGGAAAACACAGTCTAGCTTTATGACAAGGAATAAGAGAAAGAGGGTTAGGCTACCAATCACCAACCTCTGCCATAAACTTTTCCTTCAAAGTCCTTAACAATTTGAGCAAAGAAATGTACAAGATAATTATGACTATTATGTAATGATTTAACTAATAGAGTTATATCAAAGGTAGAATGGAAGCAGGGAAAAATCATTTAAAGATTTCTACAGATCTAGAAATTTGCTGCAAAGTAAAAAGATTAGAGCATGCAAAAGCTACAATAAATTCCATAGTAATAATCTCTATAACTTGCTAATGGAACTCTGATTGGCTATTGGGAGTATCTAAGTTTGCATGGGTGAATCACGGAAGTATTTACAGAGGAGCTTTCATTTTTATGATTAAAATAATAAAAGCTAATATTTACTGAGCATATACTAAGTTTAAGATACAGTCAGCAAAAACAAGACTGGGAGCTGACTGTGGCTCAATCAGTTCAGTTCAGTTCATTTCAGTTCAGTCGCTCAGTCGTGTCCAACTCTCTAAGACCCCATGAATCACAGCACGCCAGGCCTCCCTGTCCATCACCAACTCCTGGAGTTCACTCAAACTCATGTCCATAGAGTCGGTGATGCCATCCAGCCATCTCATTCTCTGTCGTCCCCTTCTCCTCCCGCCCTCAACCTTTCCCAGCATCAGAGTCTTTTCCAGTGAGTCAACTCGTCGCATGAGGTGGCCAAAGTATTGGAGTTTCAGCTTTAGCATCAGTCCTTCCAATGAACACCCAGGATTGATCTCCTTTAGAATGGACTAGTTGAATCGCCTTTCAGTCCAAGGGACTCTCAAGAGTCTTCTCCAGCACCACAGTTCAAAAGCATCAATTCTTCGGCGATCAGCTTTCTTCACAGTCCAACTCTCACAACCATACATGACCACAGGAAAAAGCACAGCCTTGACTAGACGGACCTTGGTTGGCAAAGTAATGTCTCTGCTTTTTAATATACTATCTAGGTTGGCCATAACTTTTCTTCCAAGGAGTAAGCGTCTTTTAATTTCATGGCTGCAATCAGCATCTGCAGTGATTTTGGAGCCCCCAAAAATAAAGTCTGACACTGTCTCCACTGTTTTTCCACCTATTTCCCATGAAGTGATGGGACCAGATGCCATGATCTTTGTTTCCTGAATGTTGAGCTTCAAGCCAACCTTTTCACTCTCCTCTTTCACTTTCATCAAGAGGCTTTTGAGTTCCTCTTCACTTTCTGTCGTAAGGGTGGTGTTATCTGCATATCTGAGGTTATTGATATTTCTCCCAGCAATCTTGATTCCAGGTCGTGCTTCTTCCAGCCCAGCATTCCTCATGAAATACTCTGCATATAAGTTAAATAAGCAGGGTGGCTCAGATCATGAACTCCTTATTGCCAAATTCAGACATAAATTGAAGGAAGTAGGGAAAACCACTAGACCATTCAAGTATGACCTAAATCAAATCCCTTACAATTATACAGTGGAAGTGAGAGATAGATTCAAGGGATTAGATATGATAGACAGAGTGCCTGAAGAACTATGGAAGGAGGTTTGTGACATTGCCCAGCAGGCAGATGATCAAGACCACTCCAAAGAAAAATAAATGCAAAAAGGCAAAATGTTTGTCTGAGGAGGCCTTACAAATAGCTGTGAAAAGAAGAGAAGTGAAAGGCAAAGGAGAAAAGGAAAGATATACCCATTTTAATGCAGAGTTCCAAAGAACAGCAAGGAGAGATAAGAAAGCCTTCCTCAGTGATCAATGCAAAGAAATAGAGGAAAGCGTTAGAATGGGAAAGACTAGAGATCTCTTCAAGAAAATTAGAGATACCAAGGGAACATTTGATGCAAAGATGGGCACAATAAAGGACAGAAATGGTATGGACCTAACAGAAGCAGAAGATATTAAGAAGAGGTGGCAAGAAACGCAGAAGAACTATGCAAAAAACATCTTTGTGACCCAGATAACCATGATGGTGTGATCATTCACCCAGAGCCAGACATCCTGGAATGTGAAGTCAAGCGGGCCTTAGGAAACATCACTACGAACAGAGCTAGTGAAGGGATGGAAATCCAGTTGAGATATTTCAAATCCGAAAAGATGATGCTGTGAAAGTGCTGTACTCTATATGCCAACAAATCTGGGAAACTCAGCAGTGGCCACAGGACTCGAAAAGGTCAGTTTTCATTCTAATCACAAAGAAAAGCAATGTCAAAGAATGCTCAAACTACCACACAATTGCACTCATCCCACACGCTAGCAAAGTAATGCTCAAAATTTTCCAAGCCAGGCTTCAACAGTACATGAACTGTGAACTTTCAGATGTTCAAGCTGGATTCAGAAAAGCAGAGGATTCAGAGATCAAATTGCCAACAACCTATGGATCATCAAAAAAGCAAGAGAGTTATAGAAAAACATCTACTTCTGCTTTATTGACTATGTCAAAGCCTTTGACTGTGTAGAGCACAACGAACTGGATAATTCTTAAAGAGATGGAAACACCAGACCACCTGACCTCTCTCCTGAGAAATCTGTATGCAGGTCAAGAAGCAAGAGTTACAACTGGACATGGAACAACAGACTGGTTCCAAATCAGAAAAGGAGCATGTCAAGGCTGTATATTGTCCAACTGCTTGTTTAATTTATATTCAGATTACATCATGTGACATGCTGGGCTGAATGAAACACAAGCTGGAATCAGGATTGCTGGGAGAAATATCAATAACCACACGCTCAAAATTCTCCAAGCCAGGCTTCAGCAATATGTGAACCGTGAACTTCCAGATGTTCAAGCAGGTTTTAGAAATGGCAGAGGCACCAGAGATCAAATTGCCAACATCCGTTGAATCATGGAGAAAGCAAGAGAGTTCCAGAAAAACATCTATTTCTGCTTCATTGACTATGCCAAAGCCTTTGACTGTGTGGATCACAATAAACTGTGGAAAATTCTGAAAGAGATGGGAATCGCAGACCACCTGACCTGCCTCTTGAGAAACCTGTATGCAGGTCAGGAAGCAACAGTTAGAACTGTACATGGAACAACAGACTGGTTCCAAATAGGAAAAGGAGTACGTCAAGGTTGTATATTGTCACCCTGCTTATTTAACTTGTATGCAGAGTACATCATGAGGAATGCTGGGCTGGAAGAAGCATAAGCTGGAATCAAGATTGCTGGGAGAAATATCAGTAACCTCAGATATGCAGATGACACTACCTTTATGGCAGAAAGTGAAGAGGAACTCAAAAGCCTCTTGATGAAAGTGAAAGAGGAGAGTGAAAAGATTGGCTTGAAGCTCAACATTCAGAAAACTAAGATCATGGCATCTGGTCCCATCACTTCATGGGAAATCGGTGGGGAAACAGTGGAAGCAGTGTCAGACTTTATTTTTTGGGGCTCCAAAATCACTGCGGATGCTGATTGCAGCCATGAAATTAAAAGACACTTACTCCTTGGAAGGAAAGTTATGACCAACCTGCTGCTGCTAAGTCACTTCAGTCGTGTCCGACTCTGTGTGACCCCATAGACAGAAGCCCGCCAGGCTCCCCTGTCCCTGGGATTCTCCAGGCAAGAACTCTGGAGTGGGTTGCCATTTCCTTCTCCAATGTGTGAAAGTCAAAAGTGAAAGTGAAGTCGCTCAGTTCTGTCCGACCCTTAGCGACCCCATGGACTGCAGCCTACCAGGCTCCTCCATCCATGGGATTTTCTAGGCAAGAGTACTGGAGTGGCTTGCCACCTAGATAGTATATTAAAAAGCAGAGACATTCCTTTGCCAACAAAGGTCCGTCTAGTAAAGGCTGTCGTTTTTCCAGTGGTCATGTAATGATGTGAGAGTTGGACTGTGAAGAAAGCTGATTGCCAAAGAATTGATGCTTTTGAACTATGGTTTCGGAGAAGACTCTTGAGAGTCCCTTGGACTGCAAGGAGAGGCAACCAGTCCATTCTGAAGGAGATCAATCCTGGGTGTGCATTGGAAGGAGTGATGTTGAAGCTGAAACTGCAATTCTTTGGCCACCTCATGCAACGAGTTGACTCACTGGAAAAGACTCTGATGCTGGGAGGGATTGGAGGTGGGAGGAGAAGGGGATGACAGAGAATGAGATGGCTGGATGGCATCACCGACTTGATGGACATGAGTTTGAGTGAACTCCGGGAGTTGGTGATGGATAGGGAGGCCTGGAGTGCTGTGATTCATGGGGTTGCAAAGAGTCAGACATGACTGAATGATTGAACTGAACTGAACAATTATGCAGAGAGTCTCTTGATGAAAGTGAGAGAGGAGAGTGAAAAATTTGGTTTAAAGCTCAACATTCAGAAAATTAAGATCATGGCATCCAGTCCCATCATTTCATGGCAAATAGATGGGAAACAATGAAAACAGTGACAGACTTTATTTTGGGGGGCTCCAAAACCACTGCAGATGGTGATTTCAGCCATGAAATTAAAAGATGCTTGCTCCTTTGAAGAACAGCTATGACCAACCTAGATAGCATATTAAAATGCAGAGACATTACTTTGCCAACAAGTTCCGTCTAGTCAAAGCTATGGTTTTTCCAGTAGTCATGTATGGATGTGACAGTTGGACTATAAAGAAAGCTGAGTGCAGAAGAATTGATGTTTTTGAACTGTGTTGTTGGAGACTCTTGATAGTCTCTTGGGCTGCAAGGAGATCCAACCAGTCCATCCTAAAGGAAATCAGTCCTAAATATTCATTGGAAGGACTGATGTTGAAGCTGAAACCAATACTTTGGGCACCTGATGTGAAGAATCAACTCACTGGAAAAGATCCTGATGCTGGGAAAGATTGAAGGAGGGAGAAGAAGGGGACGACAGAGGATGAGATGGTTGGATGGCATCATTGACATGATGGACATGAGTTTGAGTAGACTCTGGGAGTTGGTGATGGACAAGGAAGGCTGGCATGCCACAGTCCGTGGACTCGCAAAGAGTTGGACACAACTGAGTGACTGAACTGAACTGAACTGAGGATACCTTGATGCGGTAAATACATTAATCATCAATCTCCACAATCTTTTAAAGTAATATTTATCAGCACTTTATCAATGAAAATACTAAGACCAATATATATTAATTTTTCCTCAAGGTCACATTTCTAGAAAATTGGGACTTTAATTCTTAATTCCAAAACTTTTGCTCTTCACTTTTTTCACAGTTTACAAATAGAAGGATACCAATGGACAACAGGAGCCCAGTACACTTTGTAGAGAGTTATTTATATACAAATAAGAGGCTGAGTAAAAGAGAACATGTGGAGAACTGTAAATAATTCTAGATGATGGTAACATCAAGAAGAGGTAGATGATGAAGATAACAATGCAAGTAAGACTTTGGCCTAGAGTTATAAGGATCCAGAAAGTATTTTTATGTGAGAGAGGAACATGACAAATTTGTGTTTCAGAGAAATAACAGATGTCTTGTGAAGGACTTATTTGGCTGAAGAGATGTCTGAAGGGACAGACAAAACAAGCAAATTTCTTAGAATATTTCATTCATGAAACAGAATGTTGATTAGAATATCCCTAATCAACTGAAGGAAAAAGTAACTAGGTAGTATGAGTTTTTAAAGTTACCTACTTTTTCTTTTGCTATATAATAGACTTAGTTTACCAAGGTTACTGTGGACAGACTTGTGAAGTAGCTTTGATTCACAAAAACATTTAAGGAAGACTAGGAAATTCATTATTTTTTTTAGGTGGAACTTTTATAGAGCTGAAAACAGCAAAAACGAAACCCCTCATGGACACTAAGGCAAACATTACCTGGCATTTGTACAAAAATTTTATGAGTTCTTTCTCACCATAAAGGGCAGTGCTTTTTTATTACTCAATTTAATTAAAACTTGCTAGAGACCACCTATACAACCCAACCATTTCTTACTTCCACACTTCTAGCAGAGAAGGGCTCCTCAGACATTTTTTGGGGAATCTTTAGCATTTTTCTTCACCATCTTTTCTAGCCTGGTGGAGTAGACTATCGATCTCCTTGAGAATGTTGTATCTTTACATCAAAATATTTTTCATCTTGTCAATTAATATTTTGTGTTTTAGATTTCATGTATCTGAGACTTGACATTTCTTTGTGTGATTGATTAGCTTACAAGTAAATGATTTTATATAGAGCTTGAATTTTATATTTGACACATTTTTCTAGCATGAACACACTTTAGATATTAAATCAATAATATCAAATTTGAATTTATTTTACTCTAAAGCTATTTATTGCAATAGGACCCCAGGGTATGTGTACATTTTCTGAGTATACGTAGCTGTATTTTGCTGATCAGAGCCATGTTTTCTCTTAAAATATTCTCTTAGGAGCAGGGATTTGCTTCAGTTCTCTCCTTTTTTACTGCCATTGCCATTCGTCAGTATACTGCACGATATATATGATATACTGAAATTGGTAAAAGTTAACTAATATTATTCTAAGTAACAATAATGTCATTTTTTAAAAAATATGACTCATCCTGACTATGTGACAAGAGAGTTTGGATGGGGATACTTTTTTGAGAAAATAAAGTTGACTGCCCTCTTTTTTTTGAAAGTGATAAAAGTTAAAGTATGCCACTCAGTCGTGTCCAACTCTCGGTGACCCCATGAACTGTAGCCCATCATGCTTCTCTGTCCACGGGATTCTCCAGGCAAGAATACTGAATGGGTAGTCATTCCCTTCTCCAGGGGATCTTCCCAACCCAAAGATTGAACCTGGGTCTCCTGTATTACAGGCAGATTCTTTACTGTCTGAGCCACCAGGGAAGCCCCAACACTATAAAAACCATTGCCAATATTAGCAAAGTTTATGTGCACATTTATGTAAATGTATGTATATGTGTGTGAATATATAAACACACATATATGTGTATTAGAATAAATGAATATGTTATACATAAATTTGCATTTTATGTATGATATAAATATTTTAATATATACTGTGGGTTTTCTAATATACATTAACATTAGTATTTATAACAAGAATTGATAATAGATCAACACCATCTTCCTTAGATGGCCTTGCAGTATTATCTCAAATTGAAGCAAAAAGGCCAGACTTTTGTATACCATTACTTCTTAGTCATCAAATGTCGCCTTGTCCCCAAGGAGGAGTGTTGACCTAATGTGAATAGTTCCCTTAAACCTACTATAATCCTGAAGGAAGGGACTTGACTGTGCGACCCCAGAAACCAACTTCCAGGTCCGAGGGAATAAATACTTTGGTTTTCAAGGATTTATCTGGCCAGTGTACCACAGTATCCACCACAGTTCAATTTTTGTATCAGTCAGACCTCTTTCTGCCTTTAAGTTCATCTTAACAGACCAGGTCTGTTAAGATTTTAGTTGGTCTCTTTTCTTGTGGACATTTACAAAAACAGAAGATTACCATCATGAAATACAGCCCTAGCTAATGCAACTGGCCTCAGATCTGCAATAATATTTGACATTACTCTGGTATTCTAGATGTTGTTCACCCTGGCTGGTACCTCTGCTGATCTAGAAGGCTTACATAGTGAAATGATTTAGCTTCTCATCTTCAGAGGTCCAAATGCCTGATCATCACAATCTTATTAGACCAATACTGCTATACTTGTTTGTTTGTCAAAATAAATTACCCAGTGAATCACTAAACACAAAATATATACTCCCCAGAGTCCAGTGAGAAATACCAGCTCTACCTTTTCCTGATGATCAGAGTCCATAAGTTACCCCTGCCAGCTTGGTGAATCCTTTCCTTAACTCCTGGTCTGTTGGCATGAGAAGCCCAAAGTAACTCTACAATAGTCATAGATGAAGTTTAATGTATTCTTGCTGTGTTCCTTAGTGAAAACATTTCTCTTCTGAGCAATAACATCTGTAAACCTACAAATCCCAGAATTACAGGGAAAGAAAGCACAGATTCTCCAAATAGGTTTCTAGCAATGATGACAAGTGAAGTCAGTCTTACTTCTGTCTGGTTCCTGGACCCATGTGTATATCTATTGGGAACAGTTCTGTGCTGTGCTTTGTCGGTCACTCATGTCCAACTCTTTGTGATCCCATGGACTGTAGCCAGCCAAGCTCCTCTGTCCTTAGGGATTCTCCAGGCAAGAATACTGCAGTGGGTTACCATGCCCTCCTCCAGGTGATCTTCCCAACCCAGGGATCAAACCCAGGTCTCATTGCAGGTGGATTCTATACCGACTGAGCCACCAGGGAAGCCCATTGGGAACAGAGCACCATGTAATGGTAACTGATTTGAACTTATAATACATCCTGAAGTATGGTACCTCATCACATCAGATTATCTCAAATCTGGTTGTACCTTCTGAAGCCTTCATTTTTCTTATAGACAGGTAGTTTCTGGGTTATACAATATGTTACTGGTTTGGTCAATCCCATGACCACAAGTCCACTGCTATACCTTCTTTGCAGTAAAGTGGTTTCCTTGGCCTGATGTAATGTTATGTGAAATCCTTTGTCTGTGAATCCTTCAATCTGAAAGCCCTCAATAGCAGTGCTGGTTAAAGCCCCACAAGCATTAAAGGCAAACCACACACAGAATAGGTATTGATGTTAATTGAGATGAATTTTTGCTCCTGCCAAGAAAACAATGGTAGGGTTATGTTAGCTACATACATTTCAACTATGTTTCCAGAGTCTGTAGATAATGACTACCAGGTTTGTCTGTTTGCTCAGAGGACCCACAGTGAGCTGGAACTAGACTAGGATTCCATTTACCTGGCTTCCATACATCCTCACTTAAGCAGATCTCTGGGTTTCAATGTCAACTCAGACTCTTTGTTATGCAATTCTTGGTAAGTTTGGGTAGTTCCTTTCACCAATGTACAATTTTCAAATAAATAATCAAGAATTTCTTTTAGGAAAGACTGAAGGAATGACTATCATTCTTACTTGGGCTGTTGTAGCTTTCTTTATGGGTACCTATCTCTTAGGTAGTTAGAGGTTTCCATGTCTGAAGACTGACTCAAGTCTGAAAAAAAGGTGCAAGATCATGTCCAGGACATGGAAGCAACCTAGATGTCCATCTGCAGATGAATGGATAAGAAAGCTTTGGTACATATACACAATGGAGTATTTTTCAGCCATCAAAAAGAATGCACTTGAATCAGTTTTAATGAGGTGGATGACATTGGAGCCAATTATACAGAGTGAAGTAAGCCAGAAAGAAAAACATCAATACAGTATACTAACGCATATATATGGAATTTAGAAAGATGGTAACCTGAACCCTGTATACGAGACTGGAAAAGAGACATAGGCATATAGAACAGTCTTTGGGACTCTGTGGGAGAGGGTGAAGGTGGGATGATTGGGGAGAATGGCATTGTAGCATGTATATTATCATAAGTGACCAGTCCAAGTTCTACGCATGATACAGGATGCTTGGGGTTGGTGCACGGGGATGACATGGAGGGAGGTTATGGGGAAGAGGGAGGTGGGAGGGGGGGTTCAAGAAAGGGAACACATGTACACCCGGGGCAGATTCATGTCAATGTATGGCAAAACCAACCAATATATTAATGTAAGGTAATTTGCCTCCAATAAAATAAATTTAAAAAAATAATAAAAGAATAAAAAAAAAGTGAAAAAAAAAAGGTGCAAGATCATTTTATTGGGATGGTTACCCTTAATCTTATCTTCCTTCCTTCCATGGAAGGAAGATGACAGGTTATTGACTGAATTAAGCAAAATTCAGTGAACTGCCCATTTGTCTTTTGTCTAGGGGTACTGTGTGCTATTAAACATGTCCACAGTTCCTTGTGTGTAGAGATGGCCTAGTAATCATTCTGACATTATTGCTCATTATGAAAATCCACATATTTTCTTCTGACAGTTAGTATCCAATTATTATTATTATTAATATTATCCAATTATTATAATAGCCTCAGTTATTTCAGGGTTCCATTATTCCAGTTGCTAAAAGGAAGCCCAGCATCTTTTATTATCATCCTTGGTTTAGAGAGGATGTCCACTGCTGAGTTCCATATTCTGTGTCCCTTTCACCATGTGTTCTTTATTGTGTTTGTAAATGGAGTGTCCTATAGTCCCTTCACTCCCATGCAACATCATGTGTTTTTCCAGCCTTAAACAATATATTTAGTGTATATTATGCTTGCTTCTCTAAGTTTATTGATCTTTTCTTACACTCTTCTGGAACTGTTTTGGCATTTTTCTTCACTTACAGTGGGCTATGATTTCAAGTTTCTAGTGCTCATTTTTGTAGGATAGCACCGTCTCTAGAGAAGCCCATCAAGGTGTCAGTTCTGTATTATGATCATGAAAGTACCCCCATACTGATACTCTCCTTTATCAAACTATGTTCTACTCTCCTTGATTCAGGGTCTTCAGGATCCAGTCCCATGCATACTCTCCTATCTCTTACTCATATGTTTTGAATAGGTCCTGCGATTACCCCTGGGTGAGTCTCATTCATCCCTTAGTATCCTACTATACTGCTGACTGGTTTTTTTCATGACTTAACTCTAGTTCTTGGTCCTCTTATTAGAAAAAGAAGTAAGGATATATCCTATGTAATCATAGATTGTCTTGCAAGACAGAAGTGTCTATACCATCTTCAAGTAAAGGGGTTATCACTGGTTTTAGCAGAGAAGAGGAATCCACTTCTGCACACTCCAAGGGTTTCAGGGAATCTGAGATTTCAAGATTATTGACTGTATCCATTCAGATATTTGGTACCAAATTTCAGGTCCCTCACTGACACAATTAGAGCTCTGATTTCAATGTGAAAGCCTTGTCAGCATGGAGAATTCACCTTCTCTAGAGCTCTACCATTCTAATCAAATCCTACATGTAATCTTTGGCATTTTCTTCATTCTGGCTGTGAGAGATCAGAGCCTCTTTTTAAGCAACTAAAGGCCTTCTTGTTTCTACAATTACTCTTAAATCTGTGATTAATCATCTCATCCTTTATTGCCTTTCTCCAATGCATTGATAGTCCCCAGTGATAATTTTCTGCATGTATAGTCTTTATAATTGCTACGTCTTCTGTACTTTACAGTCACCTAAAATACTGACCGTACCAGTCTATTCCCTTCCCCTGATATTTTCTATCAGTGTGGCTTCAGTAAAAGTTTTAACATTTGCACCATACCATATGCCAGGGACTATCAGTACTTCATCTCCTACCGCTGATGCCTGTCTGATACCAGTCTCCCAATGCCAGTCTGGTGGCTGATATTCCAAATCCAATTTCCTTTTTAGAGTCTGGTTTCTTGGACTACCTCCTTCACCAACAGTCTCAGGTCATGTTCCCAGGAACAGACTGTGAGGCAGAAAGTTGTATTCAGTAAGAAAATTGTGTCCAAGTGTCTTCTGAAGCAACAGATTCAGGGAATAAAGAAAGAAGCTTTGAGCAGAGTGAGACATTGAACTATAGTCCACTTATAATGGGGCTTCCCTGGTGGTTCAGATGGTAGAGAATCTGCCTGCAATATTGGATACTTGGGTTCGATCCCTGGGTTGGGAAGATCCCCTGGAGAAGGGAATGCCCATCCATTCTAGTGTTCTTGCCTAGAGAATTCCATGGACAGAGGAGCCTGGAAGGCAACAGTTCATGGGGTTGCAAAGAGTTGGACATGACTGAGTGACTAATACCTTTCACTTCCACTTGTAATAAAAGCCTTTGTCAATCTTTAGAGGAGTCCTGGAGCTAGGATATCTAGAGCTAGAGCTGTTCCATATAGAGGAGAAAGTTGCAAGCCTCTGTAGTCTCACTACTGCCCAGTCATTAAATGTGAGGAGCTCTTGAGGATAAAGCATGTACTTGGATGGGCAGTTTCTGGGGTGGGACTCAGCTTTCATCCATCATCAGGCAAAACTCCAGGCAGCTTGGGAAATTAATGAAAAGAATGCTGAGTCTTAAAGTGAGGAGATATTGGTTGTGAGGTACCAAATTCACTAGCCTAAAATAATGTATTTACTAAAAATAGTGTAACGTGAAACTGAAAGTCTCTTAGTTGTGTCGACTCTTTGGGACTCCATGGACTAAACAGTCCATGGAATTCTCTGGGCTAGAATACTGGAGTGGATAGCCTTTCCCTTCTCCAGGGGATCTTCCCAACCCAGGGATCAAACCCAAGTCTCCTGCAATGTAGGTGAATTCTTTACCAGCTGAGCCAAAAGGGAAGCCCAAAAATAGTGCTGTGATCCATGGGGTCGCAAAGAGTCGGTCATGACTGAGCGACTGAACTGAACTGGACTGAACTGAAGTTAATTTGAGAATTGCATTAAACCTCTATAAAATGGTTTGAATAATTGTTCCTTAAGAAATGTTGGTTATGAGACTGATAGAAGAATTATGAGAATAATTTATGTTGTTTGCTCCACCAAAGGGAGTAGTCAAGAAAGTAATGCACATAGATGAATGAGATAAATATGACAAAGAAAGAAGTAATTATCCCCATACAGCTCCATAAACTTCCATCCATATCCAAGAAGTTATATATAAGTACAAGATTATCATATGCATGTGCTTGAAAGCCTGGTAGTCCCCCTTTCTCTTAATCATTTTTTAAAAGTAGTAACAAAGGAAGAATGTTCACTCTTTTAACTGTTTAAAAAAAAAAAGCACACACACATGATAAGGCACCTTGAATCTTTTCTTTATTTATTATTTATTTTTAATTGATGGATAATTGTTTTACAGTATTGCATTGGTCTTTACCAAACATCAACATGAATCAGTCATAGGTTTACTCATGTTCCCTCCCACTTGAACCTCTCTCCCAACTCCCTCCCCATCCAACCACTGTAGGTTGTTACTGAGCCCTGGTTTGAGTACCCTGAGTCATAAAGCAAATCTATTGGCTATCTATTTTACATATGGTAATATATGTTTCTATGTTACTCTCTCCATACCTCAACCCTTTCCTTCCCCCCACAGCTGTGTCCATAAGTCTGTTCTCAATGTCTGTGTCTCCATAGATGCTCTGCAAATAGGTTCATCAGTACCATCTTTCTAGATTCCATACATATGCGTTCGTATATGATAATTGCTATTCCCTTTCTGACATACTTGAGTCTGTATAATAGGCTCGAGGTACACCTACCTTATTAGGACTGACTCAAATGAATTTCTTTTTATGGCTGAGTAATATTGCATGGTATATATGTACCACATGGTTTCTTTATACAAATTTTTTAGGTTTTGCCAACTATGTAGCTATAAAAAACAGATAGGTTATAGCCAAACAAAGAGAAACAAAGAGTAAATAAAGTAAATAAATATAAGGCATGATTGCATGTAGTGGTTACTGATGATGAATCCTACAATAAGAAAATTAAGCAAAGAAAAAAATAGGGATTTTTTTTTGCATGGTAGAATTTTCGATAGTGAAAATACCTTAAGAATGTATCGTTTTGATACAAACCTGCAGTAGATGAGAAAGTAGTCTTTGCAGGTATCAAGAGGAAGAGAGTCTCAGGAAGATAGAACAGCAAGTACAAAAGAACATGTAGTGAAAGCATATTCCTGCATCCAAGGAATTATATAGAACGGAATGAGGAGAGACAGTACGAGTGTGGGGAAGAATTGTAAGTCATTAGAACTTTGGCTTTTACTCAGTGAAATGAAAAGTCATTTGGAGCAGTGGAGTAACAAGATCTGACTTTGTTTTAAAAGGATCACACATTGCTGCAATATACACATTGCTGCGCTGGGAATAGACAGGAAGGCAAGGGCAGAAGATCAGTTTGGAGGCTAGTGTAATAATTGAATTAAGAGCTCATAGGGGAGAATATAATGACAACTGTTGAATTTTTGAAAAGTAGTCAGATTTTGGATATTTCTGAAGATAGAGCCAGCAGAATATTCTGTAACAATGGGTGAAATAGAGTCAGAAATTACTTAAAATTTGGGGATTGAGTAATTGGAAAGGTGATGATGCCACTTTTGAGAGTGAATCTGTTGAAGGAAAAAGTTTGGTTTTGTGAAAGAATTGACCAGAAACTCAGTTTTGGCATTAAATTTGAGTGGAGATGAAACATCAGCAGCAGAGTACATATGTATGAATTTTGAGGGATAGGTCTAAATTGAGAAATGCACATTTGGGACATTATTACATTGAAGAGTACTAAGGATGAAGATGAATAAGAAATGCACTTTAAAAAAGGCATGCTAAGAGATAGGAGAAAAACCAGGAAAGGGGTATGTCTTAAAGACAATGAAGAAAATGTTTTGAAGAGATGAGATTTTTTTTTCAAAATGCAACCTACAGAATATTTTTTTAAATGTAAATATTGACAACCAATTTTAACTAAATACTTAATTGTAAAGCAGTAATCCAATAAACCAATAAATATTTTCTCAATACATTACGTGTAGGTAATTGGAGGCTACCAATTTGTTAATTGCAAATTTTACACAAGCTATGTACTTGGACTTGTTGAAAGTTCAAGCTCCTGGAGGACTGTGACTATATCATTCGATCAGTGATATTCATTTGGAAAAGGATCATTGCTTGCATTGCTTTTTTTTAAAAAAATACATTTAATTGTTCATATTGACATTGCTCTTACTACTGAGGCAGTAGTGTAAAAAGATATAAAATATTCAACTTTTTAACACTGATATGGAATACATGATGGTCTTTAGAATCTAAGCTCTTCTTATATAAGCATATGTAGTACTTCATTTTGCATTAAACAATTTATTGTCTCTCTAGCCCCTTGATTAATTTGGGCACTGTCTTACAGATCTCATTCCTCTCATTTTTGACTTTCGTGTTGTTGAACTATAATACCGTTAACATCTATTTCAAGTAATTTCCCCTCCCTGGTGATTGATGGTAGATACAACAATTACGATGCCAACACTGGGGATAATTCTTCACAGATGTCAAATTACAGGTTAAATGGGGAAAAGACTTTCTTTCTTCCGGCCACCCACTCTTCATTCCCTTGAAATAGGTGCATGGTTCTGTGTATCCTGTGCTGTAGGTACGCCAACACTCCATCCTATTGCTCATCTGGTTTAAATGACTTCCATTTGCTCTTTCAAAGAATGACGTAAAGTTACGTTCAGAGAGCTTTGCAGGTACCAAAATACGGTAATTCGGCTTTGAATTTTAACTGGCAAGGGAAGTCCATTGGGTCTGGCATAGTCACACTGATTTTCCCCTTATTATAAATGACATTTGCCACTACTAATTAAAGAAAAAAAGAAATGATATGATGACTGTGATTTGCTTCAAACCATTGCAGGATAAGGAAAGTAGTCTTGAGTTGATAACTGTTAAGGCTGGGTGATAGGTATATTGTGTCTACTTTACCTGTTTAATTTTACATTAGAAAAGTAAAAATAAAAGCAGTATTTATGATATTTTAACCCTACATAAACCTTTATGTTCTCATATGAAGGAAATACATAAATTCCACAGGTAATTTTCCTCTTGGTTATTTAAAATAATGACTTCATTTTTTTTTCTTGCTAGTTCAGTTTGGACCAGTGGAATATGGTATGGCATTCCTTTAGTTTTTGCATTTATTTTTATAAGTGAGTTCATTGCACTTCTCAGCAGGGAAAGAAGGAAGTATATGAGATGAGGGACAGAGGAACAAAAAGGAAACTTGGGTTCCCAAGTAAACACGTTAAGGTTAGGAAAAAAGTTTGAGGATTTAGGTTTTAGCCTTACCGAACAGCTGACATATTTTAAGTTGGAAAAATCTGATCTACATTTTAGCTGAAATTACCCCCACCTGGATAAACTTGATGGTGCTTATTTGAGGTATTTCCATAAATGTGTCAGAAGACCATATTAACAAATGCCCTTCCAGAATGTAAACTTAAAGATGCTCCATATCTACCACTGGATTAGGAAAGATGACAGGTATTTTTTGTCTTATTGTATAATTTGTTTATAAGTGCAGTCTTTCTACTTAAGGCAGAACATTATATGTGGCAAATTTCCTTTCTCTCTTTGAACCACATGTTATCAAATATTCACCTGATGTAACCCAATATAACTTGGCAGTATTTCATTAAAGGCATTTCACCAATAAAGTGGTCTGCTATTTTTTTGTAAATCTCTAGAGAGAACTTTGTTTTCCTTTAAATCACTTGGCAATATCTCAAATTATAATAATCAAGAAGTATTTCCAAGTATCTAATTGAAATTCTTACCACTGCAATTTAGTATCATTAGACGAGAATTTTCAAGGTATTTTCATCAATCTTATTTTATCATTCTTATTATTTTCTTAATGACTTGGATGTAATTTTACTTATAGTAACTTGAGGGAATTCAACTGCCAAGCTTTCCAGCAAGAAGTTGAAAAGGAAAGGGAGGAAGATGGTGGAAGCATAAGAATGCAGGAATATGAGAACTTGCCTATAGTTTGACTATCTTCTGATGGAGATCACACAACCCAGGTATCTTAAAAAGAAAGATCAGTCCATGCTTGGTCACTGCCTATATTCACGGTAATAAAATCTTGAGATAGGGTATTGCAATTGAAGTCTCCAACCAGTTGTTAAACTGAAAATTGAGTCTTCCCAGTTTGCATTTGTGAGTAGGAGTATAAGCAAAGGAGGACAAGAGTGTGTGTGTGTGTGTTTATGTGTGTGTTATTATTGGATTCAGAAGAGCTACACAACAATGTGGTAGATCACTTACAAATATTCTTTACCTTACCTTGTATCCACACCTTTTGTAATGTGACTTTGTGACTTTTCTCACCGAACAGCGGAGTCTGTTGTTCCATTGTTTGTATCTGAGTTGGCCTGAGTTCAACTTACTTTGGCTGATACAGTGCACATTTCCATGCTGTCTCCCAGAACTCTGCCAACATGATGTGCTGCAGCCTGGGCTACTTTACCTGAGGGTGAGAAGTAAATCGAAAAAAATAGGTATCTGACCAACCCCAGAAACAAAGCCACTAGCTAAACATAACTGAGGGAGTCAGTGGAGACTGGAACAACTGAGCAACAAAGCCCAGCCTCAACTATAGACTTTTGCAATTGTAAATTAAATAAATAGATGTTATATTCACTTACTAAATGTTGAAATTATTTGTAACACAGCAACAAATATCAGATACAAAGATGCTAAGATCACTAGCAAGTAAGCTTGAATTGAAGGAGAAATTTATTTTCCAACAGGGATATTATAATGCAAGTCTGAAGGAACAGATAATCACATAACATTAGGAAACAGTGGACAATGTGAAGCAGATCATTGTAACTCCAAAGCTGCAGTAGCTGGGTTGACCTTAACTTTTAAATTTGTTAGCCATCTTGGTTAATTCAATGTCACTGACAAATGGAACACTCTTTCACAGAGAAGTATTTCTCAAAGAGAAGTGGGTTGCTATTTTAACGTTGTACTGGACATTTCATTGTTAATAGAACTGAAGATTAGGATCTCTAGCTTCTCTGACCCCTAAAATTACATTTCAATTGTACTTCCATGACATCTGTGTTAACTTAGATTTGGAGGTTCATTAAGGTAACATAATGTCCCAATGAAGAAATTAAATGTTAATTCATTATTCTTGAGGAAAGCTGTGTGCTTCTTTATCTATTTTGACTGTGAAAGGTGAACACCTGTTCTTTAGATTATGCGTGTGCTCAGTCGCTCAGTCGTGTCCGACACTTTGTGACCCCATGGACTGTAACCTGTAGGCTCCTCTGTCCATGGGGTTTTCCAGGCAAGAATACTGAAGTGGATTACCATTTCCTGCTCTAGGGGTCTTCCCGGCCCAGAGATCAAACCCATGTCTCTTGCGTTCCTGCATTGACAGGCAGATTCTTTGTCAATTGCACTATATAATACAGATTCAAGTAGGAAAAGTGGTCTAGATACAGAGTGTTACATGATGGAGTTGGGACCTTTTTAAATGAGATTTTTAGGGAAGGTTTGTATGAGACTGCTATTTGAGCAGAGAGAGATATGTTTCTCTTGGAACCAAGAAGGGTGGTTCATATCAAATTAAGGTTGGCAGTGGCTTTCCATCAAATATCAAGGCTGAGTTGACCAGATTAATTTATTTTCCTAATTGAGGTAAAATTCGTTTTAGTATATGTGTTGCCAAAGCAAGCACTAATTGACATAAAATTCATATATCATAAAATTAACCATTTAAAGCGTATAATCCAGTTGCATTTAGAATGTTCAGGATGTGGTGCAAAAGTCACAGCTGTGCTTAGTTGCTTAGTCGTGTCTGACTCTCTGTGACTCCGTGGACTGTAGCCCACCAGGCTTCTCTGTCCTTGGGGATTCTCCAGGCAAGAATAATGGAGTGGGTTGTCATGCCCTCCTCCAGGGGATATTCCCAAATTAGGGACCAAACCCAGGTCTTCAGTACTGCAGGTAGATTCTTTACTGTCTGAGCCAGTACAGGGAAACCCAAGAATACTGGAGTGGGTAGCCTATCCCTTCTCCAGGGGATATTACCGACCCAGCAATCAAGCTGGGATCTCCTGCATTGCAGGCAGATTCTTTACCAGCTGAGCTATCAGGGAAGCCTAAAGTCACAGTTACCTAGTTTCAAAATATTTTAACACTTCTACAGGAAGCATGGTATTTACTAAGCAGACCCCGCTCCCCGCCCCGGCATCCCTTTCAACCCTTTTAGCCCCTGGTCATCACTAATCCACTCTCTGTCTCTACAGATTTAACTATTTTGGATATTTTATATAAATGCAATAATATAATATGTGACCTTTTGTGTCTGGCTTCTTTTTACTTATTTTTGAGATTCATCATGGTGTAACACGCATCAATACTTCACTTATTTTTTATAGCTGAGTGGGATTCTATTTTTTAGACATACCACTTTTTAAATCCATTCATCCATTGATGGACATTCGGGTTTTTTCCATACTTTGGCTGTAGTGAATAGCACTGCTTCAAACTTTCACTTACTGTACCAGAATTTGTTTAAATGCATACTTTCAATTCTTTGGCGTAGATTCCTAGGAATGGCATTTCTGGGTGATATTATAATTCTGCATTCTACATGAATTCTTGAGGTAGCTATTTATAAGCTAAAGGAGACATAAAAATGACATGAATGAATATGAGAAAGCATCACAAAATGGTACTCTTTGGGGCTATCTGATGCAGTGACAGCAAAGGACATGTATGTGGGCAAAAGTGAAAGTGTTAGTCACTCGGTCATGTCCAACTCTTTGCAACCCCATAGACTGTAGCCCGCCAGGCTCCTCTGTCCATGAAATTTTACAGGTAAGAATACTGGAGTGGGTTGCCATTGCATTCTCCAGGGGATCTCCCAACCCAGATATTGAACCCTGGTATCCCGCATTGCAGGCAGATTCTTTACCTTCTGAACCACAAGGGAAGCACCATATATGGGGGATCTGAGAGAATACTAAAGAATTACATAGGAAGATGGTCACAAAGGACTCTATAGGCTAAAAAGCTTAGCTAAAGAGCTTCCCCATGGAGAAATTTCATGATATAAATCAAACTTTCAGGCTCAGATCAATTTAGTCCATGAGTCAATCCCAATAAAAGTAGGTAGCATATATAAGAACATAGGTGTCTAGATATATTTAGATTTCTAATCCTTAATATAAAAATTATTCAATGAAGAACATTCAGTTCAGTTCAATTCAGTCACTCAGTCATTTCTGACTCTGTGATCCCATAGACTGCAGCATGCCAGGCCTGCCTGTCCATCACCAATTCCAGGAGTTTACTCAAAGTCGTGTCCATTAAGTCGGTGATGTCATCCAACCTTCTCATTCTCCGTCGTCCCCTGCTCCTGCCTTCAATCTTTCCCAGCATAAGGGTCTTTTCAAGTGAGTCAGTTCTTCACATCAAATGGCCAAAGTATTGGACCTTCAGCTTCAACATCAGTCCTTCCAATGAACATGCAGGACTGATTTCCTTTAGGATGGACTGGTTGGATCTCCTTGCAGTCCAAGGGACTCTAAGAGTCTTCACCAACACCACAGTTAAAAAGCATCAATTCCTCAGTGCTCAGCTGTCTTTAGAGTCCAACACTCACATCCATACATGACTACTGGAAAAACCATAGCCTTGACTAGACAGACCTTTGTCAGCAAAGTAATGTCTCTGCTTTTCAATATGCTATCTAGGTTGGTCATAACTTTTCTTCCAAGGAGTAAGCATCTTTTTATTTCATGGCTGCAGTCAAAATCCCCAGTGATTTTGGAGCCTAAGAAAATAAAGTCTGGCACTTTATATTTTGTTTTGCCACTTTGTATCCACTGTTTCCCCATCTATATGCCATGAAGTGACGAGACTGGATGCCATGATCTTTGTTTTCTGAATGTTGAGCTTTATGCCAACTTTTTCACTCTTCTCTTTCACTTTCATCAAGAGGTTCTTCTTCACTTTCTGCCATAAGGGTGGTGTCATCTGCATATCTGAGGTTATTGATATTTCTCCCAGCAGTCTTGATTCCGCTCGTGCTTCATCCAGCCCAGCATTTCTCATGATGCACTCTGAATATAAGTTAAATAAGCAGGGTGACAATATACAGCCTTCAGTTCACTTCAGTCGCTTAGTCATGTCCGACTCTTTGCGACCCCATGAACCACAGCACACCAGGCCTCCCTGTCCATCACCAACTCCCGGAGTTCACTCAAACTCACGTCCACAGAGTCGGTGATGCCATCCATCCATCTCATTCTCTGTCATCCCCGTCTCCTCCTACCCTCAATCCCTCCTAGCATCAGACTCTTTTCCAGTGAGTCAACTCGTCGCATGAGGTGGCCAAAGTATTGCAGTTTCAGCTTTAGCATCAGTCCTTCCAATGAACACCCAGGATTGATCTCCTCTAGAATGGACTTGTTGGATCTCCCAAGGGACTCTCAAGAGTCTTCTCCAGCACCACAGTTCAAAAGCATCAATTCTTTGGCGCTCAGCTTTCTTCACAGTCCAACTCTCCATCCATACATGACCATGGGAAAAACCATAGCCTTGACTAGACAAACCTTGGTTGGCAAAGTAATGTCTCTGCTTTTTAATATGCTATCTAGGCTGGTCATAACTTTCCTTCCAAGGAGTAAGCGTCTTTTAATTTCATGGCTGCAATCAGCATCCACAGTGATTTTGCAGCCCAAAAAAATAAAGTCTGACACTGTTTCGACTGTTTCCCCATCTATTTCCCATGAAGTGATGACATACTCCTTTTCCTATTTGGAACCAGTCTGTTGTTCCATGTTCAGTTCTAACTGTTGCTTCCTGACCAGCCTTAAGGTTTCTCAAGAGGCAGATCAGGTGGTCTGGTATTCCCATCTCTTTCATAACTTTCCACAGTTTATTGTGATCCACATAGTCAAAGGCTTTGGCATAGTCAATAAAGCAGAAATAGATGTTTTTATGGAATTCTCTTGTTTTTTCTATGATCCAACAGATGGCCATTTGATCTCTGGTTCCTCTGCCTTTTCTAAAACCAGCTTGAACATCTGGAAGTTCATGGTTCATGTATTGCTGAAGCCTGGCTTAGAGTATTTTGAGCATTACTTTGCTAGCATGTGAGATGAGTGCAATTGTGTGGTAGTTTGAGCATTCCTTGGCATTGCCTTTCTTTGGGATTGGAATGAAAACTGACCTTTTCCAGTCCTTTGGGCACTGTTGAGTTTTTAAATTTGCTGACATGTAGAGTACAGCCCTTTCAGAGCATCATCTTTTAGGATCTGAAATAGCTAAACTGGAATTCCATTATCTCTACTAACTTTTTCATAGTGATGCTTCCTAAGGCCCTCTTGACTTCAATTCCGGGATTTCTGGCTCTTGGTGAGTGATCACACCATTGTGATTTTCTGGGTCATGAAGATATTTTTTGTACAGTTATTCTATGTATTCTTGCCACCTCTAATATCTTCTGCTTCTGTCAGGTTCATATACCATATCTGTCCTTTATTGAGCCCATCTTTGCATGAAATGTTCCCTTGGTATCTCTAAGTTTCTTGAAGAGATCTCTAGTCTTTCCCATTCTATTGTTTTCCTCTATTTCTTTGCACTGATCACTGAGGAAGGCTTTCTTATCTCTCCTTGCTATTCTTTGAAACTCTGCATTCAAGTGGGTATATCTTTCCTTTTCTCCTTTGCTTTTGGCTTCTCTTCTTTTCACAGCTATTTATAATGATGACCATTAGTGGAGATCAAATGACAACCACTACAAAGGGATACACAACTATTTTTGAGGATTAGAGAAAACACTGTGGCAATAAAACAGCTGATGAATTACAAGGACGTATAGGCATGAGATTGCATCTGGAAACACAAAGAGAATAATTTGGTCAGGCAAAATATGCTGAGAGCTTGAACACAAGGGCAGTGCTAGCAGGAATTACATGGAAGAAGCTTACTGTAGAGAGTTTAAAGGATAGAATTCTTAGTACTTGTTTCCTGGTTGGATTTGGTATTTGAGCAGGTTAGAGGTATCAAAAATAACCTCGAGTTAGACACAGCAAATGCAACAGTGATAACTTATGAACATCTTTTAGTAAGCATTGCATGCTGCTAAGTCACTTCAGTCGTGTCCGACTCTGTGTGACCCCATAGACGGCAGCCCACCAGGCTCCCCCGTCCCTGGGATTCTCCAAGCAAGAACACTGGAGTGGGTTGCCATTTCCTTCTCCAATGTGTGAAAGTGAAAAGGGAAAGTGAAGTCGCTCAGTCGCGCCTGACTCTTCGCGACCCCATGGACTGCAGCCTACCAGGCTCCCAGGCTCCTCTGTCCATGGGATTTTCTAGGCAAGAGTACTGGAGTGGCTTGCCATTGCCTTCTCTGAAGCATTGCAAGAACCAGCATAAATATTTTGGACCATGAAAAACACTCTTGGTTTGTTTATTTTACTTCATGAAAAGGAAACAAACCAAGGGCATCTTTTTTCCTAGCAGAGAACTCAAAAAGCCCCTTCCCAAACTGCTGAAGATGAGTTGGGGAATGCTTACGTTTCCATTTGACAAGCTACACGTGAAATGTTTTCAGCCAGAGCATGTATATGTGATGCTAAAAAGTCATATATATATATAAATTCTGTGCTCATCAAAAACTTCAGGTTTTAAAGTTTATTTTTTACATGAGTGAAAGAAGGTAATGCTTTAGGCAAACATTCAAGCCCAGAGAAATATTGAATAATTGTTTTTTTAAATGATGTTGTTCAAATTAAGTGTCAGTTTATGGCTTTATTAGGGTTTCTCAACTTTGGCACTATTAACATTTTGGAACAGATAATTCTGTTGTAAGCGACTTACCTGCTATGCATTGTAGGATGTTTAGAGTATTTCTGTCTCCTACCCACTACAAGCCCCCTCACTTGTTGTGATATTCAAAAATGTCTTAGATACTGCCAACTGCCCCATGGAGTGGAAAGTTATGCTGAGGTGAGAATCTTTAACAAATCAAAAGTGGTTAAAATGTGAAGTGTTCATTTAAGCAAAACTTTCTGTTTATGATACATAATATCATTCATTTAATTGCAAAATTTGTTCTGCTTATTTTCCCTCTGATTGAATGCTTCAGATTCACAAATTGGTATTGTAACCTTAGTCAGCACAAAGTATGACAATATCTAATATCCAGATACATGCTATGGTAATTGAAAAATCATTTAATAAGTTATTATTATTATTGATTGCCCTGTGCTTACATTTGTACTAAGCTCTTTGTAGGGTACAAAATAAGTTCCACTCTTTTAAATAGTTAATAAATAATGTCTTTGAACTTGTCACTATTGGCTCCAAATGTCTATATAGGAATTATTAAAATAGAAATTTGGTGGTAAGTGGGAATCAAATTTACTATAAAGTTACTCATAGAGCAAGCAAAATACTGTGTTTGTTTCTTAATTAGATTTTATATTTATTTGTGGGCTTTGTGAGGTAAAGCTGAGGATATCTTTAGTGGGGAAGGTTAAGGTCCTCTATTCATGACCATGTCTATATGACTCCACTGAAATAGAAATAATATAGAGGAAACACTGAAGCATAATTTTAGTGAATATCAAAATGAAAACATAAAGTAAGGGCAGATATAGAGAACGCCCCTTAGAAATGTTGAGTCTTAAAAATTGTCAGGGCTATTGATTAGAGAAAAGATTGTGGCAAAAGGCCCTGGTAAGTGACAGTATGTTATTGAAAATAATAGGGATTATCTTTAAAATAACTTGAGATTAGTTTTACAAGGCAGACAGAACTGTTTTGACCAAATAGCTCGAATCCTGAACTATGGAGTTTTTATTTGTATTCCCACAATATAATACACTTACATTCACATGAAAGCCTACCTCCTTGTACTTTTGACTGTCATTCATTTATTCAAAATAATTTAGCCAACTCTAGGTAAAGACTGAATTCTGTTCAGTTTTTAGCCTGGTGTGTGCCAGACTCTATATGGATGCTTTAAATCAAAGAAGAATAACTTATAGTCCATAAATTTGAGAATCTCCCAATCCTGGGGAAGAGGTAAAGAATAAATAGTCACAGGTTTATGTAAGTGCTATGAATAGTGGAATCTTTATATATAAAAAGGAAAACACCAAGTCTTCTGGGAAAAAGTTTTGTGAATAGTTGAATATTAAAGAATAAGCAGAATTTCCCCTCATGGAACAAGAAGGAGAGGCTTTAGATGGAATAAATGAATATGCATACATATGAAGGCAAGTAAGTATGCAGCTTGTTTCAAGAAGTTTGAGTAGATTGGTGTCACTGAAATAAAATGCAGGGACTGACAGAAGATGAATATGGAAGATTTAAAAGACTTGTATCATTATGGGCATCAAAAGCCAAGGTAAAGATTCACTGTGGGCAATTGAGAGCTGTTGAAACTGGGATTCATGATATTGGTGTTTTTAAATGTGAGCCTTTGTGTGAAGCATAAATTAGAAATAGAGGAAGACCAGATGCAGCTTGCTTAGCTAAAAGGTTATTGTGAAGAGAACAAAAACAAAAGCAATGACAGTTGGGATGGAAACATCATCATCAATGGATTTGATGCTCAAAATGATCATCTAGAAAGGACTATGAAGACAAATGTTATAAAATGCAAGGGCACGCTAAATAGGTCTGGAGCAAAGACTTTCTATCTGGTCACAAAATCTATTTCTTCCCTTTCCAATCATAAGACCATTGAGACCTAATCTATATTGAATTCTAGCCAATGGGCTATGAGGAACAGTGATTTTAGTCCCTTCCAGGCCAAGCCCATGCGATCTTCCATGTTGTTTTTCCTCCTATGGAGCCAACAAAGACTATCTAAGTGACATTGAAACCATTGAAGAGGCACAAGAGTACAAGATGGACAGAGTATCTATGCCCCAGAAGTAGCAGTTGAAAAAGAACTGCCCCAAATCAGGAACGTTAATTTTTACTTTACATTAGTGAAAAGTAAACTTTTGGGTTTGTTAGTTTAGGCAGCAGCTGCTACTGCTAAGTCACTTCAGTCGTGTCCGACTCTATGTGACCCCATGGACGGCAGCCCACCAGGCTCCCCCGTCCCTGGGATTCTCCAGGCAAGAACACTGGAGTGGGTTGCCATTTCCTTCTCCAATGTGTGAAAGTGAAAAGTGAAAGTGAAGTCGCTCAGTCATGTCTGACTTGTAGCGACCCCATGGACTGCAGCCTACCAGGCTCCTCCGTCCATGGGATTTTCTAGGCAAGAGTACTGGAGTGACTTGCCATTAGGTAGCAAACCATACCTTAATTCATATAAGTTCATATCTGAAGAAGCTACATCATGGTATGGTGTTTTTTTTTTTTTTTAATTCTTATTTTATTATTTCTATAGCAGCTATAGGTTCAGTTCAGTTCAGTTCAGTCGCTCAGTCATGTCCGACTCTCCCCGACCCCATGAATCACAGCACGCCAGGCCTCCCTGTCCATCACCAACTCCCGGAGTTCACTCAAACTCATGTCCACAGAGTCAGTGATGCCATCCAGCCATCTCATTCTCCGTCGTCCCCTTCTCCTCATAAAGTACATAAACATAGTGTACAGCAGATACTTTTATATTACATTTAACCCAATTTTTGTTTAAAAACATCTGATATTGACTTCCTATGGCAATCATTTAAAAGTAGTAATCAAAAAAAATTTTTAAGCTTGCTGGTATACAATATAAGAAAGGTAGGCATCTGTAACAGGAGAGTGATGTTCCAAATCTGTGTTTAGATAAAGTCATTTACTTGTTCGAATTTATGGCAGGATTTATATTGCTATCTACAAATAGATATCAATAGTTAAAGAGATTTTATAGCTTTTTGACATTCAATATATTATGCAGGTTTAAAAGCCTCTGGAAAATGGATGAACTATCTAAGCTGAATAACTTTCCACTTGTAAAAACGTTTCTTAAAGTACAGAGCCCTCAGATTTAATACTTAGTCTTGCTTGTTTAAGCACATGGTAAAATGTAGACAGGTTTTTCTTTGACAGAACAATTCTGATGGAACAATGCAGCTTCCACAGGGCTGATGCCAGAAGAAAAAAGTGGCAGACACATCTTATTAGGAGAGATAATTTAAGAAATACCTAGTTTTAATGCTTCTCTTAAGCAATACTATTTTATTTCTCTTCTAACATGAAGCTCCCATCCTTACCCATTGTGAATTTAATTTTTACCTGCTTTGAGTAAATTCTTAATCCTGAAGATGTTTTTGAGTCGTTCAAGTACCTGAAATATTGCAGAAGCTCTCTGGTATTACTTTGCTTGTTTACTGGCTTCCTTTTTTATGCGTTAGAATCTTGCAAGAATAATTTCTACCTACTAGTTGGTAATTTAGATAGAAGGTTTAATTTCTGTGGCCAACCATGCCTCCAAGGCAGGCATTGCTGCTGCTGCTGCTAAGTCATTTCAGTCGTGTCTGACTCTGTGTGACCCCATAGACAGAAGCCCACCAGGCTCCCCCTTCCCTGGGATTCTCCAGGCAAGAACACTGGAATGGGTTGCCATTTCCTTCTCCAATGTGTGAAAGTGAAAAATGAAAGTGAAGTTGCTCAGTTGTGTCCGACCCTTAAGGACCCCATGGACTGTAGCCTACCACGCTCCTCCATCCATGGGATCCTCCAGGCAAGAGTACTGGAGTGGCTTGCCATTGCCATTTGATAAAGCCATTGAAAACACAGAGGATGTACATCTTTGATTAATACAAATAATAGAAAATTTCCTAAATAAAGTTTGGTCCTGGGCTGCTTCCAAAGTAGTAATTCACAAAATATGACTTTTTTCATTGGGAAGGTTATAAAAATTTGTTTGTTGGAGGTAGAGAAGGAAATGTAATTAAAGGCTTAATTCAGACTCACATTTCATTTTAACCAAAAGAATATGTGTGATTTGGACACCAGTCACCTAGGCACTTCCTATTTTAAGGCAGTGCATATTGTCAGCAAATCAAATTATCCAATAGCAAAACTACATCTGGCACAGCTAACTATGCCAGGTAACCTTAAATAGAAGCTGGGGGGTAGTTAACTTTGTTGCAACACCAGGCTTTGCTGGTAAGACTTATCTAAAGTTCCTCTCTGTAGCATTGCTATTAAAAGAATAAAATGGGAAGAGGTGAAGTGAAAACATTAAACATGGATGTACATGTGTATTTTAATATCCCTTTTGCATTTAAAAGTGCTAACTTCAGCACATTTACAATAAAGCAACTCTGGGTTTTATTTCATGTATATTTTTTTCTTTTTTGCTTTTGCAAAAATAGGGATATATTATATCCCTATAATATAAAACTTTAGATCATAGATGCTTTAAGAAACTCCTGTTACATATCATTTACATTTGGAAAATCAAGGAGTTTAATTTGGATTGACTTCAGGTAACAATTTAATCTAAAAGTGCCCAATGGAATGATTCTTCTTGTCATTAACAATCTGAGGGGAAGCTTTAATTTGTAATCTTGTCAAAGTAATGAGTGGAGGTCTGTTCATATAAAATGTTTAAAAAGTGTGTTATACTTTTGGAAAGCTGATTAAAACTCACATATGTGGAGTGAACAACAACAACACACACACATACAGAGATACACACCCCCTCCTAAAGTCTGGTCAATTCAAATCTGATAATACCATTTTTCCCCTCTTATGGGCAGTAATATCACTTCTATACGAGACACAAAGTAGGTCTGGCATTTCCATTAAGACTGTATCTACTGATTGTCTCTCAAATGTGTTTTACTATAAACATTAAATGAAAAACGCATCTTTCTTATACACAGTACTCAGAGCAAATTTGTTCATTTGTATGACAGCCAAATCATCTCATTGGCTCTGTAAAATTATGATGTTTTAAGAGGAGGCATGACATATCTTTTCAAAAGAAAAGAAATAAAAAACCTTCTAGGTGCATCTTTGAACAATAGTTCAAAATTTTAAAATTTGTTATGAAGTCCATGTCAGCAAGAACAAATCAAGCCCTCCTTCTATTAAGAAGTCAGTTTTGCCCCAAGAATGAGTCAGCATGAAGTATTTGAGATCATTAAATTTTATCCCAAATATTCTGAGATCAAGCTTAATTTATTCAACATTTGTTTGTTTCCTGAGAGACAACAATCGTTTTCAGTTTGGCCAAAAACTAGGAACAAGGATGGAAACAGGGAAATGCAGAGAATGGGACTAATAATTTCATAAAGTTGTAAATCAACTTCTAAATAGCGTGCGTATGATACCCAGACATATTAGTTTATTCACCCTAAGACTGTCTATCCTGTAACTCAAAACCTTTTGTCAGGTCTGAGAAATGGTTTGTTTTCTTAACCTGATGTTGTTTTAAAGGGCAATACCCAGATGTTCTGGGTTTGTGATAAAGAGAGAATTAATGAGTCTGTCCAACTGGAGCCCACTTATGAATCTGTGTGGATGCCAATTTCAGGGTGAACTGTGATGTTCCTGGTGCACAGAGGACTCACAAACATTTCAAGAAAATGAAAGGCTTTAATTAACCTTTATTTTACATAGTTTTCTCTTTTATAGTCTACCAACAAATAGATTCAGGCATGTTCTGGGATCACTTTAAAACAAGCTCTATTATTTCTTCTTCATTTATGAAACCTTAAAGCAGTTGCCTCTGTTGATGCAAGTTGGGTTTTGCTATGTTTTGTTGCTTTAACCTTAAGCTTTACTGTAAGCTGTGTAAACTAAAATTATAGATCTCTCTTTATTTTCCAAGTTGTTTCCCTCTAAGAAATCCCTTCTGTCTTTTTCCTAAGTAAAAAGACTAAAAATGTGTTTGAATAGAAACTATAACAATAATGACCTTGGCTGAAGTTTTGGCTGAGCATGTCCCACATGAACCAAGAGGAAAACTCTACCTAAGGTAAGCTGAAGGTCACGAGAGCCTTTAGAAAGTATTTTCAATAAAGCTATTTCATTGCATTGCTTTCTTTCCTTTCCCCCCCTAAGAATTAAACATAAGAAATCCTGATACAAACACATTCTATAACCATTGTCTCTTGACAAGTGAAATATTGACATTCTGTAGCTTAAGGTAGTCTAATCTTTGATTTCTGTCTAAAAGTTTGAAATAATCTTGTTGAGTTAGGTTCTCCTTTTGCTACTAACAGGATTTTGCATGTAAATCCTACTTGTAATAATGGAACTATGTGTGTAAATTACTGTACATGGAGGTGAGACTGTGTCCCATAGAATTGATACATTGGATTAGAAATTCCAATGTATAATGTTTTTGTTACCCATATATCATGATAATTTTATAGTTCAATTAACTAATTCCAATTTATTGACTGTATTCAGATGAAGATATCTTCTATTTCTATTCAACTATCTACTCTAGGAAATCATGAACCCCCATATATTTAAAAATTTGAAGTCTGGTCTTGTTTAAGCCTATTGCTTTCCCTAAAACCCTCATGATCTTCCTGAGTGACTAACACGACACTACTATTACTAAAACACTCATGAAGGTGTTCTACAAAACTTATCTAGCTCTTTGACATGAAATATTTTTAGAAATGAAACATGAAACTATTCTAGGTTGAAAAGAGGGAATCCAAAAGTTTCAGTATTTTTATTGAGTTTTTTAAAGAAGTTGTTTGAAATCATTTCCTTTTCTAAAAGAGCAAATTTCGGTAATTTACCACAGTGCAAATTCAACAGAATAAGAAATCACACATGTCTGGAGTGGTCAAGAAAGACTTAAAGGAGCTGACAAGAATTGAGCTTTGACTGAAAAATTACAGATTGAATACAGATAAATCCATAGAGGCTATGTCGATTTTGTGAAGGGGAAGGAGGAAGATTCATTCAGTCATTCAACAAATATTTTTTAATACTCAGAATATTTTAGAAGCTGGACTTAGAGCAGCCAAAAAAGAAAAAAAAAAGACAAGTCCTTGCCCTCAGGGAAAAACACTTATTGACTGACCTTTAAATAATTATTTACTCTAAGTTTCAGTTGCCTCATCTATACTACTGGGGTGAAAATAGTCTTTTGTAGAGAACTCTGTGTCCTACCTAGGCCTTCTTGGTTTTCTCTTATGAGCTTTATGAGACCTTCACCCAAGTTCTGCATACTTTGCTGTGAAATGCTCTTGACTTTTTCAAGTTTCATGTACTATTATATCTGTCCTGATTGTCTAACTCAGGTATTGTACTGAAAAATATTTTTCAGCTCTGTTTTGCATTTGTAGCACAGAAAGTCATGTTTAATTTGTGATATTGTACATGTGTGCAAAAGGGAAATGTTCCAGTAATAGCTTGTATATCTCTACATATGCCAACTGGAGGCAAGGAGCCTGCTGTGAAACTTTAATAATGATGCAGGTTCAAATGTGAGTTCTGGTTGAAGACATTTTACAAGGGGAGTGGAGAATGGATGTTAATAATTTTATTAAAGAATGATCATTATACTTTGTTAGAGATCTGAATGAGGGTAGATGTAGGGGAAAGAAGGGGAATAGGACATAGAAAGCAAGTTAACATGGAAACCTGAAGCCCTTTGGCCAGGAAATATACTATGATTGGCAGAAATATCTAGGGAAGTATATTAAGAATGGAAGCCAATTTGAGAAAAAAAGATAGTACATTCAATATAAGAAGGTCTGATGAGATGAACCTGAAGAGTATACTGGTAGATATATCCTCTAGAGAGTTGAGCATTGTATGTAAATATTATTGAGGTTGTTGGTGGGAATGGGGTGCTAATATATCAGGCTAAAGACTCATAATGTCTTCACCCTAGCTCCACTCCTCTTCTGTATAAGAGAAGACATATATGGGGATTATTGGTAAAGAATGTGAAATGACATTTTCTTAGTAACAGAAACTTGCAATCCAAACCCTAATGCAGAAGCTAGAATGGAATCCATAATAGACAACTGTACTTAAACAAACCTTTGCTTAGCCTTTTATCTGTTCCTTCCTGCTCCCCTACACTCACCAATACACACATTCATTAGTTAACAGTCAGTTAGATTCAGAGAGTCTTAAGCAGTTCATTTGTTAGGCTTCTAAACTGGAACTTCTTCTCTTACTATTATACCAAAGGAAAGTTATGACCAACCTAGACAGCATATTAAAAAGCAGAGACATTACTTTGTCAACAAAGGTCCATCTAGTCAAGGCTATGGTTTTTCCAGTGGTCATGTATGGATGTGAGAGTTGGACTATAAAGAAAGCTGAGCACCAAAGAATTGATGCTTTTGAACTGTGGTGTTGGAGAAGACTCTTGAGAGTCCCTTGGATGGCAAGGAGATCCAACCAGTCCAACCTAAAGGAGCTCAGTCCTGAGTGTTCATTGGAAGGACTGATGTTGAAGCTGAAACTCCAATACTTTGGCCACGTGATACGAAGAGCTGACTCATTGGAAAAGACCCTGATGCTGGGAAAGATTGAGGGCAGGAGGAGAAGGGGACGACAGAGGATAAGATGGTTGGATGGCATCACCGACTCAATGGACATGGGTTTGGGTGGACTCCAGGAGTTGGTGATGGACAGGGAGGCCTGGCGTGCTGAGGTTCATGGGGTCGCAAAGAGTCGGACACGACTGAGCGACTGAACTGAATTGAACTCAACTACAGGGAAAGGAAGCGAAGACACAGAATACGAGAGTTTGGCCACATTGCCAAAGGAAGAGCTGACCTGAGCATCCAGGTTTGGGTGGGATAAAGATCAAGCCCTAAGACTTTGCCATTTCAAATGAATTGAAAAGTAATTCCTAATTATTCTGACCTCCTGGAAATTTTACCCCTAGAAAAGGCAGTAGAATTCTTTCAACTTTAGCCTCTGTCCCCTTCATTGGGGAATAGAAGGAGAGGGAGAGTGAGGAGGGGCTTGGAATTCCCCTAAAGACAACTCATACAGAGAAAGCCCAAAAGAGCTTACCCTGCATTAGTTCCTCAAACTGGTAAGTGCAAATCAGAGATATTTCAACAATGGAATCAGTGACTGGGCAGAAGTATAGTGTTGCTCCCAGAAGTCAGGGAAGGATAGCACTGCAAGAGGTTTATGCCACAGTGACATGGGACGCAGACATGAAGGAGAAAGAAGTCTAAGAAGTAACATTTGGACCTTTGAATATGACATTTCAGAGGTAATGGCAACTTTTGACTGGCAGTTTTCCCTGGAGTAGCACTTTATAAAAAGTACTAAAAGTATTATAACTGGATAATATTTATTAAGTGAATCAAGTGTTACCTATACTAAATATAACTGTATAATTGATGTTGCTTAAATGTATAAAACAAAGTGATCAAACACTTTAGAGAAACTAAAAATTTCCTCTCTGAACTCTCTTAGAGCTTTTGCTATGCCAATATAGATGGTGGAGTTCACAATCCAGAAAGCAGAGTGTATACGTAATTCTGTCTCTAACTTATTTGCCACTGAACTTTTTTTTTTTTTATATTGAGTGTCCTGTGGGGCCAGAATGTTAAGGAACACACTTTAGGAAATGTTTACTTAGCATAATTAATGCAGAAATCAGATTATGGAGAGTTAAAAGTGGAAAACTAGAAGGAAAGGTAAAGTAGAGTTCATTGTGTGAACTATTTATTTATGACAGACTTGAATATACAAACAGCCTATGGTCAACTTGCCCAGGAAATTAGCTCTTTACCTATAATAAGCAACCTAGGAACCTTGCTTGCTATAAGTCAGGCTTGCAGTAAGCCTGATTGCTATCTCTAGTGACAATCCAGGAAGCTAAACAATAACTTCTATAACAATTGGCCCAAAATGGTCAGGACTTGATCTCTAACTGACAGCTTTCCTAATTTTTGTCCCTACTTCCAACTTAGGACCAACCGGAGAAAACCAGTATATACCTCTAAACAATCATATAGGATGCCCTGCTTCTGGTTATCCTGCCTATAGCTTCCCCATGACAGTAGCCTCTTATCAGGGCATACATGAAGCCTTCCCCTTTTTTCCCACTAAGTAATAAGCTTTGCCACTCCTCTGCCTGCCTTTGAGTCAAAATGCAAATAATGGTACCTGACTCCCTTGCTACACTGAGCTCTGCCTTTGCCCTTTCCATTTGGTGGGTCATTACTATTCCTTTCCGTGTTTGTACATACTGGCTTTTATTGAAAGAGATGAATTAATGAGGGTGTAAACCCAAGGAAAGAACATGTCTGAGTAACAGGTTAAATTTTAGGACTCTATTTGAAAGAAAAAATGCAGGAGTCAATGGAAAGAAAAGATTGTAGATATTGCATACAGGGAGAGAGAAGGAGAAGTTGAGAAAGCAAGATATAGAGAGACAGAGAACACTTGAGAGGGTTAGGTCCCAAAAGAAGCAGCGGCAAGAAATGGGGATAAAACAGAACACAAAGGGAATGGAGAAAACTCATTTTACTTCCTCCCCCTCATTTCTTGACTTCCAGACACAGACTAAAGCCTCTGAAGCAAAGTTCTTACTCGACCACAAAATAATTTTTGTTTCCTCAATAATAAAAATAACAATAATGGCTTAGGATTCAGAAAAAATGATTCACATGGAACACTTTCAGACTCTCAGATTACTTGAAGGTCAGCATGAATCAGTGGAACCTGTTCTTAATGTAATGCTAACTAGAACTCTCCGCCCTGCATTTTTCTTCTACTTTCTTCTCCTCCCAGGTCTCTTTTGCCAAGAAATTGTCCACATCTCCACCTCTGCTGCCTCTAAGTCTAAACCAGTCTCTCAACAACCTCTGAACAAGAGTGTTCACTTTAAACTTCACTTTTTATTTGGGTTACCCTTATTCTTTACAAATATGAGACTTAATATATAAAGTAAAATATTCTCACGCTAGCAGCATGAGGGGCCTGTGTGAAACTACCACTTGGAGTGGATTAAATCCACCTTGGAGTTTCTTTGCGATGCAAAACATCATCCCAGGTTTTCAGTATCAGAAGTTCTGTAGGTCAGCCTAGTAATCTGTGTTTAAACCTTCCAGGGTATTTTAAATTCTGAGAAATGTTTTAGGGCAGAGGTTGGAAAACTAAAGCCTGCCCTCTACTTACTTCAGTACAGCTCAAGAAGCTAAGAATAGTTTTTACTTTTTCGAATAATTTTTTAGATCAAAAGAAAAATATTTCACAGCACATACACATTTTATGAAATTTGAATTCTGATGTCAATAAACAAAGTTTTATTAGAATACAGCTAAACCTACATGTTCACATATTGTCCATAGCTTCTCTTGTAGAGCTGAATCATTGAGGCCACAACTGAATGGTCCACAAAGCCTAAAATATTACTATCTGTTCCTCTACAGAAAAAAAACATGTCCCCAGGTTCTAGGGCATAAGCTCCTATGATCAACGGTACGTGTTGGTGATAAACACTAAAAATTTACTTTTCCTCCTGGCCTCTTCTCCCTCAGAGGGTTTGCTCTGTGGGTCATAAAATCCAATGGCATTTCCTCTCCCAGACTCCTTTTATTCCCCAAAGCCAGGCTCATCAGGGTTGCTTCACAGCAGGGAAAATGTCGTAACAGAGGGATTTCTCTACCTTAGATGTAATCATTACAGTCACTTGGCTAAGAAAGGAAACACAGTTGGAGACATTCTCCGCAAATATCCTATTGCTGGCTTAACAGAGATTCTCAGACTTTGCCTTACATAAAGTTGCCTTATGGAGTTTGACAAAATTGTAGATTCTTGAGGCAAATTCCAGAAGGTCTGAATCAAACAGTATGGATTAGTCTCTGGGAATCTGCATTTTCACAAGCAGCCAGGTGATTCTGATTCTGATAGTCTGAAGGACATACTTTGGAGAAACAGTGAACATAACTGGATTCTGTAAGAGTTCTCCATTCCTGATGAATAGAGGTAAACTGACTTTCCAGCTGAGGCATGGGGTTTGGGGTTAGAAAGCTAAAAGTAGAAAACATTCCTAAGGTGTGGTTATGTAAGAACGTAATTTGATTACAAGGTGATCAAGTAAGGCTAAGAATATGAAGCTACTCTAACTGAGGGTGTCTTCCTGAAGTCAGTGGGATGCCTAGTTTATCTTTTTATTCTGTTTAGTTATCTAAGAGTTCTTTGTAATTTAGCTGTTTTCAATAGTTAGCTTCTTAATGTTTCTAAGGTTCCTCTATAAAAGCAAAGTTAGTCATCTTAATTTGTAACCTTACCTACTATTTAACCCAAAGTCAGTTCAGTGGACCATATGTCGCTCTCTTCTCTATCAACTCCCTTCTTTATATTTTGTATCTCATTTCTCTAAATTTGGTCGAACAGGGACTTTTTGTGTACTTTCTGCATGAGGCTTTTCATATGAAGAGTGAAAATTGCAAATTAAAGAAATATGGACCTCAAAAAAGAAATATAGTCTTTAAAATACATGTCTTTTCTCACTTCTCTATATTTCTATGTATCTTTCTACACATATTAGTAATATGAGTCAAAATTTTCAAGATCTTTTAATAGAAAGCCTGCTATTAAATGTCTGTAAAATACATCTGATTGTACATTAAACTGTAGGAAAGAAATATCAATCTTAAAAGTTTTCCGTTTCTTTCTGAAGACTGATAATTTCAGATGGTATTCTGAGTTTTCTATTTTCATCATTGAGTGAGGTCTTAATAACCATCACAATAAACACACACACCAAACTCTTAAAAAAAAAAAAAAAAACGAAATCACACAAGCAATTGCACAGGGCAATTGAGTAAATAGTTTCAGGTCTAGATAACAATCTCCAGCCAGGATATGAGGGTTATTTTGGTTGACCAAAATCCTAAGAAAATGAAAGGGTAACCCCAAACTGTTTAATCTTGGGGCCAATGAGCCTGGGGTAAGGTGAAGAGGGTTCTATTTGCCTCTCTTCAGCTGGAGGAGCTTTCAGCATATCACAAGCTTTACCAGAAGAGTGAAACGTTCTTTTCATTCCTTCCCTTACACTCTCCTGTGAGCCTCTTTGCCAGCAAGTCTGAGGGAGATGGTGAATCAGGCAAGAATGCTGGGGCATACTCACAGTCTGAGTGATTCTGCCTTGCACTGACTCATTTCTGAGGAAGCAGCACACATCTATGGCAGAGGACAACTATTTATTTATTTATTTGTTTCGTGCATGTGCTCTTCCAGACTTATAACGTACACCATCCGCCTCCTGAGTTGGTTCCAGAAGTGAAAAAAAATCATAAATTGAATACACATGGAGAAACCAAGTCTCCATCCAAGACCGCACAGGCTCCCCACCCCAGTGCTCCAAGTCCACACCCTCCTGGTTTTCACAGCACCTTTCTTCCAAGGATCCCAGAGAGCTGCTCCAGCACAAAGGAAAGCACATGGGAAGGGTGTGCGTGGTTTTCTTCTAGACAGTAAAAGGAACTACTAGGCCCTCTAGAGTTTAAAGCCACACAGGCAGGCTTTGTATGTAGCAAGCAACTGAATGAAATCTTGTCTCTAGGTGTTCATTATTACATTTTAGAAAAGCCAAATCACTCTTGGTTATTTTTACACTTAAGGGGAAAGTATGAAGTGAGAAGATTTTTGCCTTTAGAAATATATCCCCTGGCACCCCATTTCTGTTCCATTTCTTCCCGTTTATCACATTCTTTCCCCCAAAATATCAAGGGCTCTGTGTTCTCATGCTGTCTTTCTCACAGAACAGTCTAATGAAATCACTTATACTAAGGTATTCTTGATGGATACTGCTCATCACATGTGTAGTTATGTCTCTTCAAAAGTGAGGTGAAGTGAAAATCGCTCAGATGTGTCTGACTCTTTGTAACACCATAGACTATACAGTCCATGGAATTCTCCAGGCCAGAATACTGGATTGGGTAGCTTTTCCTTTCTCCAGGGCATCTTCCCAAACCAGGGATCGAACCAAGGGTCTCCTGCATCACAGGCAGATTCTTTACCAGCTATCAAGAGGTAGTACCCTAAAGAATGATTGCACATCCAAAATAAATTATGCCAAATGAAGGAATTTGACTTATTTTTTAGGATTAAAGTATTGGTTTCTGTGGAGTCTTTTCAACTGCCTGTATGTATATAATCTACTACTTTCTCTCCCTAAGTTTAGAGCTATGTGTGTGTGTGTGTGTGTGTGCCTGCGTCTCCTGCATTGCAAGTGGATTCTTTTACTTACTGAGCCATTGGGGAAGCCCTAAGTTTAAGGCTGGCTTTGTTCGAAACTAGGCTGGAACCACCTAGTAAAACTCAACCATTTTTCAGAGTCAGCCTGGTAAAGGTGCTTTTTCTCTCTGTACAAACTGTCTTCAGCCTCACCTACTTATTTAAAAATGCTGACCTAAGACCCTAGTTCAAACCTTGAATGTTAAGAGAAAATATATAAAAATCATGGATCTGAGACAAGTTCAACTTAGTATCTAGTCAAGGCTAAATTCCTGGAGGTCCGTCTTATCTCTTTCTCGTTTTCTTTATTGCGACTCAAACTGCTGGCTCCTTTCTGCTTTAAGTCAACACCTTTAATACACCAGGCTATGGCCACCCTGACTGATATCTGCCCCCCTTCTGATGCCTGGTTTTATTGCTTTGAGTCTTACCACTGTAAGAACTGTAGGGCTTAGTCTCTGCTTTCTCAACCTCATATCTTTAGCCTTCATTCACAGTTTGCTTCTTCTCACCATCAAGAATGACTTAACATCATGTATAGAGCATCCAGTGTGAGCCCAAGATAGCACAGAACATTAAATCCCCAATACCTGGAAATCACTGTGCCAGAGTCCTTGAACCATCAATCAAAGCATTCCTCAAAGACGCTTACTCCTTGGAAGGAAAGTTATGACCAACTTAGATAGTAAATTATAAAGCAGAGACATTACTTTGCCAACCAAGGTCCATCTAGTCAAGGCTATGGTTTTTCCAGGTCATGTATGGATATGAGAGTTGGACTGTGAAGAAAGCTGATTGCCGAAGAATTGATGCTTTTGAACTGTGGTGCTGGAGAAGACTCTTGAGAGTCCCTTGGACTGCAAGGAGATCCAACCAGTCCATTCTAAAGGAGATCAATCCTGGGTGTTCATTGGAAGGACTGATGCTAAAGCTGAAACTCCAATACTTTGGTCACCTCATGCGACAAGTTGACTCACTGGAGAAGACTCTGATGCTGGGAGGGATTGGGGGCAGGAGGAGACGGGGACGACAGAGAATGAGATGGCTGGATGGCATCACCGACTCAATGGACATGAGTTTGAGTGAACTCCGGGAGTTGGTGATGGACAGGGAGGCCTGGCGTGCTGTGATTCATGGGGTCGCGGAGAGTCGGACACGACTGAGCGACTGAACTGATTGACTGACTGACTGACCCTACTCCTATCTGCTTGGTGGAAAAGACAGATGCAAAGAGGAGACAGATGCAAACCTAATATCATTATGTATTTGTAATAATCATTTAATGAATTAACTTTGCTGCTGCTGCTGCTAAGTCACTTCAGTCGTGTCCGACTCTGTGTGACCCCATAGACGGAAGCCCACCAGGCTCCCCCGTCCCTGGGATTCTCCAGGCAAGAACACTGGAGTGGGTTGCCATTTCCTTCTCCAATGTGTGGAAGTGGAAAGTGAAAAGTGAAAGTGAAGTCGCTCAGTCGTGTCCGACCCTTAGCGACCCCACGGACTGCAGCCCACCAGGCTCCTCCATCCATGGGATTTTCTAGGCAATAGTACTGGAGTGGCTTGCCATTGCCTTCTCCGAATGAATTAACTTTAGACATATAGAAATACTGACTATTGAAATAGGATCTTAGATATTATGAATTCTTTACAGTCAATGTTACTGAAACTCTAAAAGATGAAATTAAATTGTCTAGGTGATAAAGCAACTTACAAGCGGAATTAACATTAGACTTTGATCTCTTGATTCCTACAGTAGTGCTCTATCATATTATATTTCCTGCTCATTTTTTACAATACTAATTTTTAAATGAAATTGTTCAATATGGAATTTGTTTTGATGTAAGCTTCTAGCTCCTTGGTACCATTCTTAGCAGACCTTACAGATGCCTTACTAAACAACTGTAAATGCACCTCTGGATACATACTTGAGATTTTTACTTATATAAACAGAACTAAACTCACCAAATGGAGAAGGCAATGGCAACCCACTCTGGTACTCTTGCCTGGAAATCCCATGGATGGAGGAGCCTGGTAGGCTGCAGTCCATGGGGTCACAGAGAGTTGGACATGACTGAAGCGACTTCGCAGCAGCAGCAGCAAACTCATCAAAATTAAGATTTTCTTACCCTGACCTGCTTCTACTTATTTATTTGTCATATTTGACATTTTCACTTTATACTATAATAATATTTTCATGCCATAATTTCAGATTTCTAAAATTATGGTGGGTGTTTCCTTACCTATATTAGTTCTATTTTGGATAATTGTGCTTGTAGAAGCAAAGTGTCCTCTCATTTACTATAGACATATCTCTATCTGAAAAGGTGCCAGGGTCAATACACATTCTTCTTAATCACTCCTACTCTCTACCATCACACCAGTTCATTTCACAAGGAAATTGATGATCATGATAAAGGCACGTGCAATGGTCAAGGTGCACACTTGCCAGCAAAGGATTCCTATTTCTTCTAAAGATTTTCCATAATGAAGTATATTTACAGTTTGTTCTAAAAGTTGATCAAACTATTAAAGCTCCAGTAATCATCACCCTTCATTTTACAGAAGAAGCAGTTTTAGTTGATTCATATTACTATACTGGATAAAAACAGGCATAGACTGTAATACAGACCACTATCTAACTGGGAAATGAAAGATACTTGGGAAAAAAATTTTTTTTAAAACTGCAAGAATAGGAGTTTGAGGGCTAACATCAGAAATTAAAATAACTCAGACTCTCTTTATTTTCAGAGAAGTTGAAGTAATCATTATTTTAGCATAATTCTCATTTGGGGAGTAGAAACTTTTAGGTATAAAAATGCACCTTGCCCTGAAGAATTGCTAAGCCCTATTTGTCATAGTAGAACATATAAGTGGGAATAAAACTTGCAGACCAGAATAAATAAATTTTGTATTATTGTTGAGGTATGAAGGTCAAGTATGGTTTTTGGGTTATAATATTAAAACATTTATAAAATTTAAAATGTTGCTTTCCTTTCAAGGGAACTTAATTGTTTCTGTTGCTTACAGAATTTTTTTTTTTTAACAAATGACATGCATTATTTTACCATGGTCAACAATAATCAGTAATTTGTCCATCCTTTTCTCGGTTGCCTCCTTAAATCTGAACGCTAGCCATTTTCTTCTGACTGATAATACCACAGATTTACTGTTCACCACCCACTCAAATGCTGGTATGCAGGCCACATGTGGATACACACTTTTTTTTTTTAACTTTTTTTTTTCTTTCATTTTTAAAAAATGTGTTAGGGCTGAATAACAAAGTTTTTACCATGGAATGAAAACAAGAATATCTGCTTTAATATAAATATCCCTTGTCTCCTACCTGTTAATAAAAGGAGATATACAACATTTCTTTTTCTTTCTTCACACACTGTTGTTTCCTCCTGTAGAGAGTTTGGAATAAGCATATATTGATATTGTGTTCCTTCACAGCCCTCCTGCTGTCTGACAATGTTTCATGTAGGAGCTATTCCAAGTACCAAACAAGCAGAGTTGAACTTCTGTTTCTTTTTATGAGAGCACCTTGGAAAGCAAAAAGTTTTAATCATCCTAAATAAAGATAAATTAAGAAAACATTATTTAAAGTTCCTTTATGATGTATTTTTGGTTGTGAAATTAGAATAAAAAATAGTATATTGGGTGCTGTTCTATCTGTCAAGAGAGTTCATATTCTAAGAACTCATTTTTTTACAGAAAGAGTGAATCTATTCATGCTAGTCTTATAGGTATATAAAATAAAACAAAAACAACAATAAAAAAAATAACAAAAACCACTCCAAACTACCAATAAGCATTCCTGTTCTTTTAGGTAATAAAGACCTTTTACTTAGAAGAGATTATGTATCAAACTTTGTACATGTCTTTGCTTGCTCAGCAAACCTTTGTTCTGAATGCTTTGTGACCATCAGTGCCTTTGATTATGTATTACACCACCGTTTGATTTATTTATATTTTTTCTCATGGGCAGCATGTTTCTTTCATTGAGCAACATTCTGAAACTTGGAAATCTAACCTGTGTTTTAGTCTTAGGAAAGTAACATTCATATGGTAAATTCTCCCCAGTTGGACTTGGTGTTTATTCAACTTGTATGTGGTTGATTTCAGGCCAGGTTTAATTATGCAATTCTCCTCAACTCAAAGAGGATAGCAGAATACAAAAGCACTTGTATTTAATATAGTGCCAGCTTTCTGAAAGAAAAAAAAATATGAAATTAATATTTAACAATAAACTAGTAATTTCTAAATGCAAATAGAGAGGACTATGAAATAAATTTATTGTGTAAATTAGAGATTATTAAGTTTCAAATCCAAGCAGATTTCCTTGTGTGTTCTCTGCTAATAAACAGAAAAAACCATTTTTTTAACTTCTCCTTTTTATCAGAAAGAAAAAGGAAATCAGACACCTTACCTGACTGTTTTATAATTAGAAGCAATATAAACACAGCAATCACCTCTGAATTCAACTTTTTTCTTTCAGAAAATTATGATCACTTTAAACACAGTTTCCAGGGAAGTTTTTTTTTTTACGTGTCCAGTCATTTTCTTATATTACATTACTCACATCCCTTGCTGAAGGAAATTCCCTCTTACAAATGCTGTATCACTGGAATATATGTATATTTATGTAACCCTGGTGTTTCTGTTTCTTCTTAGACAATTTCAGTTGCATATTTTCTGAACTGAGCTCCATTGTTTCCATTAATATTAAATTCACACTCACAAAAGGCAAAATGCACTCAAATCTGACAGGCCTTTTCTTCAGGATGTTTATAGCTAACAAGTTCATCTCTGATTTTGGGGTTTGCTAAAGAGTCCCAAAACTTCCAGAAAAACAGCATCATAATGTACTGAGTCGATGCTTGCAGGACAAATGTTTCCTTCCGTGTTGGTTATGCATCTTCTCCCTACTAATGATCCAGAACAAGGATAAATCAGAGATCCTTAGCCCTAGCTAAAAGAAGCATATTCTCCAAATAAACAGGCAGGAGAGTAGAGTGCTCCAGAGAGCTGAGACCCCCATGGATGTCCAGTGAATTGGAATGACCCAGAAATGTTGTTCAGACTTCTTGTCTTACATGAACCTAGGAGATACCCGGAGAAGGCACTGGCAACCCACTCCAGTACTCTTGCCTAGAAAAATCCCACAGACGGAGGAGCCTGATAGGCTGCAGTCCATGGGGTCGCTAAGACTAGGACACGACTGAGCAACTTCACTTTCACTTTTCCTTTCATGCATTGGAGAAAGAAATGGCAACCCACTCCAGTGTTCTTGCCTGGAGAATCCCAGGGACAGAGGAGCCTGTTGGGCTGCTGTCTATGGGGTCCCACAGAGTCGGACACGACTGAAGTGACTTAGCAGAAGCAGCAGCAGGAGGTACCCTGGGACTGCTACAGGCTTGCTTGCCATGTAGGGCAATATAACCAGTTTTGCCTTCTAGGTGATAATACGTTGGTGCCTCACATATTACAGGGCCAATAACCAAAATTCTAGAAGTCTGGATTGCAGTATATATGGACCTTATGGTAACATAAGCCCTTTCTCCATTTCTTATTAAATGTGGAGGGTATTGAGGGAAGATTGAAGGGTTAACTGTGAACCATTAGTTGTGTCCATTCACTGTGTCCTTTGGTCCTCAGATGGATAATGAGGGTATGTTTATGTATATATTTACAAGTGTTGCTTTAACTTTGGCCTGTAAATAAATAGAAAGGGTAGTGTACACTTAAATAATGCCAGTGATCTGATTTTATATAGAGATTCCTGTCCTTACCATGTATTTTGAGATTTTTCTGAATGGTTCACTTAATTCAAATATGAGCTAAACAGGACATTTGCTAAGAAAAAAAAAGAAAAGAGAGATTCAAATGTCCCTGTCCTAGTTACTGTCTAAATATTACATCGCTTTTGCTTTTACGTAAGTTTCTGTGGACATAAATGTACATTTCCCTAAATATTTAAGTTAGAAGGATCCATGCTGTTGCTCTTTGCCAATTTTCTTAGAAATGTTTTCTTAAAAGGTATCAGACTGATTTCTTAGTTTCCTTTAAATCTGTGAACTCAATACTGAAAGAATCCTCCTGAATCCCTCTTCATTACTCACATGTAGTGGATCACGTTAAGAGGCTTAGAACTATTTGGCAAACATTCTGTGTCTCATGATTTCATGCAAGGCAGTAGAAAAGCAATTATTGTGGTATTTCTTTTTTACAAAAAAATGGAAAGTTCTCATCTGATGTGAGGGCTGGGTGGAGCTCAGGGTGTGTCTCTTCTGGTTTTTGGTGGAGTCGATTTTTTTCAGAGGAAGTTTGTTTATTAGATATAGACAAGGAAAAAAGTACCCAAGAGATTATTTGCGTATTGTGAACTTCTTTCCTGAGCAAGCATACATTCTTTTTTAATCTTTTCTAGAGTCAGACTCAGGAGGCAGACTGGATTTTGAGAACCTTTTTTGCACAATTGACACTAATAAAGGTATTAGTTGGTAGGATTTAATGGGAGGTTTGAACGGAGGAGATGATAATGTGGAACCAGTCTGGTTGCCTCTGCATTAACACTAGGTATTTGCACTTAGAACCACAACTTCAGGGGACCCCCATGCTACTCCATTAACCTTTCAACTCATTTCTTGCATACCTGGGTGGCCAGAATAAGCAAGAACCAAAATAATTTGGGCTTGTAAAACAAAACAATGTGGTAGTGTTGGTGTTGGGGTCAAGTCATTGACAGAGGAAATGTGGCTTAGAAATCAAGACAGAAGGCAGTACATTTTGCTTTTTGTCCTCCTTAACCAACAATATACCTTATAGAAGCAATGCATCATTTCTCATACTTATTATTGCAGAAGTATACATTTAGAGATATTTAGTACCATTCACTTGTGTATGAAACAAAATTGCCACATTATCAAAAGTTGTGAAAATGAAAACTTTTCTGTGCCAGAGATCAAAACTTTATTTGGAAAGTCATATCTTTATAAGTCCAAAAGGAGATAACGACTTATTTAATTACTGCCATTATGATCTTTTCCTCTTTCTGTTCTTTTTCCTTTCTTCTTAAAAGATAGCATGATTTCAGTCTCTATCCCACTGCAAGGTCTGGCCTTAAAAAGGCTTCTGTAATGGCCCCACAACCTGACTCTCTGCAAATGAAAACTAGGCTTTCATTCCAGAGGAAGCAGGCACTCCTTGGCCATCCACTCTGACACACTGCAAACCCTCCCTTTCTCTGGTGCCATCCTTTAGGCATGGCCTAAAGCTTTCTTGTACCACTTCTAGTACAAGGGACGCCCTTTGTGGTTCATCTCTCTCTCAGTTACTTATAATAATCAGAGTTTAAAATCTCAGATCATTAAGCATGTAGATAATTCAACACTTATTAGTAGGCACACTCTTCAATACCCTATCCCCAAATTTTGTAAGGGTCTGTAAACAAATCCTATCATTTGAGAGGTTTAAATTTCATATTTTTGTTTCCCCTGTACCTTTGGCACAAATCCTAGAGAATCTTAGAATGGCCCCAAATCCATACACTAGGAATTGAAGATAAAGAACACAATCCTGAATATTCTACCAATGGAGTAACCTGTTTGTGAACTTTCTTTTTTTAATAACATATGTATAGACTTATTGTGAGATTTTTCCCTATATTTTGACTACTTTCTTATGCATTTAAACAAAGTCAGTCATCTCATTTAGTTAAAAATAAGGACATTGCAAACAAAAAGAAATGTTTTTAAGACACATGCAAACATAAACACCACACACACATTCATATACATACACACACATTCATATATACACTTTCCCAGTATTTCTATGCATCACATCCATTAGCACAGTTCAGCATTTACAGCCACCACTATGTCTGACCCCTCATTCATGAAAACTCCTGCTGCTTAGCCTTAAGCTATTGGGCTCCTGTCATTTGCCACTGAGCACACTGGGGTGGATTTGGGTGTCTTGCCCTCATTTACAATCTGAACAAAAGAAAACCAAGCCAAGAAAGCAGCTGGCACCATAAAAACAGTAAAAACTCTAGCTGGCATCACTGGTTGCCATTGACTAGCCAAATATCCACAGGGAACAGTGCCAATATAGATTTCTGGGACAAAACAACAAAATAGATTTTTGTCAATAAACATTGATTTGACAAGAAGTCACACAAATTCATCCATACTGAGGGACACGTACATCCACAGAGTTCCAAACCAATGAGCACATTATGGACCAGTTGAAAGCCTGCCTAAGCTGGATTCAGACATGGCACAAGCTCTCCAAGGTCTTCATCTGCCAAATATGGTTATATGTTAGGTGTCAATGTCGCTCTCTGATTCTGCTACCAGCTGACAACATAAACCATGAACAGTGACAAAGTAAACACATACCATCACTCTGGGGGCAGTGTTTTTCAAACTGTTTTTCCTGTGATGCAATGGAAGAAATACATTTTACAGTACAGCCTAGCACATGCACAGACATACAACAAATGAAATAAAATCTCAAGGAATAATTCTTATCCATGTTATGATTGATGTGCTCAGCTTTATTCTTTCCTTTCTATTTTATTCTGTTATAGTCCATTGAATTTTTAAAAAATATTTTAATAACTGCCATTATGACCAGTGAAATTAATTGTAATCTATTACTGAGTCATGGCAATGGGTTTTATAATTTATTTTTTATTTGAAGGGTAATTGTTTTACAGAATTGTGTTGATTTCTGCCAAACATCAACATGAATCAGCAATAGATATACACTGCTCAGGATGATATAAACTTTCTCACCCTTTGGAATGAGCTTTCATTTCTAAATAGGATTTTGGGGGGAAAGAGTTGTCTTTTCTTAATTTATTTTCTACATACAGACATATAGCTATTGCTCTAATAATCCCCAGCAGATATATGGCTCAAGAAAATATTCCCATCAAATTTAACATGCTCTGATTGAATATCTACTATGTGTATGAACGTAGGATGAATGTTCTAAGGGTTGTTAAATACCACGTTGGAAACTATATCTAATAACATCCATTACATCTAAATTATTTTGACTTATATTTAAAGAATTATAATCAATTTCACAGCTTTTGGGGGGGTTCATTATTCATATAGAGTAGACTTCATTAGTTAGTTAGTTAGTTAGTTCAGTCGCTCAGTCGTGTCTGACTCTTTGCGACCCCATGAATCACAGCACGCCAGGCCTCCCTGTCCATCACCAGCTCCCGGAGTACACTCAAACTCATGTCCATCGAGTCAGTGAGGGCATCTAGCCATCTCATTCTCTGTCGTCCCCTTCTCCTCCCACCCCCAATCCTTCCCAGCATCAGAGTCTTTTCCAGTGAGTCAACTCGTCGCATGAGGTGGCCAAAGTATTGGAGTTTCAGCTTTAGCATCAGTCCTTCCAATGAACACCCAGGATTGATCTCCTTTATTAGAGAATATTAAAAAGGTATTATTGAGCAAGGTAGAAAAATGGCAAGGTCAAGTTAAATATTTTTTTCTTCTTTTCAGGATGAAAATTCCACTGAAGTGTCCCTGGAAGTTAAAGATGCTGGTTTTAAAAAGGGCTTGGGAGTCATCAGTTTGGCAGTTAACAAGGGATAAGCAGATTTCTAGGAAAGATCAGTCTCCCTTTCTCTGTTTCTGTGTTTAATGTGGGATACGTTTACTACCTAGGCCTAGAAATAGGCATTTAAAATCTGGCTCAGCCAATCAGGATATGCCATTACCTGACCACCATGATTAGTTCAAGACTAAGCACATAACCTAATCCAATCAATTGGAATCATTACTTGGAATCTAGACTAAACTATCTAGGGAAACCAAACTTCTAAAACTTTTCTTATAGGTTTTGTAGCCTGTAACGCAATATAAACCTTGAACAAAAAGTGACCTAGATAAAATCACCTTGAGGACCACCCAGTTAGAAGGGTCAAACTCCTCCCCCCTCAAAAAAATTGAGTCAGTTTTCATTGGACTTCCAATAAGGGCAAGAGCAAAAAAAAAAAAAAACACCAGCCTAACATTCACCTCATTTCAAATATTATTGAAGTTTCTAGTTACTTCACTCCCTTGAGTATTCTGTAGCAATGATGTCATTTAGTCATCCAGTCATGTCTGACTCTTTGTGACTCCATGGACTGCAGCACTCCAGGCCTCCCTGTCCTTCACCAACTCTCAAAGTTTGCCCAAGTTGATGTCCATGTGATGCCATCCAGCCATCTTATCCTCTGATGCCCTCTCCTCTTTCTGCCCTCAATCTTTCCCAGGACCAGGGACTTTTCCAATGAGTCAGCAGTTCACATCAGATAATCAAAATACTGGAGCTTTCAGCTTCAGCATCAGTCCAATGGGTATTCAAGGTTGATTTCCCTTAAGATTCACTGGTTTGATCTCCTTGCACTCCAGGGGACTTTCAGGAGTCTTCCCCAGCACCACAGTTTGAAGGCATCAATTTTTTGGCACTCTGCCTTCTTTACAGTCCAGCTCTCACAACCTTTCATGATAACCTTGACTACATGAACCTTTGTCAGGAGAGTAATGTCTCTGCTTTTCAACACACTGTCTAGATTTGTCATAGCTTTCCTGCCAAGAATCAATTGTCCTCTGATTTCATGGCTGCACTCATCATCCACAGTGATTTTAGAGTCCAAGAAGAGAATATCTGTCACAACTTTTACCCTTTCCCTTTCTATTTTCCATGAAGTAATGGGGCCGGATGTCATGATCTTAGTTTTTTCATATTTACTTTTAAGCCAGCTCTTTCACTCTCTTCCTTCATCCTCATCAAGAGGCTCTTTAATTCCTCTTCCCTTTCTGTCATTAGAGTGGTATCATCCATATATCTGAGGTTGTTGATGTTTCTCCCACCTGTCTTGATTCCAGGTTGTAACTAATCTAGCCTGGCATTTCTCATGATGTGCTCAGCATATAGGTTAAACAAACAGGGTGACAGCAGACAGCCCTATTGTACTCCTTTCTCAATCTTGAACCAATCATTTGCTTCTTGACCTGCATACAGGTTTCTTAGGAGACCTGAAAGATTATCAGGTATTTCTATCTCTTTTAGAGCTTTCCACAGTTTGATATAGAGAAGGAAATGGCACCCCACTCCAGTATTCTTGCTTGGAGAATCCCATGGATGGAGGAGCCTGGTGGTTTACAGCCCATGGGGTTGCAGAGATTCGGACACAACTGAATGTGCAAACAGTTTGTTATAATACAGTGAAATGCTTTAACAATAATGATTCTTTCATAAACAATTGTGTAATTTTGAGCAAGTCACCATACCTCTCTACTCTTGGTACATTATACATAAAATACAGGTGTTGATGATGCTTTTATTGTATTGCCAACTTACTTATTTGACTAAAGCTTTCAGTAAGTAAGAACAAACTCTAAACTCACAGTGCAACCTTAAAACATTTCCTCTCCTCCAGCAACTTCTTGCACTCCTGATTCTGATTCTTCATTTCACACAGAGCAAAATTTCACTTTCATAAGCCTGAAAATATCCTCCATGGTGATTCAGTATAATCTTTTCCTATTACTACATAACCAACTAGGTGAACAAGTATTTTTTTATAATACAATATTGTATTATTTTATAGGAATCTCCAGACCCCCATGATATTTCACATTTGGTTATTTAAGATAGTTTCTCATCTTTTTGATAATAGACATTCTTTTAAGTGTGAAATATCTCATAGTTTTTATTTTCATTTCCTTGATGACTGAAAGTGAAAATGTTAGTCTCTCAGTCATGTCTGACTCTTTGTGACCCCATGGATTATAGCCACCAGACTCCTCTGTCCATAGAAGTCTCCAGGCAAAAATTGGAGTGAGTACCCTTCCCTTCTCCAGGGAATCTTCCCAACCCAGAGATTGAACCCAGGTCTCCTGCATTGCAAGCAGATTCTTTACCATCTGAGCCACCAGGGAAGCCCTGATGATTAATGATATTGGGTTTCTGTTCGTGTGACTGTTGACAGTTTAGGTATTTTCTTTGGAAAAAAAAAAGAAAGTCCCTTCAGGTCCTTTGTTCAATTTTTCTTTTTTGGTTTTAACTTTGTGTGTGTGTGCTGTTGAGTTGTGTGAGTCCCTTGTATATTTGGATGTTAACCCCTTACCAGATATGTGGCTTGCAAATATTTCCCCCTATTCCATAGGGTGTTTTTTCATTTTATTGATTATTTCCTTCACTGTGGAAAAGTTTTTAATTTTTTTTGTAGTTCTACTTGTTTATTTTTGTCGCCTTTGCTTTTGTTATCAAATCCAATAACTCATTGCTACGACCAATATCAAGGAGTTTACTGCCTGTTTTTTTCTGGTACTTTTACGATTTCAGGTTTTATGTACAATTTTTTGATCCAGCTTGAGTTAATTTTTGTGTATGATGTAAGATAGTGGTCCGGTTTCATTTTTTTAAATGTGGCTGTCCAGTTTTCCCAGTACCATTTATTGAGGAAACTATCCTTTCTCCATTGCTGATTCTTTGCTCCTTTGTAATAAATTAAACATATAAGTATTAGAATAAATTAACTGAATATCTATTTATTTCTGGACTCCCTAGTCTGTTCTATTGATTTGTCTGTTTTTATGCCAACACCATACTGTTTTAATTATTATAGCTTTGTAATATAGTTTGAAATCAGGAAGTATAACATCTCCAGCTTCACTCTTTTTTCTCAAGATTGCTTTGACTATTTGGGATCTTTTGTGATTCCATACAAATTTTACCATTGTTTGTTCTATTTCTGTGAAAAGCTCCATTGAAATCTTAATAGAGCTTGTATTAACATATAGGTTACTTTGGGTAATAGGGACATTTTTAGCAATATTAATTCTTCCAATCGATGAACACAAGATACTTTCCCTTTACTATGTCTTCCTCAGATTCTTTTATCAGTTTCAATGTACAGATTTTGTATCTATGTTGTTAAATTTACTCCTAAATATTTTATTATTTTGATGCAATTGTAAATGGAATTATTTTCTTAATTTTTCTTTCTGATATTTCATTGGTGCATACAAATGCAAGTGTTAGAATATCTATTATAAAGGAGACAAGATATAGCAAATGCTAGCAAGCAATGGAGGAAAGAGATTACAAACTGGTACAGCCACTATAGCAAATAGTATTGAGGTTCTTCAAGGAATTAAAAACAGAACTACAATATGATCCAGAAATCCCACTTCTGGATATATATCCAAAGGAAATGGAGATATTATCTAAAACAGATAGCTGTACTTCTGTGTTCATAGCACCACTATTCACAATAGCCAAGATATGGAAACAGCCTCGGATTTCTGGGGTTAGATGAATGGATCAAAAAAAAGTGGCATACATATGTGTATATAGATATAGACACACAAAAAGTGGAATATTATTCAGCCTTATTCAGCCTCAATAATGGATTGAAGAAGCAGAACTTGGAGCAAAAGTGTATGGGGATGGGGAAAGCTACAGAAGTGTGTTCAAAGTGTCTGTAACCAAAGTTACAGAGGGAGGAAAGGTCAGAACAATCTCATGGGCTTGAGATATCATCATGACCCTTCAGCCAAGTTTACTACCAGATAACATGTTTTATGTGAGAAAAAGCAGACAACAACTTAGCTAAGTATTCTCCAAAGAAGGATCATGGGAATAGAACTATATATGCATGCACTAGAAGAGGAAATGGCAACCCACTCCAGTATTCTTGCCTGGAGAATCCCATGGAAAGAGGAGCCTGGCAGGCTACAGCTCATAGGATCGCAAAGAGTCAGACATGACTGAGAGACTTTCACATACACACAGGCATGCATTTATTCACATATAATATCATTTATTTTATCAAAACCAGCCTCTAGCCTAGATTTTACTTTCTTGAGCAGTTTGTCTATTTTTTTTTTTTTTGATCAATCTACACATTGGCTGTTTTTCAGCTTTTTCCTTTCAGCAGTCAGAGGAGTGAGGACCTCCCACGTCTGTGATGGACAGACCTTTAGCTCATCTGTCAAAACAACCTGCTTGTTCACTGAATGTCTAGTCACTGAAGAAAAATGCCCTTCTGTTATTTCCCATCTATTTTCCTCTCAAAATTAGGAAGAAAGCTTTTCCTTTTCTATCCAAAATCAAACTTATAAGCAACAGGGTAAAACTAAAGAGAAGGAAGCACAAAACAGTACAAATTAGCTTGACATACTTTTAAGGCTTAGAGAAGGAAATGGCAACCCACTCCAGTGTTCTTGCCTAGAATATCCCATTGACAGAGGAGCCTGGAGGCTATAGTGCATGGGGTCACAAAAAGTCCAACATGACTGAAGTGATGCAGCATACATATACATATATGTAGTTTTAGAAAGCTGAAAACTACTTTACCTTTTTATCTTGTAACATTCTGTCATTTGCCAGTGGACATTATATTTGCTTTTTCTCCCCATTTTAGCATAAACACACAATAAGAAAGGTTAGGCTCACACTCTTTTCATAATTTAGACCACGAAAACATATTGTATGAGCAAAACAGATTGTATACAAGAATGCAAGTCCTGTTGCCCAATATTATTAGCCATTAAAATACATTTTATACAGCTCAATGTTTAAAATAACAATTATTTGATCTGGTGTTTAGAAAAATGGCTTTACTTTCCCAAGTTTATCCATAGACTACAGAAAATATTTGTAAGATATTAATTATTCTTTAGTGATTGTACCAAAGCACTATGATAAAGGGACAATATACTGTCTGTGTAAATGCATTTTAAAAGCTGTCAATAAATAAGATAATTCACTATTCATCATCATGTATTTTTCTTTCTGGTCTACCTGAGTATTAATAAGACTTCTCTCAATTATTTGGCTTCTTGAAGAAATCGTTTAACTTTCTAAGTCTTAGTTTCCACGTGTGTAAATAAATAAAATTGAATTAAATGCAGCTAAGGTTATGCTCATTATATGATTCAAATTGCTCTTTTTTGCAATGCTTATTCCCATTCAGAGAGGTAAGATTCCTTAAAGATTGAGACTGTCTTTGATTTTGCTATATCCTCAAATAGTCATATTAGAAAGCCTTCAATTTGTTGAGATGATTGAATTGGATTATTTTAAATCATTCTCAATTTTGAAAACAGATTTGAAATTTAAAGGAGTGAGTTGACTATAGGATTTTATCTCTTCTTGTGGCAGGTTATTCAAAGTGATTTCAACAGGATCCAGTGGGGATTCAAGGCTGCAATAGCAATTGAGTCAAAGAAAATTGTAAAACACCATACATACTGTGACATGTCCATTATGAAGAATCCACATGCTGACTTTCCCTCTCCCCTATAGGGATATTTTCCTAGGACATGCTTAATGTATCTTTTGTAGAGTAAAATAGTTTTAGGTCATTAGTCTCTCCCAGTTACATTTGTATTTTAAGTTTCATCTCTAATTACTGAAAGTGTCAGCTTGTTAAATAACTCTAGGTATGAAAGGATAGCCAAAGAGAGAGGTGGAGGAGAGAATTTTTGAGATGCCTTTCTAACTCATTGATATCATACCAAATTCAAGATCAATTTTCTAGGCAGCCTGTAAATCCAAATTCAAGATATTTGAGCAAGTAAAAGACCTTCTAACATCTACTCCAACTTCCTATAGACTTTTGATTGCAGCTCTGCAGGTGTAGATCTTACTTGGGAAAAAAAAAAAAAAGTCTGCTTGATTCCATTTGTGCCAGCAGGTCAGAGGTTTCAATATAATCTAAATCAGACCCTAGTGTTCTTGATGTCCTAGGAGAACTTTGTTTTATGTGGCTACCCTGGAGTCAATTAGGTCCCAATAACAATTTTCAAGAATGTTTGTGACACACTGTGTAAATTGGGGACAGGTTATAAAATAGGAAACTTAGCTCTTGTTCTCAGAAAGCTGACAGTTTAATTCTCAGGCCTAGTTTTGACCTGGGGGAGGTCAGACTTCCCAGGACTTTAGGTGTCTCGGTAAGTGCATTTTTTGAACTAAATTCACACTCTATTGTAGGAGATATTGTCTGTGAGGGAGACACAGCTGTTGGAAAACCTGTAAAAAAGTGTACTTACAGTAGAAAGGGCTTAAAATGCTGTAAGGAGTACAGCTGGCTTTATATTTAATACATTTCAGGAGCTGAGAGACTCATCAAGGCCCCTGAACTATAGATCAGTTTGATGATGAGCAGCATGTTTAAAATAAATAATTTTAACTAATACCTGTTGTGGGGGGAGAATCTTCCCATGTAAAGAACCCCTACGCCAATGCTGGAGACATAAGAAACATGGGTTTGATCCCTTGGTCAGGAAGATCCCTTGGAGAAGGACATGGCAATCCACTCTAGTGTTCTTTCCTGGAGAATCCCATGGACATTGGAGCCTGGCAGGCTACAGTCCCTAGGGTCACAAAGAGTCAGACATGACTGAAGCAATTTTACACACAAACACACACACACAATAGGTATTTATTTTACTCAGTTCTAAAGTACAGGCATTTAGAAATGGATAACATAGGTAACATTTTATCATCTCTTTCAGACTTGTTATATACAATAGATATTTGCCTTTGTGTTGTTTGATACTGTTACATCTCTCAAAGATGGAGGGACTTTATTCATTTCTAAAATGGAAAGGACGAGAGGTCATTTCTAATTGGGCAAGTCTGTGTATCTTTTGATAACTCAGTTGTCAAATCACATAAAGGCAAGTTGGTCATGGTCTTTGGATTCTTAGTGGTCTAAACTTTTTGCTTTATTGGTCTCACTATGTCAATAAATCTTTCTTGCCCTTTTCTCAGCTTTCCCTATGTACCCCACTGGGACCCTGTCAAGGAATATGATTATGATGAGATCCTTCATATCTTCATGTAAAATAATCTTTCAGCCAGATATTAGATCTCCTATAATTTGTTCATATTACATTGAAATTGATCATTCTTTTTTGCCTATAGATGTATGAGCTCAAGATATATTTTTGGAAAGAATTGAAAGCAACAGAGAGAACACTTATTAAAATGTCTGAACTTTGTATCCAGAATAAATTAACTGTTACAATCTCCTCTTTATCTGTCTATCTGTTTATCAGAATGATTGCTAGTTGCATTAGAGAAAATAACTCAGAACATTTCAGAGAGCATGTTGTAATCACACAGCACTAGCACACTGGGCTCCAGTCTAAAGGGAAGTTGTGGGATTTGCACTGACAACTGTTTTTTCCTTGTCACATTTGTTCCATTAATTGGGAGTGTTATAAAGATGATCAATAAACAATCAGAAAAATGTGGAGGGAATTTAAAAGTAAAACAAAAAGAAATTTACAAAAATGCAAGCAATTTACAAAAATGAACAAAGGTTTGGAATCATATTTTCACAGTTCTGGGTAGGTTGAATTGTTTGAAGAGAAGCACATTCAAGGATTTAAAAAAAGTGGGGGTCATCTGTAATTCCTCGTATACAGTTCTTCTGTCCCTTTGCTTAATTTTCTGTGTGAAAGATGGAACCACCGGTATCTGTCCATATTTTAAATTGAATAACTACAGACATAAAGGACTTTCACTTCATTTCATTCAATGCAATTTCATTTCCCAAATGTTAAAAAAGACATCTCCTTACCAAAACATGCAAATTGGCAGTTTTAAAGATATTGCTTTATCTGAGTTTTTCATTTTTTTTTTTGAACTGAGAAATGGAAAATAAGCAGGTAATAGTTCAGTTTGTTATTAAGAGTAATTATTTTCTGGTCTTTGCGGGTTACTTCTCTATAAGTTTTAAATAGAAAACTATTTAACATATATTTATCTTTGTAAGCAGTTCTAAATGATGAGCAAATACCTTTTCATCATTTAAAAGGACCCATTTAAAACATTCTTGTTGTGATAAAAGAAAATTACAACCTGTGAGACCATAGAAACTAAAGTAGTATTTAAGCTATGATAGACACTCTGAGGAGGAAAGACATATTTAGTCAGCACATGTTTTCTTGTCCTCTTTCAATTGTTAATAGATACAGATGCTATTTTTGTATGTTGTTGTGAACCTGAGTCCTAGTGAATTGATAAAAGAGAAAGGTAGTCTGATTTATGAAGAATTTTAATTTAAAGACTTTTTAATATATTTTGATTCAAATTATTTATGGGCAAAAATCACACACTCGTTAACTTAGAAGAGTGCTTGTTAAGGAATATTATAATGTTATCTATATATTTTATTTTGGCTTATTCATCTATTATTGCTAACCAAAATGTGTTTACTGAGTTTCTACTATATTCCAAGCACTGTTTCAGATACTAAGGATGTAGCAATGAGCAAAACAGACACAGTTACTGTCATTGTGAAATTTACGTTTAGCTACAACAGAAATCATAAATATATGTTGCTTTTGTTGATTGGGTTTTAATATATTCAGTGAAGAAGAATAACTCAAAATAAGAATAGGGAGTGCCAGCTGCAGCATGGTGTGGTCACTGAGCATTTTATAAGAATTATCAGAGAGGATCTCACTGAGAAGGTGACGATTGAGCAGAGAACGATAAGAATGAAGGAGGGAGCCAGGTAGATAGTTAATTATTCCAGGAGAAGGACCAAAATGTGAAAGGGCCTTGAAGTGAGGACTCTTGGATTTCTAAGGGCCGGGAAACAAGAAAAGGACCAGTGTCCCTGGAATCATCCTAGCAAGTGAAGTTAGACTTAGCAGGATTAAATAATGTAGAACATTATAAGGACTTTGACTTATTCTAAGAGTAACAAGTAAATTATTGAAATGTTTTAAAATATTGAGTAATAGGATTATTATTACTGTGTTGTTGAGATGAGGCTATTATGAGCAAAGTTTGCATGAGATAGACCAATTGGAAAAGCTTACTAATAGGAAGTGGAACGATGTTGATGACTTAGACCAGGATGGTAGTAATCGGCGTAATAAAAATGATTGGAATTTGAAGTATCTAAATTTAAAGCCAGTAGGATTCACTGGTAGATGAAAATTATCAATAGTATGAAAAAAAGAAAGGATTAAGAAAGAGTATATGCATTTAGGTTAAAACAGTTGGAAAAAATTGAATTGCCATTCACTGAAACGAAAGCAACAAGGGAAACAGCAGGTTTGGGACTGGGATAGGTTTGGGATAGAATTTTAAGAGTATGTACACTAGATTTGAAAAATCTACCTACAGAAATGCTAGATAGCAAGTTCAATATATAAGACTGAAGTTGAGAGTAAATATAACCTGTTGAATTGTTAGCATATAGACAGTAAAACCATAAAATTAAAGGAATCTAATTATCTGAATAATGATGGACTCACTTGAAAAAATGAATAAATGAAGCAAAAGCATCAATAAAAAAAAAAAAGAAAAAAAACTTTTTCTCAATCTCTTACTCTTAAGACTTGCAGGCCTCAGATATATACCTTGAGTGGGATTGGAGGGAATTGGGGAGGCAAGAAAAAACTAGCAAAGGAGACTGAGAAGATGTAGACAGTAAGGTAGATGACTTTAAGAGGAAATAGTGTCCAGGAAGCTTTTTGAACTGTGGTGCTGGAGAAAACTCTTGAGAGTCCCTTGGACTTCAAGAAGATCCAACCAGTCCATTCTGAAGGAGATCAATCCTGGGTGTTCATTGGAAGGACTGATGCTAAAGTTGAAACTCCAATACTTTGGCCACCTCATGCGAAGAGTTGAAACTCACTGGAAAAGACTCTGATGCTGGGAAGGATTGGGGGTGGGAGGAGAAGGGGATGACAGAGAATGAGATGGCTGGATGGTATCACCAACTCGATGGACATGAGTTTGAGTGAACTCCGGGATTTGGTGATGGACAGGGAGGCCTGGCGTGCTGTGATTCATGGGGTCGCAAAGAGTCAGACACGACTGAACGACTGAACTGAACTGAACTGAGTGTCCAGGAAGCTACAGGCAGAGGGTGTTTTAGGGTGAAGGTAGTGTTCAACCATTGTGTCAAGATATTCCTGACAGTTCAAATAAGATAAGGACAGAATTGTTGAATTAAGTAATAGGGAATGTCACAGTGAACCTTGTTTAAATGAAGTTTATCCAAAATACAGTTTTACCTTATATATTTTATTCATAAATATCCTAGTGAATTCCAATTAGAGTAATATCTGTCACATAATAGATACTCAATAAAACACTTTTGAAAACTATTTTTTTAAATAAATGAGATTTTGGAGAGTTACTAGGAAAAAATGGAGCTGGGGAACAGAGTAAATGAACTTCACCTATGATTTTTGGCCTAACCCCATATTGGCTTTAACTAAATGGGTATGTTGTGAAAGTGCTACACTCAATATGCCAGCAGATTTGGAAAACTCAGCAGTGGCCACAGGACTGGAAGAGGTCAGTCTTCATTCCAATCCCAAAGAAAGGCAATGCCAAAGAATGCTCAAGCTACCGCACAATTGCACTCATCTCACACGCTAGTAAAGTCATGCTCAAAATTCTCCAAGCCAGGCTTCAGCAGTATGTGAACCGTGAACTCCCAGATGTTCAAGCAGGTATTAGAAAAGGCAGAGGAACCAGAGATCAAATTGCCAACATCCGCTGGATCATGGAGAAAGCAAGAGAGTTCCAGAAAACCATCTATTTCTGCTTCATTGACTATGCCAAAGCCTTTGACTGTGTCGATCACAATAAACTGTGGAGCATTCTGAAAGAGATGGGAATACCAGACCACTTGACCTGCCTCTTGAGAAACCTGTATGCAGGTCAGGAAGCAACAGTCAGAACTGTACATGGAACAACAGACTGGTTCCAAATAGGAAAAGGTGTACGTCAAGGTTGTATATTGTCACCTTGCTTATTTAACTTATATGCAGAGTACATCATGAGGAACGCTGGGCTGGAAGAAGCACAAGCTGGAATCAAGATTGCCGGGAGAAATATCAATAACCTCAGAGATGCAGATGATACCACCCTTATGGCAGAAAGTGAAGAGGAACTCAAAAGCCTCTTGATGAAAGTGAAAGAGGAGAGTGAAAATGTTGGCTTGAAGCTCAACATTCAGAAAACAAAGATCATGGCATCTGGTCCCATCACTTCATGGGAAATAGATGGGGAAACAGTGGAAACAGTGTCAGACTTTATTTTTTTAGGCTCCAAAATCACTGCAGATGCTGATTGCAGCCATGAAATTAAAAGACGCTTGCTCCTTGGAAGGAAAGTTATGACCAACTTTGATAGTATATTAAAAAGCAGAGATATTACTTTGCCAACCAAGGTCCATCTAGTCAAGGCTATGGTTTTCCTGTGGTCATGTATGGATGTGAGAGTTGGACTGTGAAGAAAGCTGAGCGCCGAAGAATCGATGTTTTTGAACTGTGGTGTTGGAGAAGACTCTTGAGAGTCCCTTATCCTGCAAGGAGATCCAACCAGTCCATTCTAAAGGAGATCAATCCTGGGTGTTCATTGGAAGGACTGATGCTAAAGCTGAAACTGCAATACTTTGGCCACCTCATGCAACGAGTTGACTCACTGGAAAAGACTCTGATGCTGGGAAAGGTTGGGGGCGGGAGGAGAAGGGGTCGACAGAGAATGAGATGGCTGGATGGCATCACCGATTCTGTGGACATGAGTTTGAGTGTACTCCGGGAGTTGGTGATGGACAGGGAGGCCTGGTGTGCTGTGATTCATGGGGTCACGGAGAGTCGGACACGACTGAGTGACTGAACTGAACTGAACTGAACTGAAATGGGTGAGTTAAAGTATATCAATACTTCCTCATTTTATTTTGATAAAAAGAAGTGATGTTAAACAAAAAAGAAAACTATGTTTCATAAAATGGCTTAGAATCCTATAAATTAATGTTACTACCCAAAATTCTTCAGTGTTTTTAATGCATATGACAGTGTCACTGCTGTTTTATTAAGCGATAATAATGAATCCTGTCAATGAGAAGTTTAAATTTAATATATTTAATGGCTTTCACTCTGCAAAGGTTAAGCAATAGGCAACAAAGAGAAAAATGCCTTTTATATCACTCAAATTCTATAAAAAAGGAAAAAAACAAAAGCCAAAAACTATTATGTCAATAATACGAACACTTAGTAGGAATCAGAAATATGAGTTAAGAGAATATTAAGTTAGAAATATGTAGTTTTATTGACTCGATGTTGATCATTTTGACATTCTTTTATATAACACGAATTCCTGAGCTCCTATTATAAAGTGTTGAAGAAAGTATAACAAATCCTGTTAGATGCTGACATCATCTTCCTTTCTTCTTTGCTACCAACACTTGTATCTTTTAAAGGGGAAACTATGTCTAGTCCCAAATATCAAATTCTCTTATAAAAAGTGAACAAATATGTAATGCAATCCTGGCAATGAGATATAAGTGGAAATTTCCTAGGTATTTTAAGAAAATTTTCTTCCAACCCCAACTCCTTCTTGTTTCACTTTCCTTCTCCTTGCCACATCTGTGAATGTGACACTGGAGGTGAGAAGCCGTATTATGACCACTAGGTGATCGGGATGTGGGTGGAGGCCTGCAGGCTCAGGGAATAAGTATGTTCTAGTTGGTATCATCGAACTTCAGTATGTGCTCTGGACTACCTATCCCTGTATTTTTTTTTATTTTTATGAAAAAAATACACTCTTTACCTATATCAGTTATCATTTACTAAATTTATGACTTAGCATACCATATCTCTGGAGAAGGCAATGGCACCCCACTCCAGTACTCGTGCCTGGAAAATCCCATGGACGGAGGAGCCTGGTGGGCTGCAGTCCATGGGGTCGCTAAGAGTTGGACACAACTGAGTGACTTCACTTTCACTTTCATGCATTGGAGAAGGAAATGGCAACCCACTCCAGTGTTCTTGCCTGGAGAATCCTATGGACGGGGGAGCCTGGTGGGCTGTTGTCTCTGGGGTCGCACAGAGTCAGACATGACTGAAGCAACTTAGCAGCAGCAGGAGCAGCATACTGTATCTCCAATGCCATCACAGTGCAAAAAAGGAAACATGTGGTGAAAACACAACTTCAAGGTTACAGGATCAACATAAGAAGTCAGCACAAACATGGCACAACATAGGAATAGTGATCAACTATGCCTGATGGACATAAAAACATCTAATTTAACTGTAATTTAAGCTGTCTTGCAGCTATGAAATTAAAAGACGCTTACTCCTTGGAAGGAAAGTTATGACCAACCTAGATAGTATATTAAAAAGCAGAGACATTACTTTGCCAACCAAGGTCCATCTAGTCAAGGCTATGGTTTTTCCAGTGCTTATGTATGGATGTGAGAATTGGACTGTGAAGAAGGCTGATCGCTGAAGAATTGATGCTTTTGAACTGTGGTGCTGGAGAAGACTCTTGAGAGTCCCTTGGACTACAAGGACCAACCAGTCCATTCTAAAGGAAATCAATCTTGGGTGTTCATTGGAAGGACTGATGCTAAAGCTGAAACTCCAACACTTTGGCCACTTCATGCAACGAGTTGACTCACTGGAAAAGACTCTGATGCTGGGAGGGATTGGGGGTGGGAGGAGAAGGGGACGACAGAGAATGAGATGGCTGGATGGCATTACTGACTTGATGGACATGAGTTTGAGTGAACTCCGGGAGTTGGTGATGGACAGGGAGGCCTGGCGTGCTGTGATTCATGGGGTCTTAGAGAGTTGGACACGACTGAGCGACTGAACTGAACTGAACTGAAACTTTCTTACAGCATGAGTAGACATTAACCTGAAGAAGGCAGGAAAGGACATTGCAGGCAAAGAAAACAGCCTAAACAAAAGGATAGCCTTGCAAGCAGCATGGCATATTACACAAATTACTCTGGTGGGATTGAAGTAGAAGTAGATTAGTGTTAAGAATATCAGGCAGAAGCAAGAAAGTAAAGGGTCTTGTGGCCTACGTTATGGGGGTTGTGTTTAACTTTGGAGGCGGTGGAGAATCACTAGAGGATTTTCAGCAGGGACTGACATTATCAATTTGTGTTTTAGATAGAGCTGGCAGCAATGTGGAATATGAAACATAAGTGTCATCTCCCTTCCTCCACATTAACCAAAAAGATATTGAATAAAATCCAAACATGCGGAAACTAAGGGATAAATACTGTCGTCAAGTATATGAAACATTTATGAGAAGGATGCTCAGCAGTTGTTCTGAGTGTCTGTGACAGACCAAACACAAAGGAATACACTCAAAGAGAAGCAGTAAAGTTGAGTTGGACCTTTAGCAAAAACATCTCGATCAAGGGCTGCCCTGAATTCACCAGAACATGCTGAAATGGGCAACTGGAAATTTAGCCTCTTTAAATAGCTAAGAGGAACTAAAAGAACTATTAGTTCTGGATAATTTTTAGGTATTCACTTCTTGACAGCAAGAAGTGTTATAAAATGTACTTTGAATGCATTTTGGTTTCATCGTTTTGTGATCTCTAAAGTCCAGAGGTGAATTAGACCATCTATCACATCTCCCCACCAAGACTAAACTACTTAGAATGCAGACAAATAAAATGCTAATGACATTCAGGACACTTACTAATTTATCCACTTAAATGGTTATTTACACTAATAGTAATCAACATTGAAGTAAGTTCCACAATAGTTTCCTAGTTTCCACAATAATTTGGGATGTCTACATGATGTTTTCTTATATTACTTGGAAAAAAGGGATGTCCTATGATCCAATAGATTTGGTAAATAAGGTTACAAAAGATTAAATAAATGTGTTTCCTGCAGAATATCTCAAAGCCTTTAATAGAGCACTATTCATTCTAAGTTTGTCCAAGACTTTATCCAAAAACATCTTAGTCAGCTCTGGCTGCTATAACAAAATACCATTGACTGTGCTCAGTGGTTTTAAGCGGCAGACATTTATTTCCCACAGTTTTCATGGGGCTTGGAAATCCAAGGTCAAGGTGACGGCAGATTCCTGACTTATAGACAGCCAAATACCTTCTCACTATATGCTCACATGCTTTTACTCTGTGTATGTCTCCCCTCTCTGCCTATGTGAGGACAGAGTCCATCGTGAGGATCCCATCCTGAAGAACCCCATCTAGTCCTAGTTACCTCTCAAAGGCCCTCCCTCCAAGTACCATTGCACTAGGGGTTAAAGTTCCAACATATGAATTTGATGTGTGTGTGTGTGTGTCACTTAGTTGTGTCCGACTCTTTCCAACTCCATGGACGGTAGCGTGCCAAACTCCTCTGTCCATGGAATTCTCCAGGGAAGAATACTGGAGTGGCCTGCCATTCCCTTCTCCAGGGGATCTTCCCAACCCAGGGATTAAACCTGGGTCTCCCACATTGCAGGCAGATTCTTTTTCAGCCTATAACAAAGAAGGTTATAGGATGAGTTTTTAATCCAAATTTATTTGACCATGGAATTCCATCTTTAGTAATACAAGTATATGTTATTTATAAAAAATAAGGTATATATTAAATGATTATATTTTTGAATTTGAAATAAGTATATTTGATAATAGAAATTTAGGTTACTTCAATTATGGAAAGAAATCAGAAAACTACCCTTTGTTGGGTACAGCTATGTTCTATACATTTTACATTTAATTTCCAACGTTGTAGAATATGTTTTAGAATATTATTCATGAGGGAAATGAGGCTTAGAGGGGTTATTTTCTCAATGTCTCACTTCTAATATTTAACTATAGAAACACCTTTGCTTTTGGGGGTTTTATATAATTTATCGTCCAACCTGAGATATGTTTATAAGCAAAACAGGATATCAAAGCTTTAAAATTATATACACTTTAAAGTATTAAATTATAGACTAATAAATTGGTTCTAATATTTGGTAGACATATAAAGTGGCTGTATTTATAGCTATTTAGGAAATGCTGTTTTCAAATACAAACTAGATAGGATGCTGCTACAGAAAACATTTCATGGGCAAGATGGAATGTTTAGTCACCTTCATTCAAGATTTTTGACAAATGAGCTCATTTTTCCTCTCCAGCTTTACCTTCTCCTGTTCTTCACATATACCTGGATTCCTTGTGTTCCCTCCTGAGACCTCTGGCCTCCTCATTTTCATTAATGTCACTCTCTCTGCCTGATTTTTTTCTTTTAATCAAACAAAATCCTTCCAGTTCCTTTTAAGGCATAGTGCTACCACTTGACATCTCTCCTTTCCCCACAACCCCTACAAAAAAATGATCCCTTTTTCTGAAATTCCCTTATGCTTAGTTTAAGCAACTGGGATGACTTATCATATTGGCCTTTGTTGCAGCTATTTATGCAATTATCTTAACTTCTAAATTAAATCAAGGACAGCTGGAGAAAAGGAACTTTTTATGCATTTGGTATATCAAGACATTCTTGTTGCCCATATGGTATCTTGTATTCTAGGTGTTAAATATTTGATTTTTGAATGTTTTGTGGATGAATAAATGATTGAATTAAGGACTTTAGCTGAATATTAGAAGTGAATTATGCCTCATTATTGATTTCTGCAATTTACAATCCTGGGCATTAGCATAGAACTAAAGGAAAGAATGGGCCAAATTTAGAAAAAAAAAAGAAGTTTTTTAGAAAAGATAACCTGAATAATGGACATATGAAATAGATCATCACCATATGTGTATACTATGAAGCATTCATGACTAAATTAAAACACAGTCCACTGTCAGAATATTAATATAATTTGAAGCGTCTATCATAAAAGATCTATTTGTTCTGTTTTTGTCCTGCTTGCCTTTGAATTGTTATTAAATAAACTAAGTCTATAATTTAAAACCAAGTAGCATTCAAAAGATTTATAATCAGGAGATATAACCTGTTGGGTTTGCATTTACATGTTCTTTTAACATATTTTTCAGTATTCTTGATATCCACATGGAGCTTTCAGACTAGTGGTGAAGAAAGACATTAATCAAATTATCACAGAAATAAATATGAGAGCTTTTGTGTTTAGAATAAGAATTTGTGTGGAGAAGTAAGAGCACTTTAGAACATTTTTGATCTGAAAGGGAGAACATGTAATTTCCTCAAGAATTTATGAGTATTTAGTGTTAGTCACTCAGTCATGTCCAACAATTATGACCCCATAGACTGTCCATGGAATTCTCCAGGCAAGAATACTGGAGTGGGTAGCCATTCCCTTCTCCAGGGTATTTAGGATCTGAATAAAGAGCAAGAATTAACTAGCAGAGATTAGAAGAAAGAATATTCTTCTGGGAGACTAGCTCTATGGTGATTAGAAGCATTTGGAGTTTAAGAAACTGACAAGAGTGAAATGGGGTGAAAGAGATGGATGGAACCTAAGGAATATCTTTAGCAGTTTAGTCACTAAATCATTTCTGACTCTTGTGACCCAATGGACTGTAGCTTTCCAGGCTCCTCTGTCCGTGGGATTCTCCAGGCAAGAATACTGCAGTAAGTTGCCATTTCCCTTTCCAAGGAATATCTTCAGTACCATATTAACTATTGGGCCTCTACAAACAGAACTCAACTGTTCATGTGTATAAAGAAGGTAAGCATATATGAGTGTTTCCAAGAGATCATACTTTTTGAAGGATGAGGTTATGTGTCATCTCTCAGTCTAACATGGTACTTTGCACATAATGAGAACTACTGTTAGGTATCTAAGAATGAAGAAAATATTTTTTACAAAGATTTTGCAGAAAATACACAAGTCAAGATTTTTTTTTTTTAACTTTTATCTCTATGGCATATCTGGTGGCTTTTAGGAATAGGAAAGAAACATTTGCCACTTACAAAGTTTCTTAAATCCTGAAATCTTGTCTATCAGGAAATATATAATTAGCATCTTGGGTCTTGACTTCTGTTCAAAAATGTCTTCCTGATGAACTTTCAAAACTCTCATAAGTTGTTCTTAATTCACTCATTTCTATTCACTTTATTTACTCCTGAAGACCTCAAAAGGATGATATCAAATCTCCATCCAATTCAGTTTTCTGATAGAAGATATCAGATTGGGTATTGGAGGAGTACCTTAACTTGTTTGTCTCTACCACAGGCCAGGTCCTGTGCTAGGTGCCAGGGATACAGGAGGAAATGTGAGAGCATCTCTGCTTTCAGAGAGCTTCCTTCGAAGATGAAGGATGTCGACATTGAAGAAGTTAATAAAACATAAGATGTTTACTGAGAGTGAAAAATATGATAAAAAATGGTTGCCTAATGCTTTGTGGAATGGTTCTCTTAAGTATGGGACCTCTGATGGCTCAGATGGTAAAGAACCTGCCTGCAGTGTGGGAAACCCAGGTTTGATTCCTGAGTTGGGAAGATTCCCTGGAGCTGAGAATGGCTACCCACTCCAGTATTCTTGCATGGAGTATTCCGTGGACAGAGAAGCCTGGCAGGCTGCAGTCCAGGAAGTTGCAAAGAGTTGGACATGACTGAGCGTCTAACACTTTCACTTTATTTCACTCTTCTCTTAATTATAATGGTCAGGGTAAAAAAAAAAAAAATACAGCTCAGAAATATCTTCTTTAAATGCTTGTGTTGAAAGATCATAGGCATAGACTGCATTTCTCCCATTCAGTGTGGATTTTTTTATTCTTTTCACTTGGTTTGGGTTTTCATTCTCCCTCGGCAGAATATGTCAGAAGCATTAAATCTTCCAACATATAACCAATAGCATTAAAACTTACTAGATATGTTTCCCAGATGAGGAGCACATATTTTTAAAATGTTCAAATTAAGTTAGGTTATCACCTTGCCTCATCAGCGCCTGACAGTACAGCTTTCATGTTCACTTGATCCTCTCATTATTCTGCAATATTTTTAAGGAGTATTACTACTGCTGTATGAACCTCACAGCCAGCATGGATAAACCAGACCTGAGCCACTAAGATTCATTCTGAATGTTAACTGAAAGTGAAACTCTTCTCAGAAAGAAAGAGAAAAAGAGGAAAGGAAAGAGGGAGAAGGAAAAAAAAGTGCAAGGAGAAGAGAGAGGAAATGAAGAAAATTAAATGAGAATAAAATATAAATGACAAGAGACTGAGCAAATGGGAGCCAACGGGTTGTGCAGAGCCTAGAAGGTAGGCAGACACCTGCTGTGCCGGGCTGCTGCCCACAGTGGGCAGGTGCTTCCTTTCCACTTGGTCACCCAAAGGTTTCAGGACCTTATTCTCTCAACTTCTATCTCCATACTCCATGCAAAGTGGAAAAAACTTTCATGTTTGCTTAGAACTCATGCTGGGGATTTTTCACACAGAAACAGTACTTAAGGGCAGATTAAAGTCACAATATCCTTCACAAAATGTGCAGATTTGATATAGGAAGAATAAATAAACACAAATGTTAAAAGGATCATACATATTTAAAGTGATTAATACAAGATGAAAAGACCAAAAGAAATTCTGGATATTAAACCTATTCTGTGTATTAAACATGTAGAAAGTATTTATTATCCACCAGATAGTCATTTTCAGCAATTGGAAATACATGTTTAACTGTCCTTTTTCCATAATTTTGATCGATCAAAGATCATTAATTGGGTTCTCTAATAAATTGCCCAATACTTTGGCTCTTAATTTGGCTTGCGAAATTATATGAGTTCACCAAGTTACTTACTTTTCAAAGAAAATGTACCATGCCTCTGAACATTCACTTGGCATTCTCATAACTTAATATGTTACAATTTATATTTTATATTTTAATCCTTAGTATTTCTATGATTCAACTAGAAAGTGCAGGTTTTTTGAAACATCTTACTGGGTTCACTGTCATTTCTTGCCTTCTCAGCATTTTAATGAAAGTTTATTTCAACTTCAGTAGTAGCATTCAAAGAGGAAATATCACAACAGGTCACATTCTGCCTAGAAAATACTAACTAACAAGGAATGGAATAATAGCATCTACCGTTTTCCTATTATGCGAGGCAGGTTTTATGGACTGATTTTGAAGATTTTTAATGTGAATCATGCCATCTTTACCAGCAATATAGAGCCTCTATTTGCCTTATTGGTGAGTCTTGGACTATTTCCCTGGCTTAGATTTTAAGTGCCCATACCATAAGACTTATGGAGATTGTGCTCATATTCTACACCATGTATATACATGTAGATCTTTCTATATGGGCAGGGGCAAAGAACAATGACAGGCTACAGGCAAGTCTAAGCTAAGATGTTCCTTTTCTTGTTTCTTAAACTAATTTAAGCAGTTACTGATTTACTTGTCTTATGCGCCACAAGATTGTATTTTGAAAGTAAGGATAGTTTTATATTCATTGCTGTATACTTTAAAAATAAAAACACCAACTAAGATTATTAAAAGCAATAGCTATTAATATATCTTTTCTTTCAAAGACTGAGAAATGAATGCCAAGAAATCCAATAACTTCTCAAGTTTTGTGACTAGTTACTAGCAAAGCAGGGCATAGAACCCAGTTCTCTTGACTCATTGATCTATTGCCTTGCCACCACTTTCTTGGAACTTCTCTATGAATTTCCTACATCCTACCTCTTATCTTGAACTCACTTCAATGAATGAGTATCTTTTTTTCATCCTTGCTTCCTTTAACATCAGTGGCAATCTTGGAAATCTCAAGAAAGTTTTCCTGATTTTGTTGTCAGCAGAGTACATTCATGTTATGCCTTTTTATGTTCTTGTTCAATCCTTGTCTGAGGATGAAATATTGGACTCGCAATGCTGCACATATGTTATGTAAATTATAGTAGCATATTGTATTGCTTTGACCTTTGCAACACTCTATAATTTGATTGGCTGACTAGTCAAGTTCATAGTGTTTACAGTCTTGCCCTTACTTGGATGGACATGATGAGATATTCCAATATAGCCAATCAAAATATAGAATATCGAAAAGGTCAAAGTAGTATAATGTTTTCTTAAACTACAGTCTTCCCTTTACCTTTCAAATAATGGATTTTCTTAAAAAGAGAGAATCCTATTAAATAAAACATAGCCGAGAATAATGTATATAATGAGTATTTTTATTTAAGTTGATGTCAACTTTCTTGTTTTCAAACTTGATTCTCTTAAGAGAGCAGCTTAGGTTTTTTTAAAAGCTGTGTTGTTACAGTCTGTATTTCACAGTTCTTTGACTCTCCAGCGCCTTCAGATATTATATGGTGGTAAAGTGCTTGAGGAACCTGTATGCAGGTCAGGAAACAGCAGTCAGAACTGTACATGGAACAACAGACTGGTTCCAAATAGGAAAAGGGGTACGTCAAGGTTGTATATTGTCACCCTGCTTATTTAACTTATATGCAGAGTACATCATAAGGAACGCTGGGCTGGAAGAAGCACAAGCTGGAATCAAGATTGCCGGGAGAAATATCAATAACCTCAGAGATGCAGATGACACCACCCTTATGGCAGAAAGTGAAGAGGAACTCGAAAGCTTCTTGATGAAAGTGAAAGAGGAGCGTGAAAAGGTTGGCTTGAAGCTCAACATTCAGGAAACAAAGATCATGGCATCTGGCCCCATCACTTCATGGGAAATAGATGGGGAAACAGTGGAAACAGTGTCAGACTTTATTTTTTGGGCTCCAAAATCACTGTGGATGCTGATAGCAGCCATGGAATTTACTCCTTGGATGGAAAGTTATGATCAACCTAGATAGCATATTAAAAAGCAGAGACATTACTTTGCCAACCAAGGTCCGTCTAGTCAAGGCTGTGGTTTTTCCCATGGTCATGTATGGTTGTGAGAGTTGGACTGTGAAGAAAGCTGATCGCTGAAGAATTGATGCTTTTGAACTGTGGTGCTGGGGAAGACTCTTGAGAGTCCCTTGGACTGCAAGGAGATCCAACCAGTCCATTCTAAAGGAGATCAGTCCTGGGTGTTCATTGGAAGGACTGATGCTAAAGCTGAAACTCCAATACTTTGGCCACCTCATGTGACGAGTTGACTCACTGGAAAAGACTCTGATGCTGGGAGGGATTGGGGGTGGGAGGAGAAGGGGACGACAGAGAATGAGATAGCTGGATGGCATCACCGACTCGATGGGCATGAGCTTGGGTGAACTCCAGGAGTTGGTGATGGACAGGGAGGCCTGGCGTGCTGTGATTCATGGGGTCGCAAAGAGTCAGACACGACTGAGCGATTGAACTGAACTGAACTGATCTGAAAATGCTTTATATGTATATATTCGTTGAATAGATGAACAAGATTGCAAACTATGCCAAAAATGACTCATTCTTCTTAGTAACATGGTAACACACTTGTCTTTTTTTGAAGGCTTATTTTGTCCTTTCTAGGTTCTCAAAGCTTAGTACCCAATCTTCTCACTATATTCTTTCTTCCTGGGAAATATTCAATTGAACATATTTAAATCATTTTCCATAAGCTAATGTCTTTCATATATGTATCTCTGGAACTCACTTCTGAGTTATATACCCTTGTATCTAAATGTCTATTTAAATTTCCCAATTTTCTTTCAGGGGGAACTCAATTTCATCATATAAATACCAAACCTTGACCCTCCTCATCAAGCTAGCTTTTCTCCTAAAGCCCTTGCCACAGTGAATGGCACCACTGTCATTCTGTTACAGAACTTTGGAGGTGGAAGGAAACTTAAAGACTATGGACCCACCTCTTTTGTCTTCAGTTCAGTTCAGTTCAGTCGCTCAGTCGTGTCTGACTCTTTGTGACCCCATGAATCTCAGCACGCCAGGCCTCCTTGTCCATCACCAACTCCTGGAGTTCACCCAAACTCAGATCCGTCGAATCAGTGATGCCATCCAGCCATCTCATCCTCCATCATCCCCTTCTCCTCCCGCCCCTGATCCCTCCCAGCATCAGAGTCTTTTCCAGTGAGTCAACACTTCGCATAAGTTGGCCAAAGTATTGGAGTTTCAGCTTTAGCATCAGTCCTTCCAATGAACACCCAGGACTGATCTCCTTCAGGATGGACTGGTTGGATCTCCTTGCAGTCCAAGGAACTCTCAAGAGTCTTCTCCAACACCACTTCTCTTTTGTCTTAGAGAGGTTAAATGATGGCTCGGCAAAATGCCTTATAGTTAATTAGCAAAGAGATTGCCCTTGAATTCTGACTTCCTGTCACATCATCTGTTCAACTTCCCGCGAGCCCCACATTGCTTTGTCTCTACTTGTTGCTGACTTACTAGTCAACAGAATCTCATATGTCCATGTACACAGTATCAAAACATATTATTAGGTAAACTTCATGATAAATTTCAGAAGATTTTCCAGAGATGGAAATTTATGTTAAATAATCTGAACGTCTTTCAGGTCTATCTAGGAAGATGCTAGACAGTATAGGGATTATACTAAGAGGTTATAGGATCAAAGTTACAAAAGTGATGGGCTGTAGAAAGTAAATAAAAATAGTAAAGTCTCTATTCCCCTGGAAATTTTAAACATTAAATTCATATCCTTGTTGGAAAACCATGTTAACTTTCTGCATTTTTACTGTCTATTCTAAGAACCCCAAGTGTCCACATTATCAAAGATGTGCTTGTGGAAATGCTGTTGTTGAAGAAAAAAATGCTTCCCAACTTACCCAGTTTTACATGCCTGCTTACTTGTGATGTATTAAGCAAACTATTATTACATTTAAATTTATACAAAGAATGTGACCAATTAAAAGTATTTCACCTTTCTTTTAACAAAAACAACAAAAAATAGTGTGTTTATATAATCCAAAATGAGGCAATAAACTACATAAATAAAAATGATGGCTGGTTTTATTGGAAGATGGATTGAAACCTAGGAAATTTCTTCATTAATGATTTATCTAAATTCTACATTGGGTCAAATATTACATATTCAATAGTTTAGGAAGAAGAGGATTTTCCCCCCTCACTCACATTTGCAAATACCAGGTCCTTGCTTTATAGCTCAGGGAAACCTCCCCAAAGACAGGTTTATGAGATTAAAATCTGGTCTATACATTTTCTAAACAGATTATGTTGGGTCATTTTAGAAACTGATTGGTTGAAACACTCCTTGAAAGATGGAGAGAAGATTTTGATTAACAGAAGTATCTCTATCAAGAGATCCTAAACAATAGTTTCCTCAGATTTTAAAACCACTCCCCCAACACGTGATTATTCTCTAATTCCCTGGCTGAGCAAGTAACCATTTTAATTAGACTCTGAGGCAAGCAACATTGTGTCCATGGTAACAGGTATAAAAAGAACTTTAAAAAAAAAAGGAAAAAAAAAAGAAAAATGTGATAACTGAAAATGTGTTTAAATCATGATAAAAGGATTTAAACAGATGTTATTTTTTTCAAAGTGTTATTTTAAAAAAGAATTTTAAAGGGCTCTTGATAGAGGAAAAAAATCTTTTTTGGATGTGTTTGCAGGGAAGGTTTCTCACTCCTAAATGTTCATGATTGTCATGGATGAATTGGGTGCCTGGTAAATGAAAGGATGCAAGAGGGGAAAAGTCAGAAAGGAAACCCAACGTACCTTCAATTAGATGCTTAAATCCAAGTAAGCTAAAGTTTCATTAGTATTATTTAATAGATTGTGTGTGTAACAGAACCTTTTATTAAAGTTTGCATTTAGAAAAGAGAGAGTGCTGAACTTGAGTTTTGAAGACAGGACTGAGGGTGGATGAATTTACATGTATTGCTCAGAGAGTGGAAGGGAAGGCAAGAACACAGAGCAGTGCTTCTGTGTAAGGTAGATGCAATTCCTGCAGCTTTAGACAGTAACTTCCGCACCAAATGATTCTCTTTGACTATGCATTTGAGCTTTTCTGTATTATGTGTTTCATACTTTAAAAGCTAAACTCACACATATTTATTTTTATATTAAAAGGGAGAAGTACAATGGGTTGTCCCTTCCCTAGCAATTCACGTTTTCAGAATCAGGAAAAAGTCAATTAACACAAGAAGAAAGTAAGAAGAAGTCTTCTTTATTCTTCTTGTACTCACTTTTTTCTTTTCTGCCAACAATCGCCTTCTCTAGAAACAGTGATTCTGCCACTTTGTTTAAAATGAGTAATAACTCCCTAAAGTTAAACATCTCTTAGAGGACCCAGGCACATTTCATGGAACTTAAGTGAAAGGTAAAATTATAAGAGGAAACCCAGAGAGAGCAGGAGGAAAGGAAACTTTGGCCCTGGCAGAAGGATGGCTTATTTTGGCTGGACTCCTCCTGTAGTTTAAATACCTACTGCCTGAAAGCAAATTGGATGTTAAGGAAGGCTGGAGTGCCCATATAAATGAAAACAAACACGCAGTGACCCTACGCTGGTCTTAGAGGAAGTCAAATCTCTTGTTGCTTTGCCTCAAATTTTGAAAGAACCTAAATATTGTTTTCTGTGCAATATGTGTTTTAGTTCTTTAGTTTTTGGTAAATAAAATGGTTATTTGAGAAAATACCAGCCATTAGAGGTCAAGTCTGAGTAGCTAGAGAGAATGTGGAAGAGAGAACAGAATTTAAGAATATGGTTTAAAAAACTTTATTTTAAATTTATATTCAGATCTGTAGATTAATAAGCTAAGACTTAGTCAACATATTATATGGGATAAAGATTAAAACAGCATAAGCTTAATTATATTTTATACTAAACAAGGAATTTTGTTTCACACATCACTCGCATCTAGATATAGTAGTTACATAAAGACAGTAATAGAATTCCACATAGAAACAGATACTCATACAGGCACAGACACACAGACAGACAGACACACACACACACACAGTCATACCTACAGACAAAGAGAAAACAACAGTGGCTACACCATAACAGTACAGAGTGCATATCATGGAGGAATTTCATCCTGCCGCTCCATCATGATGTAAGTGTAAATGATACATACATATAATCAAAATCAACTCCCTGCCCATCTCAATCTGCCCAAAAGAAAAGTGTATGTGTTGTTAAGATTTTAGTAGTAAAAGACAGACCTTCTCTAAAAGAGTATTTTTGGATATTATTTCCAGATATTAATAGGTGTCTCATGAGGAGAAGGACTCCATAGCTACATATGTTTATTGAAATAATGTTTTAAATAATGTTAATTTTTTTCTCAGGGAAAACTTCTCAAAATATTTATAAAAATCTGTTGATTATGATCTCTAAATGAGAATGCATTCTTCAGTATTTCCCAGACAGATTTGTTCATAGATCTTATCTTTCAAAGCAGCATTAAAGAATAATGTAAAACAAGATGGAGAACACTGACAGGGGGAAGATGCTTTGGTTCAAAAGATTGATGCTCAGGCACTTAATCCTTTTAAAATGAATGGTAGTTACAGTTTTTATGCACTGACTAGGCTAAGCACTCTACAACAGCCTGTTTTATTCTTGGGACAACCCTGTGGAACACATGTGACTATCTGCATTTAGTGGTGAAAAAAACTAAGATCCAGGGAAGCTAAATATTTTTCCCAAGTTCATGCAGCTAACAGGAGAGGAAGCTAACATCTGAAACAGCTTTGTTTTCCTTGTAAGCTGTGTTCTACCAGGGATGATAAGCAGCTCACTGACTGATTTTTCAGATCTAAGATTTAATCAGTGTCCAGGCATGCAATGTGAAAGCACGAATACATTTTTTTAGAAAGCAGAGTAAATACCTTCCTTCATGTCATAATCTCAGAGGTGCCAGGAAGCTTCCCCTCCACCACTTTCTCGAAGCATCTACATAATGCAAAAATTCTGAATAAAAATGATTCACTAATATTTATTTTCCACTTTGAAAAATGTAAATACTTTTGCATATGCTTTGAAGGTATCTCAATACTAAAGATATTCCCAGATCTGACTGAGCAAAACTGTTACTTAGACAGAACTTAGAAACAAAACCCAAAACAAACAAACAAAACCAAAAACCTTATAGACCGTTTAAAACAGTATCTAATGCTCAAGTTCAAGAATTTTTATTAAAGTTCCCCAGGTAATTTTAGTAATCATTACCTCAATATTTATCAATATCTTCCCTTCTAAGTATATATAAATTAAATATAGAGAGATTATAGTAGCATAGAAAAAAACAATACATTTGGTGTCACAGGGTTTGACCTGAAATCTCAGACTCGCTGCTTAAATCTGTAAGATGCTGGATGAAGTCAGTTATCTCCAGTGGTTTCCATGTCCTCATTTGATACTGGGTATGCTAACTTTCCTCAAAATATTATTATTAATAAAAGATATATTGGATGCAAAAAGCTATTTGCATGCTGTATACATTTTCTTATCTTCTTTCTTGAGAGTACAAGAAAGTTCGCTCATGATGGTACATAGAAATGGTTAGAAACTCATAATTTCCCTTTGGAGCAAGACAGGGGGATACAAAGGGGAAAAAGGCAAGGCTATGAAGAATGTACATGCTTAGTTTTGTCCAACTCTATGTGACTCTGGAAAGTAGCTCGCCAGGCTTCTCTCTCCATGGGACTATTCCAGGCAAGAATACAGGAGTGGGTTGCATGCCCTCCTCCAGGGGATCTTCCCAACCCAAGAATCAAACCCATGTCTTCTGTGTCTCCAGGTGGATTCTTTACCCATTAAGCCATCAGGGAAGCCCATGGCCTTCTGGAATTTCAGCTTTGTTCTTTTCATATTTGTAATTCTTCCCTGGATCTCTTTTCATCAGAACAATGTTAGAAGAATACTTTAGTTCTAGTAGTGGGTTTTTTTTTTTATTTTAATTTTTTCATAACAGAATCTGGATCAGACTCAGCATGTTTGAGCATTTCCTATTGGCAGCCAGTGATCCTTAAAATAAGGTCTAGTCTGCACAGCAAACCAGATTAGGCTCAAAAATATACCCAGTCTTGATTGTAATTTCTCCTTGGGTATCTGACCTCCAGATCATGCATCTGATAAAGAAAGAGATTCATATGAACTATTTCAAGAGTTTAGGGAGTGATTAAGCCAGAGAATTTCTTAAAGCATTTTTTGAATTCTGAAAGCTTCTCAAAAGTGAATAATTCAAAATAATATTTGACTATATAGGGAGATTTTGTGTTTTTAATTAAGTGACCAACTTGTTCCTTGAATGGGTATAGTGTAATATAGAAACTTAGATTTTTTTTTCCTCTGTTTGTTATTGTTGATTTCCTGGTCCCTCTTACTTGACTCAGCTTTTAAAATCCAAATAATTTATGTAACATTAAGTGGTTAGCTTATGAAGATTCATGTTCATTGGCTTATTTTAGAAGATACTTGTCTACTTGCATATCAAACATTTGCCATTTTCCAAATTCAGTATCTGTATTTTTCATGTAATCATGTAAGAAATCACCAAAATGCTATTAAAGGAAAACAATGTATCATTACATAAAATGGAAGGATCTAAATCAAAGTAATATTTTAAAACAAGATTAATTTCTTTATGCTTTCCAATAGCAGAAACAGTTTTAAATTTTATTTATACAAAATTATTTATATAACTGCTTTGTTATAAAAACAGCCAAAGAGAATGTTTTTCAAAACTTTTAAAATTTATCTTTTTTATGAATTTCTACTATATATTATCCAATATATGCATGTATTAAAAGAAAAATAAAGAATCACATTTGACTGAACAATATATACAATTATTGTTAAAAAAAAAAAACCTGGGCAACAATAATTTTAGAATGTACCATAACAACTCAAAAGGAAAATTATCATACTGATTCTATTTCACTCATTATCCAATCCTTCCCTCTTAGCAGAAACCACCACCCAGATGTAAGTTGTTTTAAATGAGACTGCCAATATTTAACCATTTGGGGGCTCCCCTAGTGGCTTGGCAAAGTAATGGCTAGTCAAGGCAATGGTTTTTCCCGTGGTCATGTATGGATGTGAGAGTTGGACTGTGAAGAAGGCTGATCGCCGAAGAATCGATGCTTTTGAACTGTGGTGTTGGAGAAGACTCTTGAGAGTCCCTTATACTGCAAGGAGATCCAACCAGTCCATCCTAAAGGAGATCAATCCTGGATGTTCATTGGAGGGACTGATGCTAAAGCTGAAACTGCAATACTTTGGCCACCTCATGCGACGAGTTGACTCACTGGAAAAGACTCTGATGCTGGGAAGGGTTGGGGGCAGGAGGAGAAGGGGACGACGGAGAATGAGATGGCTGGATGGCATCACCGACTCTGTGGACATGAGTTTGAGTGTACTCCAGGAGTTGGTGATGGACAGGGAGACCTGGCCTGGTGTGATTCATGGGGTTGCGGAGAGTCGGACACTACTGAGGGACTGAACTGAACTGAACTGAACTAGTGGCTTGGGTAGTAAACAGTTTGCTCCAATGCAGGAGACCTGTGTTTGATCCCTGGGTTGGGAAGATGCCCTGGAAAAGGGAATGGCTACCCACTCCAGTATTCTTGCCCAGAGAATTCCAAGGACAGAGGAGCCTGGTGAACTACAGTCCATGGGGCCTCAATTCAAAGATTCTGACATGACTGAGCAACCAACTTTCACTTTCAAACATTTTTTTTATCTGCAAAAAATGACAGTTTCTTCTGAAATTATTCACTTATCTATTTGAATGTGCCTTTTGCTTGGGATTTTTTTTTTTTTTTGAGATGTACTTTTTGTTAGACTAGATAATAAAAACTGGGCTATCTTTTGTTACATATTGACAATATTTGACATATTTGGCTCCATTAAACATTGTCAAATATGTAACAGAAGATAGCCCAGTTTTTATTATCGAGTCCAATAAAAAGTACATCTAAAAAAAAATCCCGAGGCAAAAGGCACATTCAAATAGATTAGTAAATAACTTCAACAGCTCAAATGATTTTCTCAATTCCATGAAAACTATAGCCCATATTTTGTTTTATAAGAGGTTAATGAGAATTAACTTTACTATAACTGTTCATTGTTCAGTCGCTCAGTCATGTCTGACTCTTTTGCAGCCTTATGGACTGTAACCCACCAGGCTCCTCTGTTCCCTACAATAACTTCCTCTAATTTCCAATTTTCTATAATAGCTTCTTCTAATTGCCCCACTAATTACGGTGAACACTATTTTTGTTGATGTGGGGTCTTCAGCACACAGATTTTGTGCAGAGTTCTAATATTACAGTATAGCTCTTACAGAACCCTGATGTTTTTCTTTTCATTGAAGAGTAGATGAGATTAAAAGGACTTGAGTAAAATTCACACAAGCAGCTACTGTAATATAGCTCAAAATAATTTTGAGGTCAGTAGCATCAACATGATTCTTTGATTGTATCAGTCATTATCAAAGTTCTGACATACGAGATAGTAAGATGATTCCAGGAGAATATTTTCTACACCGGAAATTCCAAAACTAAAAGCAGTATTTAGCATTTGTGAAAACTAGCACAGTCTCCTAATGGAAGTGAGTCACAGTATAATAAGTCACAATATAATAAAAGAACACACAGGTAGTTCTATACATTGTTTAAATGTATTGTAAGTATGTGTACTTGTTTGCTGAAGCAACCCATTCTATCTGTTAATAATTCAGAAATAGGGTGGAGGAAATGTGTAGTCACTGAGATTTTAGAGACATGCCCAGACCTCTTCATTCCTCCTTTTTAAAGCTTCTTCTAGCTAATTGAACTGCTTTCCTGTCTTAAAGCAGAATGTATACATCATATACTTCTAAATAAAGACAGATTTCATTCCCCAGATTAAACTATGCAGCACAGGACTTTTTTAAAAATCATAAGCCCTTTGTATTGTCTCAAATCCCACCTTATTTTTCCTTTGTTCTCTCCATCATCCTTTATAAAGTCGATGCTCCCTATGATGAGCACTACTTATTGTTGGCTCCTTCTGGCATTTTATAGTGGTGCATAATGGGGATGAGGGATATCTTAGTGAAGTAAGAGTTGTATTTTTCAATTTATATTTCACATGCTAGTAAAGTAATGCTCAAAATTCTCCAATACGTGAACTGTGAACTTCCAGATGTTCAAGCTGGTTTTAGAAAAGGCAGAGGAACCAGAGATCAAATTGCCAGCATCCACTGGATCATCGAAAGAGCAAGAGTTCCAGAAAAACATCTATTTCTGCTTTATTGACTATGCCAAAGCCTTTGACTGTGTGGATCACAGTAAACTGTGGAAAATTCTGAAAGAGATGGGAATACCAGAACACCTGACCTGCCTCTTGAAAATCCTATATGCAGGTCAGGAAACAACAGTTAGAACTGGACATGGAACAACAGACTGGTTCCAAATAGGAAAAGGAGTATGTCAAGGCTGTATATTGTCACCCTGCTTATTTAATTTATTTGCAGAGTACATCATGAGAAACGCTGGGCTGGAAGAAGCACAAGCTGGAATCAAGATTGCCTGGAGAAATATCAATAACCTCAGATATGCAGATGACACCACCCTTATGGCAGAAAGTGAAGAAGAACTCAAAAGCCTCTTGATGAAAGTGAAAGAGGAGAGTGAAAACATTGGCTTAAAGCTCAACATTCAGAAAACTAAGATCATGGCATCCAGTCCCATCGCTTCATGGGAAATAAATGGGGAAACAGTGGAAACAGTGTCAGACTTTATTTTTTGAAGCTTCAAAATCGCTGCAGATGGTGATTGCAACCATGAAATTAAAAGACGCTTACTCCTTGGAAGGAAAGTTATGACCAACCTAGATAGCATATTAAAAAGCAGAGACATTACTTTGTCAACAAAGGTCTGTCTAGTCAAGGCTATGGTTTTTCCAGTGGTCATGTATGGATGTGAGAGTTGGACTGTGAAGAAAGCTGATCACCGAAGAATTGATGCTTTTGAACGGTAGTGCTGGAGAAGACTCTTTAGAGTCCATTGGACTGCAAGGAGATTCAACCAGTCCATTCTAAAGGAGATCTGTCCTGGGTGTTCATTGGAAGGACTGGTGCTAAAGCTGAAACTCCAATACTTTGGTCACCTCATGTGAAGAATTGACTCATTGGAAAAAACCTTAATGCTCGGAGGGATTGGGGGGCAGAAGGAGAAGGGGACGACAGAGGATGATATGGCTGGATGGCATCACCGACTCGATGGACATGAAACATGTCCATCTACAAAACACGAATTTTGGTAGACTCCGGGAGTTGGTGATGGACAGGGAGGCCTGGCGTGCTGCGATTCATGGGGTCACAAATAGTCAGACACGTATAAGTGACTGAACTGAAGAAACATTATTTTGTAAGTAAACTTCACTGGCAGCAAGCCTAAATTTAAAATAGTGACCTGACTGATGCTGCTAAGTCTCTTCAGTCGTGTCCGACTCTGTGTGACCCCATAGATGGAAGTCCACCAGGCTCCCCCGTCCCTGGGATTCTCCAGGCAAGAACACTGGAGTGGGTTGCCATTTCCTTCTCCAATGTGTGAAAGGGAAAAGTGAAAGTGAAGTCGCTCAGCCGTTTCCGACCCTTAGCGACCCCACGGACTGCAGCCTACCAGGCTCCTCCATTCATGGGATTTTCTAGGCAAGAGTACTGGAGTGGCTTGCCATTGCCTTCTCCGGGATACTTAGCCTTGAAAAATTAGTGGTGTCCTCACTCTCAAAAACAGAGAAGGCAATGGCAACCCACTCCAGTACTCCTGCCTGAAAAATCCCATGGACGGAGGAGCCTTGTAGGCTGCAGTCCATGGGATCTCTAGGAGTTGAACACGCCTGAGCTACTTCACTTTCACTTTCATTCATTGGAGAAGGAAATGGCAACCCACTCCAGTATTCTTGCCTGGAGAATCCCAGGGATGGGGGAGCTTGATGGGCTGTAGTCTGTGGGGTCGCACAGAGTCTGACATGACTGAAGCGCCTTAGCAGCAGCAGCAGCTGCACTTTCAAAACTGCAGAAAAGAATGCAATTACACCAAAAATTGACCACAAGATAATCCTTGTTCTTAATGGATAAGACCAAGCACCTCTGTTGAGACCTTACTATATATCTGTGTCCCGAAACTCTTCATGTCCAAAGTCTGCCTAGGACAGAGCGAACACTTTAGAGGGAGTCTACCAAATTATTCAAGAGAGGTTGCCTCTTGATTTGCCCTTTGTTCATCTCTGCTTCATACTCTAAGCAGGAATGCTGAATCAAATGAAACTAAAATATGAAACTCTAGACAGTATTTTTTCAAGCAATATTTTCAATTACTAAACATACTTCCTCCTGTTCTAGGAAGATATCTGATAATCTAGTTACCTTTTCATCAATTGTGTCAGAGATACTCAAGAAGCGCTTTCCAGAAAGTATTCCTCTATGCCCTTTTGAAGCCTGAATGACATGTGTTCTTTTAATCTCAAGATTTAGCAGGCTGTATTCCTATAGACTGTTCCAAATAGGAAAAGGAGTCTGTCAAGGCTGTATATTGTCACCCTGCTTATTTAACTTATATGCAGAGTACATCATGAGGAATCCTGGGCTGGAAGAAGCACAAGCTGGAATCAAGTTTTCCGGGAGAGATATCAATAACCTCAGATATGTAGATGATACCACCCTTATGGCAGAAAGTGATGAAAGTGAAAGAGGAGAGTGAAAAGTTTGGCTTGAAGCTCAACATTCAGAAAACTAAGATCAAGGCATCTGGTCCCATCACTTCATGGGAAGTAGATGGGGAAACAGTGGAAACAGTGTCAGACTTTATTTTTGGGGGCTCCAAAATCACTGCGGATGCTGTTTGCAGCCATGAAACTAAAAGACGCTTACTCCTTGGAAGGAAAGTTATGACCAACCTAGATAGCTTATTAAAAAGCAGAGACATTACTTTTCCAACAAAGGTCCATCTAGTCACAGCTATGGTTTTTCCAGTGGTCATGTATGGTTGTGAGACTTGGATTGTGAAGAAAGCTGAGAACCGAAGAATTGATGCTTTTGAACTGTGGTGTTGGAGAAGACTCTTGATAGTCTCTTGGACTGTAAGGAGATCCAACCAGTGCATTCGAAAGGAAACAGTCCTGGGTGTTCACTGGAAGGACTTATACTAAAGCTGAAACTCGAATACTTTGGCCACCTCATGTGAAGAGCTGACTCACTGGAAAAGACTCTGATGCTGGGAGGGATTGGGGGCAGGAGGAGAAGGGGACGATAGAGGATGAGATGGCTGGATGGCATCACCGACTCGATGGACACGAGTTTGAGTGAACTCTGGGAGTTGGTGATGGACAGGGAGGCCTGGCGTACTATGATTCATGGGGTCTCAAAAAGTCGGACACGACTGAGCAACTGAACTGAACTGAACTGATTCCTATTCTATTTTGTTATGAAAAAGAAATTTCTGTTGCCATCCTTTATTTCTAGATATTTTTATTCTAAATGAAATATGAGTCCAAACTTTGCAAAAACCAAGAAAGAAATCGTGTTGCTTAAGCTCTTGAAAAATGGAGTCCCTTCTTCCTTATAATACTCTGTGGTGATTATTTAAAACTGTGATGTTTTTATTTAATGTAATTCAGTGTTGCTTTTCTAAATGTAGGAAATTTTTACCCTTATTATTTTTTGGTTTATCTGCATACCAATCATAGAGAAGTTGAAATTTCAAGTCAAAATTGCTCTTTCATGGTGATTCCAGTTAAAGTCTTGTTAAACTTCTTGCTCATGTCAAAAATCTTATATCTAAACTTAAATGGAAGTCACATATGCAGCCTTGTGAGATCCAGAGTACCGTTTAAATGTACCATGGACTTCAGCCAAATGAATCATTGTCCATCAGCTTATGGTTCATTAGGGACCACAAATCAGTTTAGTGGGAGGTGTTTCATAGGAAACTATTCAAACCTAAGTTTTGCTAGATTCCTGATGAATAGAACAGCCTAGGATAAGGAACTTTCATCTAAGAGCTCCAAGGTAGTTAGGCTGGTGATAGCTAAGGCTTCTAAAGCTAATTGGACAGATAAGAAAAAGGGGTAGCAATCTGGTCTGAGTATAGAAAGGAGACATTCCTCAGTGTTTATTGGCAAGTAGAAAACTTCACTGGAAGGGTGATCTAAAAGCGAAATTCACTAACGAATTAAACTTCAACATGTATTCTCCATGGTTGAAAATATAGCAATAAACCTTGCAATTTTGACTTTTGTTTCTTTTTAAGGGGAAGACTAATTTTGGTGTATGTTAATTGTTAAATGTCTTATTTTTATTACCATTAATTTACATTATAATTGATGTTTAGTGTTATAATCTTTTAAAATTAATTTTGACTAAAATAGTTTTACATTATGTTCAATTAGGTTTCTGTTTTAAAGGGAAGAAAACTGTAGTATATTTCTAAATAGATTATGAATGTATCTCTCTTGCCTGCCTTTTCACAATTTTTGCCTATGAACATATGCTGGGAATCATTTTATGATGGGTTTTATCTTTAGTCCCTTGGGTAAATGAATACACATTTTAAGTTTCAGAAATTCATGAATTAGGTACCTGTGTTAAGGTTATATGATATTAAGAAAAGCTTTGACAGTACTGAATGTTACTAAAACCAGCACAAACAAGACAAAAATAATTTCATACAGCATTTTAAGAAAGACTGGAGAGATGCAATAGTCTGCAGTTTCTCAATTCCTAGTGATTTTGATACTTGAAAAGAAAAAGGCAACCCATAAACTAATTCAAATGGTGGGCTGATCTTTTAGAATCTTACATACATACTATATTGTTAATTAAAACATACTTTGAGTAGATTAATCAGGTAACTGTAAAACAGAGTCTTGCTTTCTGCATGTTAGAGAATGTCATTAACCCAGAGAAATATGATGTCCAATATTCCCTTTGGAAGCATTCTAAAAAGGCATACGTTATCCAGGAAGAAAAAGAGAGCTTGGAAAAATATATTAAAACACAGGTTGCTTAATGAAAGAAGCAAATTATGTTAGAATTTAAAAGGAAAGTGTCCCTAATGGCATGAGAAACAGGACAGAAAATTTCATGTGTAAAGGAGGAGAGGTTTGGAGCCAGTAGCCTGCCTTCTCAGTGGCTTACCTGAGGCATCACCTATAGAGTGGGCACAAAGATAATGCAAACATTTCACAATTATTCTTAGGATAAGTCATATACAGAAGAGACATGGAAGTCATAGTATCACTTTGACTTGAAGGAAAGAAGGAAATGTAGTATTCTTTTCTTTTTTTCTTTTTGACCATTAGGAAATCTTACCTAATTGCAAGAATTCAATTCTAAGTGAAATGCACATTACATACTTGCATAACTCGAAGTTTTTATTATTACATAATTTTGGAATTGTTAAATATTTGTGTTTAGTAGATTGATTCAATCCTACATGGTATCAGAAACTAATTTTGTATACATGCGATTCACATCTGAATTTTAGTTGTCTCATTTATGTCATAAAAGCTTAAGTGATTTTTAAGCTAACTACACTCCATCTCTTTTATTTTACATATCAATACGCTCCTATGTAAAAGTATTGCAGTACATTAATACAGCATTTCTGTACTAGATGAAAGCTCAATACATTATTGGAACTTACTTCAAACAAGTGCAGCCATTCAACATTGAAAAAAAAGTATTTCATTGAGTTACATAGCAGAATTTTAAATTATTATTGAGAGTAATTATTCACCTTGCCATCTTTTGCATAAAAATGTGTAGATCTCAGAATTTCTCTAAGAATTCACACATCTAGGGGGAAAAAAGCAAACTACACAGAACAGTTCTTCCACTGTGAAAAATAGCAAAATTCCACACCTATAACAAATTGCAAATTTTCACATATTTGCTCCAGGCAAACATTTGTAATTTTCACAGCAAATAAGGCTTTTGGCTCCAATATACGATTTTTTTGTTCTCTTCCTCCCCCCTTTGGAAAAAAGTCACTTTCCCTATTTTCAGAAAACCAAAAAAACACATGAGGCAAAATTACTGATATTATCATTGCTTATTCTAAGTATTTTAATTTTGATATCTACTCACTTAGGTAAAAATATTAATTCAACATGACTGTACTTGATTCAGGAATTCATGAGTTCGTACAGGGACCAGGCAAATCAGACTTAACTGTTACTGTGACTAGGGAGACCCAGTTCCATTGTGATCAGAGTGTTGCCTCTTAAAATGTTTCTTAGTGCTTTCAGAAGATGGGATTTTTTCCAGTGATCAAATAAAACAAGAAGTTGGGTTTCCCCTAGAATAATTACTTTTTTATTTTAGTCCTATAAGACAGTGATTCTCTAGCAAGGGACCATGGTTTTTCCCAATCAGCTCTGATATGCAAAGAACATTTTTCTTTTCTGCTGACACTTATACAGACTTTTGTTTACATTAAAAATAAGCAACATAAAAATCTAGAGACAGTGCAAGTCGGTTTTAAGACTAGTAGTCTCTAATTTCGGAGAAGGCAATGGCAAGCCACTCCAGTACTCTTGCCTAGAAAATCCCATGGATGGAGGAGCCTGGTAGGCTGCAGTCCGTGGGGTCGCTAAGTCGGACACGACTGAGCGACTTCACTTTCGCTTTTCACTTTCATACATTGGAGAAGGAAATGGCAGCCCACTCCAGTGTTCTTGCCTGGAGAATCCCAGGGAAGGGGGAGCCTGGTGGGCTTCCGTCTATGGGGTCACACAGAGTCGGACACGACTGAAGTGACTTAGCAGCAGCAGCAGCAGCAGCAGTCTCTAATTTACTTGCTTTCAAATGCATATTATAGAATGAGAATGACAGTTGTAGCTTTATCACAACAAGTACATAGGAAACTGTGCATAACCCACCCATGGGACAATCTTTTCTAGGACATCACCCTCAATCTTTTGCTTGTGACTTTAAAAAAAAGCATGAAAAATGGAGCATCACCTTTATGTTCCAGTGTGAAAGCATGTCATTTAACCAGTTTGGTTTGGATTTTCAAACTCATAAATTGTGTGCTATTCAATTGATTACTTTAGAATCACTTTATCTAGTAATGTAGATGTGTAGGGATTGTGTGTGTATGTATGTATGTATAACTTTCTCTTGCACAGCTGTCCACTTGGCTCCTGGTTTCTATATAGGATCTGTAAATTATTCTGAAGAAAATCATCTGAACAGATCAGGCCTTGATCCTCTTCAAAACATGGCTTTTGACGGAAGAGAAAATCCCAATCTCTTTAGCCTGTTTTTTAAAGACCAAGCACAATTGGATGTCTGTCTCTACATTCCCAGATTCTTCTTCCATAGCTTCCTTCCTTCAGTCTCCTCCATGCTACCATTACCTAAACGTTCAGAAAGGTTCAGTCTCCCTTGGGTGGTTTTGCTGATGGTAGTCTGCTCAATTTTTTCCATGAAGTTCCCCTGCAAGATTCCTCATCAGTTTAATTTCAGTTAGTAGGCCATTTCTTTAGAAACACTGTTCACAATCTCTCTATTTGGAACTCTTTCTTATCTTCTGTACCTGTACTTCTATGATACCACCTACCCCATTAATTCAAATTATTCATTTGCCAAATCTTCATGGAGTATCTAATATTGCAAACATCTGATAGAGACAAATGCAAAGGTTGTTAGATACAGTTTTTGCTTTTTAAAATTTACCATGAGAGACATTGTCCCAATCTGATTTTATAGGCAACCAGAAGGAAGATTATCTCTTTGTACTTACTGGTACTTTAAAATGGGTGACACTTATTTAACTGACAGCAAAAAGAACCCAGAAATGAGGACTATTTATATAAATATAGCTTTAAGAAGTGCAATTATCTGCTCCACAACTGAAAGTACAGTTAATTTCCAGAGGGAAATACCCTACTGGTGTGTTTGGGGAGTTTCTTCCTTCTATCAGTGGTGCCTCAGCTATAGTTTCCATGGCAGCTTCTTATTGTGTTTGTCTTTCAGAACTAAGAACAAAGGGTTGGGCCTAGTGATTGTAAGAAGTTTTTCTCTAATCCTTTTAATTTAGTGCATATGTTAAGTGTATCATATAAAGTTCAAATATACTTTTTTAAATTTTATGTTTCCACTTTTTAAAACTTAGGCTAACTGCAATAAACACAGGTGTGACAAATCTTCCAAATCCCAATACAGTCCAATGGAGGACACAAAAGTCAAAGTTGATTATTTTTTTAAAAATGTTCTTGCCCAGGTTTGAGATAATTGTATAGCTCTGTCCGTTTCTCTGTGTTTTGTATGGATGTGAGAGTTGGACTGTAAAGAAAGCTGATTGCCGAAGAATTGATGCTTTTGAACTGTGGTGCTGTAGAAGACTCTTGAGAGTCCCTTGTACTGCAAGGAGATCCAACCAGTCCATTCTAAAGGAGATCAATCCTGGGTATTCATTGTAAGGACTGATGCTAAAGCTGAAACTCCAATACTTTGGTCACCTCATGTGACGAGTTGACTCACTGGAAAAGACTCTGATGCTGGGAGGGATTGGGGGTGGGAGGAGAAGGGGACGACAGAGAATGAGATGGCTGGATGGCATCACCGACTCGATGGACATGAGTTTAAGTGAACTCTGGGAGTTGGTGATGGACAGGGAGGCCTGGTGTGCTGTGATTCATAGGGTCACAAAGAGTCAGACACGACTGAGCGACTGAACTGAACTGAACTGAACTCAGAAATCTACCTACCATCCTAGTCCCTGTAGATTAAGCTTTCACTTGCAGAGAACAAAATTTAAGTTCAAAAGTTTTACTTAGTAGCCGCTTCCTTTCCAGCCTTAATTTTGAGAGTCTCTGTTTCTCATTTGTTTTCACATAATAAAGAACTGCTTCTACATTCATTTCCAGTACAACGATAGCCACACTTTTATGTCCGTGTACTTACTGTACCAGCTGCCTGGAGAACCCTTCCTATCCCCAATGGTAATAAAATTAGTTCTCAGTAGCTCTAATTATTACTCAAATTTCAACAAAATTGTCATTTTTAGGAAGCTTGTCAAATCATAAGATGAGTAAAATTCCTCCCTGTACTACCCTAACTGACACACTATGCATGAAACTATATTTTATTTATGTTAACTTTTCCTAACTGTCTGACACACTATGCGTGAAACTATATTTTATTTATGTTAATCTTTTGTGCCCCTCTTCCATGAGACTACATGCACCAAGAGGAAAATGCTACTTATATTTCATTTCTAGTGTCTACTACATTGCTTGGCATTTAAAATGCATTCAATAATCAGATATTGTTGGACTGAGATGGTCTTTTTGGTGCAAGATGCAGAAATGGGCAAGAGGTCATCTGGGACCCCAAATCTTATTCAGTTTAACTTGTGTACTTTGTCATATCAAATATAAGACTGTCATATCAAATATAATTGTTGAAATTCTGAAAATTCTGAAAGTAACTGGTAAACGTACACATTCATCAATACTTGGACAATGCTTCCTCGTTTACTTATTCTGTACATGATTTTATTTGACCCTCATGGTGAGGATGTGAGATGGGTATTATTACCTCCAGATTAGAGAAGAGAAAATTCAGATTTAGAGAACTTGTGTGACTTCCTTAAGATTCCACTGCTAGCCTGTAGCCAGATACTTGAAACCAGAGTATCAGACTCCAAAATCTTTTCTCTAATAATTAACATTAAGGTTATTAAAATAGTGAAAGAAAAAATAAAATAAAACTATGTATTTATTGAACCCTGCTAGTGCAGTAGTGACACTCCACTGGTAAATGAAATGTTTGGGAGCAGGGAAGAAGAGAGAGTTACAGCTTGTTTGGCCTCTGTGCAATAGATGAAAGCCTTAATTTTTTTTTTTTTTTTGTAATTGACATACCAATTTTATTATTTTATAGTAAGATATATATGTTTAATGAAACATACTCAATGAGTATTCACTCATTTTATGTCCATCCTTTAATCGATGGAACATATGTAGATACAAAATATGGAAAATTTCATAAACATCTTCAACATATTATCAAATTGCTTCTTTTGTATATTTTTTGCTTTATAATTTTAGTGAAAAGTACAGAATTTAAAGCTCAAAACTATAATGTTTTCATTTTTATATGCTGTTCTCATATCTTTGTATGAAGTGGTTTTTCAGCTACAGTGTCCAGAAACTGTTATAATACAACATGCATGCATGCCTGTGTGCTTGGTCGCTCAGTCTTGTCTGACTTTTTGCAGCTGTGTGGACTGTAGCTTGCCAGGCAACTCCATCCATTGAGTTTCTCCAGGGAAGGATACTGGAGTGGGTTCAAATTTCCTTTTCCAGTATGTTTTCCCAACCCCTGAATCGAACCTACATCTCATATGTCTCCTTCATTGGCAGGCAGATTCTTTTACCACTGAGCCACCTGGGAAGCCCCATAATACAACATAGGTATTAACTTATTCAATAAATAAATCCTAGTTAATTTCCAAAAGCATTTAATGTTTCTTATGTTGGACCTAGCATAGGTCAAGAATTGTGTTCTAAATATAGTGGGGTAAAAAAAGATAAATAAACAGTATCCCTTTATATTTGCATTCTGATGATTCTGCAATTGAGTAGGACTAGAAGTCATATTTAATAGGGGTCTGTGAATTTTTGAAAACCAATTCAGAAATTATTTGGTAGACAGAATAAAGCACGAAACTGAAATTATACTCCTATTTTATTAAAACATCTTTAATATTAGTGTAAGCTAAAGAAAGCTTCATGGTGCAAAATCCCCAGAAGGTTGTTATTAAATATAAGTACATAGGAATGAAAGCCTTACCATGATCATCAGCAACAAAAATTGAGAAGAAATGACTGATGACAGAGATCAGGTCCCACAGTGACACTGATACAACTTAGTCTCTTGTGTGATATGAATAAACCAGAGCTTTAGAGATTGTTGAGTAGAGAGATTATAACATCAAGGTCTCAGTGAAAAGACCAGGAATAAAGATATTTTTAAGAGAGGTTATCATTGATTTTAAAACAGAAATTGAAGATACTTTATGGTAAAACAAAAGTATTTAAAATTTGTCTACTCACATATAAAAATATATAACTTATAAAATAAAATAATATTTAAAATATGTTGTCTCACTTGTGTATATATGCTCACCTATCCACATGTGCAGTATTCCCCTCCCTAGCCCGAGAGGTAAAGTGTTCTTACAAATTCTATTTCCTATTTCTTGAGAAATAATCCCACTGGACTAGCATCAAAAAAGCCCATGATTTTTCTTCATGATAATTAGTGTTTCAAATACATGGACTGCTGAAAATATTTGAATTAAGTAAGTATGCATGTAGGAAAAAAGAGTAAAAACACTTTGTGTAAGTAAAATGTTGTAATTAATTAAAGTTTTAAACAGAGAGTTTAAACCTTGACAAGCCACCTGTCCAACCTCACCCATAGAGAGGAAACTCCACAATAAAGAGAACTCCACAAACTGCCAAGGACAGAAAGGCCACCCCAAGCACAACAATATAAGCAAGATGAAGAGGCAGAGAAATACCCAGCAAATAAAGGAACAGAATAAATGCCTACCAACCCAAACAAAAGAGGAAGAGATAGGGAACCTACCTGATAATTTCAAATAATGATAGTGAAATTGATCCAAATACTTGAAAACAAATTGGAGTTACAGATAAATAATCTGGAGACAAGGATTGAGAAGATTCAAGAAAGGTTTAACAAGGACCTAGAAGAAATAAAAAAGAGTCAATATACAATGAATAATGCAATAGATGAGATCAAAAACACTCTGGAGGGAACCAACAGTAGAATAACGGAGGCAGAAGATAGAATAAGTGAGTTAGAAAATAGAATGTTAGAAATGAAACAGAGAGGAAAAAAGAAAAGTGAATTAAAAGAAATGAGGACAATCTCAGAGACCTCTGGGACAATGTTAAACACCCCAACATCCGACTCATAGGAGTCCCAGAAGAAGAAGACAAGAAGAAAGACCATGAGAAAATACTTGAGGAGATAATAGTTGAAAATGTCCCTAAAATGAGGAAGGAAATAATCACCCAAGTCCAAGAATCCCAGAGAGTCCCAAACAGGATAAACCCAAGGCGAAATACCCCAAGACACATATTAATCAAATTAACAAAGATCAAACACAAAGACAAATATTAAAAGCAGCAAGGGAAAAGCAACAAATAACACACGAGGGGATCCCCATAAAGATAACAGCTGATCTTTCAATAGAAACTCTTCAAGCCAGGAGGAAATGGCAGGGCATACTTAAAGTGATGAAAGAAAATAACCTACAGCCCAGATTACTGTACCCAGCAAGGATCTCATTCAAATATGAAGGAGAAATCAAAAGCTTTACAGACAAGCAAAAGCTGAGAGAATTCAGCATCACCAAACCAGCTCTCCAACAAATGCCAAAGGACCTTCTATAGACAGGAAATACAGATTGAGTGTATAAACTCGAACCCAAAACAATAAAGAAAATGGCAACAGGATCATACTTATCAATAATTACCTTAAACGTAAATGGGTTGAATGCCCCAACCAAAAGACAAAGACTGGCTGAATGGATACAAAAACAAGACCCCATATATGTTGTCTACAAGAGACCCACCTCAAAACAAGGGACACATACAGACTGAAATGAAGGGCTGGAAAAAGATATTCCATGCAAATAGAGACCAAAAGAAAGCAGGAGCAGCAATACTCATATCAGATAAAATAGACTTTAAGACAAAGGCTGTGAAAAGAGACAAAGAAGGACACTACCTAATGATCAAAGGATCAATCCAAGAAGAAGATATAACAATTATAAATTATATGCACCCAACATAGGAGCACCACAATATGTAAGACAAATGCTAACAAGTATGAAAGGGGAAATTAACAATAACAACAATAGTGGGAGACTTTAATACCCCACTCACACCTATGGATAGATCAACTAAACAGAAAATTAACAAGGAAACACAAATGTTAAATGATACAATAGACCAGATAGATCTAATAGATCTCTATAGGACGTTTCACCCCAAAACAATGAATTTCACCTTCTTCTCAAGCACACACGGAAACTTCTCCAGTACAGATCACATTCTGGGCCATAAATCTAGTCTTGGTAAATTCAAAAAAATTGAAATCATTTCAAGGATCTTTTCTGACCACAATGCAGTAAGACTAGATCTCAATTACAGGAGAAAACAGCACAATGAACAACACACTGCTGAATAATGAACAAATCATAGAAGAAATCAAAAAAGAAATCAAAATATGCATAGAAATGAATGAAAATGAAAACACAACAACCCCAAACCTGTGGGACACTATAAAAGCAGTGCTAAGGAGAAGGTTCATAGCAATACAGGCATACCACAAGAAACAAGAAAAAAGCCAACTAAATAAACTAACTCTACACCTAAAGCATGGAGAAGGCAATGGCACCCCACTCCAGTACTCTTGCCTGAAAAATCCCATGGACAGAGGAGCCTGGTAGGCTGCAGTCCATGGGGTCGCAAAGAGTCAGACACAACTGAGCTATTTCACTTTCACTGTTCACTTTCATGCATTGGAGAAGGAAATGGTGACTCACTCCAGTGTTCTTGCCTGGAGAATCCCAGGGACGGGGGAACTTGGTGGGCTGCCGTCTATAAGGTTGCACAGAGTCGGATACGACTGAAGCGACTTAGCAGCAGCAGCAGCAACACCTAAAGCCACTAGAAAAGGAAGAAATAAAGAACCCCAGGGTTAGTAGAAGGAAAGAAATCTTAAAAATTTGAGCAGAAATAAATGCAAAAAAAAAAAAAAAAAGAGAGAGACCATAGCAAAAATCAACAAAGCCAAAAGCTGGTTCTTTGAGAGAATAAATAAAATTGACAAACCACTAGTCAGACTCATCAAGAAACAAAGGGAGAAAAACCAAATCAATAAAATTAGAAATGAAAAGGGAGAGATCACAACCAACAACACAGAAATACAAAGGATCATAAGAGACTACTATTAGCAATTATATGCCAATAAAATGGAAAACTTGGAAGAAATGGACAAATTCTTAGAAAAGTACAACTTTCCAAAACTGAATCAGGAAGAAATAGAAAATCTTAATAGACCCATCGCAAGCACCGAAATTGAAACTGTAATCAAAAATCTTCCAGCAAACAAAAGCCCAGGTTCAGATGGCTTCACAGCTGAATTCTACCAAAAATTTAGAGAAGCGCTAACACCTATTCTACTTAAACTCTTCCAGAAAATTGCAGAGGAAGGTAAACTTCCAAACTCATTCTATGAGGCCACCATCACCCTAATCCCTAAACCTGACAAAGATGCCACAAAAAAAGAAAACTACAGGTCAATATCACTGATGAACATAGACGTAAAAATCCTTAACAAAATTCTAGCAAACAGAATCCAACAACACATTAAAAAGATCATACATCTTGACCAAGTGGGTTTTATCCCAGGGATAAAAGGATTCTTCAATATCCACAAATCAATCAATGTAATACACCACATTAACAAAATGAAAAATAAAAACCCATATGAGTATCTCAATAGATACAGAGAAAGCCTTTGACAAAATTCAACATCCATTTATGATAAAAACCCTCCAAAAGGCGGGAATAGAAGGAACATTCCTCAACATAATAAAAGCTATATATGATAAACCCACAGCAAACATTATCCTCAATGGCAAAAAATTGAAAGTGTTTCCCCTAAAGTCAGGAACAAGACAAGGGTGCCCACACTCACCACTACTAATCAACATAGTTTTGGAAGTTTTGGCCACAGCAATCAGAACAGAAAAAGACTTAAGAGGAATCCAAATTGGAAAAGAAGAAGTTAAACTCTCACTGTTTGCAGATGACATAATCCTCTACACAGAAAACCCTAAAGACTCTACCAGAAAATTAGGGCTAATCAATGAATATAGTAGTTTCAGGATATAAAATCAACACACAGAAATCCCTTGCATTCCTATACACAAAAAATGAGAAAATAGAGAAATTAAGGAAGCAATTCCATTCACCGTTGCAATGAAAAGAATAAAATACTTAGGAATATATCTAAATAAAGAAACAAAAGACCTATATATAGAAAACTATAAAACACTGGTGAAAGAAATCAGAGAGAACACTAATAGATGGAGAAATATACCGTGTTCATGGATTGGAGGAATAAATATTGTGAAAATGAATATATTACCAAAGTAATTTATAAATTCAATGCAATCCCTATCAAGCTACCAATGGTGTAGCTTGGTAGAACGGTGTTCTACCACAGAGCTAGAACAAATAATTTCACAATTTATATGGAAATACAAAAAACATCGAATAGCCAAAGCAATTTTGAGAAAGAAGAATGGAACTGAGGGAATCAACCTTCTGGACTTCAGGGTTTACTACAAAGCCACAGTCATCAAGACAGTATGGTACTGGCATAAAGACAGAAATGTAGATTAATGGAACAAAATAGAAAGCCCAGAGATAAATCCATGCACCTGTGGACACCTTATCTTTGACAAGGGAGGCAAGAATATTCAATGGAGAAAAGACAATCCCTTTAACAAGTGGTGCTGGGAAAATTGGTCACCCACTTGTAAAAGAATGAAACTAGAACACTCCCTAACACCATCAGTTCAGTTCAGTTCAGTTGCTCAGTCGTGTCCAACTCTTTGCAACCCCATGAATCACAGCATGCCAGGCCTCCCTGTCCATCACCAACTCCTGGAGTTCACTCAAACTCATGTCCATTGAATTGGTGATGCCATCCAGCCATCTCATTCTCTGTCGTCCCCTTCTCCTCCCACCCCCAGTCCCTCCCAGCATCAGAGTCTTTTCCAGTGAGTCAGCTCTTTGCATGAGGTGGCCAAGGTATTGGAGTTTCACCTTTAGCATCAGTCCTTCCAATAAAAACCCAGGGTTGATCTCCTTTAGAATGGACTGGTTGGATCTCTTTGCAGTCCAAGGGACTCTCAGTCTTCTCCAGCACCACAGTTTAAAAGCATCAATTCTTCAGTGATCAGCTTTCTTTAAAGTCCAACTCTCACATCTATATTTGACCACTGGAAAAACCATAGCCTTGACTAGACGGACCTTTGTTGGCAAAGTAATGTCTCTGCTTTTTAATATACCATCTAGGTTGGTCATAACTTTCCTTCCAAGGAATAAGTGTCTTTTAATTTCATGGCTGCAATCAGCATACACAAAAATAAACTCAAAATGGATTAAAGATCTAAATGTAAGACCAGAAACTATAAAACTCCTAGAGGGGAACATAGGCAAAACACTCTCCAACATAAATCACAGCAGGATCCTCCATGACCCACCTCTGAGAATATTGGAAATAAAAGCAAAAATAAACAAATGGGACCTAATTAAAATTAAAAGCTTCTGCACAGCAAAGGAAACTATAAGCAAGGTGAAAAGACAGCCTTCAGAATGGGAGAAAATAATAGCAAATGAAGCAACTGACAAAGGATTAATCTTCAAAATATACAAGCAACTCCTGCAGCTCAATTCCAGAAAAATAAAAGACCCAATCAAAAAATGGGCCAAAGAGCTAAACAGACAATTCTCCAAAGATGACATACAGATGGCTAACAAACACATGAAAAGATGTTCAACATCTCTCATAATCAGAGAAATGCAAATCAGAACCACAATGAGGTACCATTTCACACCAATCAGAATGGCTGCTATCCAAACGTCTACAAGCAATAAATGCTGGCGAGGGTGTGGAGAAAGGGGAACCCTCTTACACTGTTGGTGGGAATGCAAACTAGTACAGCCACTATGGAGAACACTGTGGAGATTCCTTGAAAAACTGGAAATAGAACTGCCATACGACCCAGCAATCACACTTCTGGGCATACACACCGAGGAAACCAGAATTGAAAGAGACACATGTACTCCAATGTTCGTTGCAGCACTGTTTATATTAGCCAGGACATGGAAGCAACCTAGATGTCCATCTGCAGACGAATGGATAAGAAAGCTGTGGTACATTTACACAATAGAGTATTAATCAGCAATTAAAAAGAATACATTTGAATAAGTTCTAATGAGGTGCATGAAACTGGAGCCTATTATACAGAGTGAAGTAAGCCAGAAAGAAAAACACCAATACAGAATACTAACCCATATATATGGAATTTAGAAAGATGATAACGATAACCCTGTATAAGAGACAGCAAAAGAGACACAGATGTATAGAACAGTCTTTTGGACTCTGTGGGAGAGGGTGAGGGTGGGATGATTTGGGAGAATGGCATTGAAACATGTATATTATCATATGTGAAATGAATCGCCAGTCCAAATTCGATACATGATACAGGATGCTCGGGGCTGGTGTACAGGGATTAACCAGAGGGATGGGATGGGGAGGGAAGTGGGAAGGGGCTTCAAGATGGGAGCATATGTACACCCGGGGCAGATTCATGTCAATGTATGGCAAAACCAATACAATAAAGTAATTAGCCTCCAATTAAAATAAATAAATTAAAAAATTTTAGAAATAAAAAAAAAAAATTTAAATAAAATGAAATAAACACCTAAAAATTCACACTCAAATAACTGCTTTAGGATGCATCTATGAATAAAAATAATCTATTATACTTGTTTACCATTTTTATTTCAAAAGCACTTTACAAATCTAGCTTTTTGAAGGAAATCAACGCTATGACCAACCTAGACAGCATATTAAAAAGCAGAGACATTACTTTGCCAAAAAGGTCGATTTAATCAAAGGTATGGTTTTTCCAGTTGTTATGTATGGATGTGAGAGTTGGACTCTGAAGAAAACTGAGTGCTGAAGAACTGCTGCTTTTGAACTGTGGTGTTGGAGAAGACTCTTGAGAGTCCCTTGGACTTCAAGGAGATCCAACCAGTCCATCCCAAGGAAATCAGTCCTGAATATTCATTGGAAGGACTGATGCTGAAGCTGAAACTTCAATACTTTGGCCACCTTATGTGAAGAACTGACTCATTGGAAAAAACCCTGATGCTGGGAAAGATTGAAGTCAGGAGTAGAAGGGGATGACAGAGGATGAGGTGGTTGGATGGCATCACTGAGTCTATGGACATGAGTTTGAGTAAGCTCTGGGAGTTGGTGATGGACAAAGAAACCTGGCGTGCTGCAGTCCATGGAGTTGCAGAGTTGGACATGACTGAGTGACTGAACTGAACAATGTTAATGTACGTGAAAAAGATATTTAAGTTTTACTTAAGAAAAAACCTATGTGTTAGGGGGAGTTCAAATGCCAACCTGCAACTTTGGTGACACTCTTACTTGTATCTCTCCAGATGGTAATTGAAAAATCAATGTATCATTCTCTTTTAATTATCTTTCTCAGGACAGTGATTATACTACTACTTCATCACCTCTTGGGGAAGTGTTTACTGTGCATTTCCTATGGGCAGGTAGGTGTTGATGACCATATAAAACAAGTATTCTGGCTCAAGTATTTCAGGATCACTTTTTTATTTGCTTCCCCAAACAAGCTACTCCATACTCGCCTTATGCATTCCAGATAATTGGAATTTCCAACTTTTTATCATTCTTTATGTCTCATTTTGCTAACAATTTCTTTGTAATTATTTCTAAATCCTTGATTAAGCCATTCTATGTTAGTGTGTAAAGTAACAAACAGCTTTATGATCTGCTACTGTGTAAATTTTACAGTGATCCAGTTCTCCCGAGATGGATTGAGACTATATTAGTTCAGTTCAGTTCAGTTCAGTTCAGTCGCTCAGTCGTGTCCGACTCTCCGCGACCCCACGGTAGTAAACAGACAAGTACCTAAAACCCTTTGATAACAGTACTAGTGTCACCTAATGCCAGTTAAAGCCTGTGGAATAATGCTTCAGAGCTAAGTGTTTTAAGCCATTGAAATGAAGAACTAAGATGCATTAAGATTTTATGAAGTCACTCTTTAAATTGTATTTCTTAAATATTATTTTTTCATCAAAGTTTTTGAAAGGATGTGGCTATCATACAATTTGGAGATCATGCCTCTTAGAATGTCTGTAATTTGAGTTTCCCACACTGTTAAAAAGGGCAAAGATGAATGATTCAAGAGTCAAGTTGGTAATTGAGTGATGATTCTTTTGTACATTCTGGTACAATTTTTTTTTTTTTTAAATCAACTCTTCCTTTACTCTTCTGAGAGCTCCATGGGAATGGCTAACAGAATATAAAGGAAAGATTTTTCATTGGTGACAAAAATAGAAAGGATGATAGTTTTGTGCTCTCTGCTTCATGGGATTTGAATTCAATAATAAACGAGGAAATAGTGACCTGAGGAGAACATGGCTTCAGTCCAGACTCTTCATTCAATAACTCCATGATCATAGGAAAAAATTAAAAAAATTCCTTTCACTTGGTTTTCTCACATACAAATAAAAAGGGGTCATTTTGTATCTAGCTGGTAGAGTTTCTCTGAAATTTAAAAAGAAGTTTAAATGCTCAATGTGGGCTTCCCTGGTGGCTCAGACAGGAAGGAATCCACCTGCAATGCAGGAGAAGTGGGTTCAATCCTTGGGTTGGGAAGATCCGCTGGAGAAGGGAACAGCTACCCACTCCAGTATTCTGCCCTGGAGAATTCAATGGACTATATAGTCCATGGGGTCACAAAGAGTGGGACATGACAGAGACTTTCACTTCACTTAAGTGCTCAATCTGGGGCCTAGCCTATGGTGAACACTCAACAAGTGCTATTTAGCAACTCATCTCTGCCCCATCTTCTTCACCATTGTTACATAAAAGGGAACTGGGGTCAGATTTCTGACCCTCTTGTACCACAAAAATGTCCCCAAGGAGCTATGCAGCCAGAATCTGAGTGGATAAAATGCTGAGAGAACTCCATTCACAGCCTCTGTGAGGGAAAAAGACAGGATGTGGGCTCTATGAACATTGAATATGGCAGGGTTTCGTCCTTCACTGGCAGCCAGAACAAACAGGAAGTTTCTAACTGAATATGAGAAAAAAAAATCTACAAGTTCTATAAAAAGATGTGTTATGTCAAAATAAGGGGACATTCCTGAATACTTACAGGAATTGATTAAATGAATTAGATATACTATCGAAACAATATAAAACCACATAACAGAGTAAAAAGAGAAAACAACATGATATCCAATGCTTTCTGATTTATGATCTCCTTATAATTTGAGAGGCTACTTTGTCTGTTTATGTGGAGGAAAGAAATGTGAAATAGGAACAACCAGAAATCAGAAAACATTGCATGAGAAAGAAAAATATGATTGCTCAATGAAACTGTGATGGATTTCAAAAATGAGAAATAAGATACAATAGAAAAATGATTTATAGAAGTCAAATGCAAGGAATTCAACCAGGGCTCAGATGAAAACTGTAAAGAAAAATGAAAAGGATAAAATATGAGTAAAGGAAATAAAATATAAAATAAAATACGAGTTGTTGATGTTATTTAGTCTCATCCAACTCTTTTGTGACCCCATGGACTATAGCCTACCAGGCTCCTCTGTGGAATTTCCCAGACAAGAATACTGGAGTGGGTTGCCATTTCCTTCTCCAGGGGATCTTCCTGACCCAGGTATCAGACTCTCATCTTCTGCTTGGCTCAGATTCTTTACCACTGAGCCAATGGGGAAGCCCTGCAAAAACCTAGATGAGAACACAAAGCAGCAGCAATAATCACATGAATTATTTTTTCAGATTAAAATTGTATTGATATACAAAAATATCCAGAGTTTCAGATTGATACATATCAACAAATGAAAAACAAGAAAATTGAAGAATTTATTATCTAAATACATTTTGATTAAAATGTTCAATCTTAGTGATTTAAAAAAATTATACCAGCAGTCAGAATAACAAGTAAACCATAAGGCAATGATTAAGTTAGAGTGAATGAATTAAATATTGTGAATTATAATGTAACAATTATTATCACCTAGATCAAAAACAGATTTTATCATCAAATCTTGAAATTACTTGAGCCAAAAGTGAGCAGATAAAAATTATGGTGAATTTCAAGAAAATTTCACTATTCTGTCATTCAAAAATCATATGATGAATGTAAATGGCAGGCATTTGATACTGAAATAGATTTACTAGAAATTTGCTTTTTTTCAGATTTTTTATTATTGGTCAATGCTTCACAATGAAAATGTTATGAAAAGTAAACAAAATGTAAAGAAAATTTTCTAAAAGAATGAAAGGAGAGAGGAGAATGAAGATAATCAAGGTAATTTAAGGGCTTAACTAATATTTAACTAATAATTTAAGGGCTTCTACTCAGAAGGAAGGTCAAGTCTTCTTTTCATGGAGCTGGATCATGATGAATTTCAAAGACAACACTTTCTCATCTTCACCCAGCTATCTCTAAAGGGTATGGGATCCGAGATCAAGGCCTAGGTCTCACAAGGATGATGCTATTTAAAACCTCCTCATGTACTCCCTTCCTATTATGTGCCATTTTTTTTTTTCATACCACTAACATGTTGAAAAGGATATGGGGATTCTTCAGTTCTTATTTTTATTCAAACAAAGCTGATGTAGTTTTTGGCTCCGTATCCTTGGCCAAGTCATTTTGCTTCTCTGGGTTTCAATCTTCCCCTCTGAACAGCCATTGAAAATGGTCAAGTTGTGTTAATACTCTTTGCATTTATAATTTGCAGATAGTTTATGGATTATGGCAGTGATTCTCAGCCTTGACTAACATTGGAATAATATGGCCATTTCTTTTTTTAAATAATAATACTTGTTCCTCATCATGAAACTCTGAATGGTCTAGGGATACGATCCTGTACATCAGCAATTTGAAAGCTGATCAGATAGAGAGTCACAAACTACCAAATTTATTGGGCACCAAAAAAAAGAAAATCATGTAAAAACATTGTATAGTGGTAAGAAGTTGGATTACAGTAGCAAGAAGCTATTTGTTTTTGAGGGGCCACAGATGCCAATAAAAACTAAATGCCTGAAAAATTAAGATTTTTTACAAAATAACTAGGTTCCATAAAAGAGGCTTTTTGTGTCAAAGAAGGCAGCCTGTCTTGAGGAATTCCTCTGGTGTACCAATTATAGGGTCAAGTATCTTTTCTTACAGCAGAAAGAGAAGAAACTTTCAAGTGAAGGCTGGGACATTGATCTTGGGAGAAGAGAGCAGGAAGAACAGGTGGGACTCAGAAACTAACAAGCACTGAGGAAAACCTTGAAAAATTCTGCCTCAGCAGAACAAGGCTCTTGGCCTAGGATTCTGTTCTATAAAGACTGAGACACTCCCTGATCATTCTACCTAAAACAGCATATACTTCACCCCTTCTGTACACTTCTCTATACTTGTTGCCATTTTATTTTATTTCCTAAGACCAACTGATTTACTACACTGATACAGCTCTTTTCTAGAATAGCTTCTGCTTTATAGTATGCAGCCAATTCACACTCATTGACAATGTCAGCAAGATTGGCATTTTCATATGAAATCAACTATAAATCTACTTCAAAAATTGACCCATTTTTCCATTTAAAGACTACTTTGTGGTCTATAAGGGCTTCCCTGGTTGCTCAGATGGTTAAGCGTCTACCTGCAATGCAGAAGACCTGAGTTTGATCCCTAGGTCAGGAAGATCCCCTTGAGAAGGGAATGGCAATCCACTCCAGTATTCTTACCTGGAGAATCCCATGGACAGAGGAGCCTGGGAGGCTAGAGTACATGGGATGCAAACAGTTGGACATGACTGAGCAACTAATACACATTCATGGTCTTTATGGTCTTCCCGAGTGGCTTAAAGGTAAAGAATCTGTCTGCAATGCAGGAGACACAGGAGACGTGGGTTTGATCCCTGGGTTTAGAAGTTCCCCTGGAGGGGTGCATGGTAATCCACTCCAGTATTCTTGCCTGGAGAATCCCATGGACAGAGGAGCCTGATGGGCTACAATTCATGGGGCTGTAGAGTCAGACATGACTGAAGTGACTGAGCACACAATTATTCAAGAAGGTATTAATAAGTGATTAGACCAGTGCTGATCACCGAAGAATCGATGCTTTTGAACTGTGGTGTTGGAGAAGACTCTTGAGAGTCCCTTATACTGCAAGGAGATCCAACCAGTCCATTCTAAAGGAGATCAATCCTGGATGTTCATTGGAGGGACTGATGCTAAAGCTGAAACTGCAATACTTTGGCCACCTCATGCGACAAGTTGACTCACTGGAAAAGACTCTGATGCTGGGAAGGGTTGGGGGCGGGAGGAGAAGGGGACGACGGAGAATAAGATGGCTGGATGGCATCACCGACTCTGTGGACATGAGTTTGAGTGTACTCCGGGAGTTGGTGATGGACAGGGAGGCCTGGCGTGCTGTGATTCACGGGGTCGCGGAGAGTCGGACACGACTGAGCGACTGAACTGAACTGAACTGAACTGAATATCCTCAAAGAACATTCCTTGATTAACATTTCAGCATCTTTTAATAAACTATCTGCTGAAAAACTCTCACCCAAACCTCCAGCTGATTTATTAGCTACATTTATAAGAATCTTCATAACTACATGTATACCTAGTATTCATAAGAATAGTGAAAAATGAACAAACTCAATAGAATAATTTTGTATCAATCAAGTAATTCTTGAAAACATTTGTCAATCACAAAATATGCTTTGAGGGAGCCAGGATATCACAGTGGCTCATAATAAACTGTTTCTTTTTATTGGCTACCAGTATCATTGTTTCAAAAGTACTCACTCCAAGTTCTTGACATTCAAATGATATTATCCATATCATCATACATTAAATTTATCTGTGATTTTCATGGTATGCTGCAAATGTCAATTTTATCCAAACACCATAGAATAACATTCAGTAGTAAAACCAGACCTTTGCTTGCTTCTTATGTAAGATATTGAAATGAGAGACCCAAAAGTGCAATCCGTTAAAAAAAAATATGGAATCACAACATAAACCTTATTTTTATCCAATGTCCAAGAAGTTATTGGCAAATAATTTAAGACAATATACAATCTAAAAATTATAATTGTGCTTTGAATCTGCACAAAAGAAGTATACTCTGAGGAAATGGTTTATGTTAATATGGCAAAGCATAGGGTTAGAAAAATACAATTTCAAAAATCTTCAGTGCATCATCTTTACCATATTTTATATAATATAAATGAAAAAATATGGTGTCTTTTATTTTAAAAAATATTGCTATAAAATAGAAATATATGAATATTCAGAATTTAGGAAAAATTTCCTGACTATAGAGCTGCTTTCAAAAGGTCTGTCCTGATTTATGCACCTTCTATGACACTTCTCTAAAATAATAATAATACACTTAGTATTAGAATCAAATTTATAGTTATTTGAAACCACGTTCACAGCTTACTTGAAGGGCCACCCAGTGTGGGTGGGTCATGATGGAGAGTTCTGACAAAATGTGGTCCACTGGGGAAGGGAACGGCAAACCACTTCAGTATTCTTGCCTTGAGAACCCCATGAAGAGTATGGAAAGGCCAAAAAGATAGGACACTGAAAGACAAACTCCCCAGGTCGGTAGGTTCCCAATATTTTACTGGAGAACAGAGGAGAAATAACTCCAGAAAGAATGAAAAGACAGAGTCAAAGCAAAAACAACACCAGCTGTGGATGTGACTGGTGATGGAAATAAAGTCTGATGCTGTAAAGTACAATATTGCATATGAACCTGAAATGTTAGGACCATTAATCAAAGAAAATTAGAAGTGGTCAAACAGGAGATGGCAAGAGTGAACATTGACATTTTAGGAATCAGCGAACTAAAATGGACTGGAATGCATGAATTTAACTCAGACGACCATTATATCTATGACTGTGGGCAAGAATCCCTTACTGTTCATTTCCAAGGCATACCATTCAGTATCACAGTATTCCAAATCTATGCCTCGAGAGTAACACTGAAGAAGCTGATGTTGAATGGTTCTATGAAGACCTACAAGACTTTATCGAGCTAACACACCCCCCAAAATGTCCTTTTCACTATAGGGGACTGGAATGCAAAAGTAGAAAATCAAGAAATACCTGGAGTAACAGCAAACTTGGCCCTGGGCACAGAATGAAGCAGAGCAAATGCTAACAGAGTTTTGCCAAGAAAACACACTGGTCATAGCAAACACTGTCTTCCAACAGTAAAAGAGATGACTCTACACAAGGACATCATCAGATGGTCAATATGAAAATCAGATTGATTATATTTTTTGCAGCCAAAGATGAAGAAGCTCTACACAGTCAGCAAAATAAGACCAGGAGATGACTGTGGCTCAGATCATGAATTCCTTATTGCTAAATTCAGACTTAAATTGAAGAAAGTAGGAAAAACCACAAGACCATTTAGGTATGACCTAAATACAATCCCTTATGATTATAGAGTGGAAGTGACAAATATATTCAAGGGATTAGATCTGACAGACAGCATGCCTGAAAAACTATGGATGGAGTTGTGTGACATTGTACAGGAGGCAGTGATCGAGATCATCTCCAAGAAAGAGAGATGTGAAAAGGCAAAATGGCTGTCTGAGGAGGTATAACAAATAGCTGAGAAAAGAAGAGAAGCTAAAGTCAATGGAGAAAAGGAAAAATATACCCATCTGAATGCAGAGTTCCAACGAATAGCAAGGAGAGATAAGAAAGCCTTCCTTAGTGATCCATGTGAAGAAATAGAGGAAAACAGTAGAATGGGAAAGACTAGAGAGCTCTTCAAGAAAATTAGAGATATCAAAGGAACATTTCATGAAAATATGGGCACAATAAAAGAAATGGTATGGACCTAACAGAAGCAGAAGATATTTAGAAGAGGTGGCAAGAGTACACCGAAGAACTATACCAAAAAGACCTTTCAGTTCAGTTCAGTTCAGTTCAGTCGCTCCGTCGTGTCCGACTCTCCGCGACCCCATGAATCACAGCACGCCAGGCCTCCCTGTCCATCACCAACTCCCGGAGTACACTCAAACTCATGTCCACAGAGTCGGTGATGCCATCCAGCCATCTCATTCTCCGTCGTCCCCTTCTCCTCCCACCCCCAACCCTTCCCAGCATCAGAGTCTTTTCCAGTGAGTCAACTCGTCGCATGAGGTGGCCAAAGTATTGCAGTTTCAGCTTTAGCATCAGTCCCTCCAATGAACATCCAGGATTGATCTCCTTTAGAATGGACTGGTTGGATCTCCTTGCAGTATAAGGGACTCTCAAGAGTCTTCTCCAACACCACAGTTCAAAAGCATCAATTCTTCAGCGATCAGCTTTCTTCACAGTCCAACTCTCATATATATATATAGGGTTCCTGGAGAAGGAAATGGCAACCCACTCCAGTGTTCTTGCCTGGAGAATCCCAGGGACGGGGGAGCCTGACGGGCTGCCATCTATGGGGTCACACAGAGTCAGACACGACTGAAGTGACAGCAGCATATAGGGTTTACATATTACTGTAGACATAGAACCCTATGATGCTAGTTAGTATGCCACTCAGTACACCCCCTTAGTAGCTGTGTGACCTTGAGAAAAATTAAACTTTCAGTGCCTCATCATCCTTATGTGTAAAATGGTCATAATAACACCTCCTTATGGGGTTGTTGAAAGTCTTAAACTGAGTAATGTATGTAGAGTACTCAGAACAAAAAACATGATTCATAGCAAATACCTTGAAGTCATAACCATTATCATCATCATCATTATAATGATTCAACATGGAGAATGTCTAATTGATGGCCAGAGTCTTACATTGCAGAAATAAATATTAAGGATTACTTTTAGTGTTTGACCTGTTAAATTTTAAAAGTGCTACTACTTCTCTCATTTATTCATACATTAAAATATTAAATACCTGCTCTTTAAGAAGCATAGTGAAGAATTGAATGTATAATGTTAAATAAGACAGAAACCCTTCCAGACCTCACAAACAAGTCTTTTAATGGAGAAAACAAATAATGACTTCACAATCACAACATAAGTCTCATATTCAAGATATAGAAGGATGAAATGGAAGGAAGGAAGTAGCCCACCTATTTATATCTAGAGGAATCAATGACTCTAAGACAAGGCCTTGATGTTAAGTAGGAATTACCTGGGGCTTATCTAGTTGAATAAGTGTATTCGAGGGGTGGATAAAATGAGAAGATAATTCTTACAAAAGGAAAAGCACGTGTCAAAGCTGGGTAGTAAAAAGAAGCATGGTAGTCTCTTAACAGTTAACTGAAGCCAGATGAGCAGAAAAAGACAATGTGACCAGAGAGAGGGGAAGGGACAGAGCAAGAAGAAGCTTCGAGGTTGTGCTAAGGTCTTTGGGTTTATCCTAAAGGCTGTGGATGTCATGTAAGGAGATGACATGGAAAGATTAGGGTTTTAGAAATGTAGCTCAGTCTTCAGGGTGAGAATGAATTGGACAAATAAGTCTGTTCACCCTAAGTATTGGGACCACTCTTGGGAAATTGTTGGTTGTTGTAGATAATGGTAGCCCGGAGTAGGATAACAGAAGAAAATGATTTATAACAGTGAATTTATTAAGGACCTATTGCTGTTGTTCAGTCACTCAGTCACGTCTGACTCTTTGTGACCCAATGGATTGCAGCATGCCAGGCTTTCCTGTCCTTCACCACCGCCCAGGCTTTCTCAAACTCATGTCCATTGAGTTGGTGATGCCATCCACCCATCTCATCCTCTGTCATCCCCTTCTCCTCCTGCCTTCAATCTTTCCTAGCATCAGGGTCTTTTCTAATGAGTCGGCTCTTCATGTTGGGTGGCCAAAGTATTGGTGCTTCAGCTTCAACCTCAGCCCTTCCAGTGAATATTCAGGACTGATTTCCTTTAGGATGGACTGATTTGATCTCCTTATGGTCCAAGGGGCTCACAAGAGTCTTCTCCATCACCATAATTCAAAAGCATCAATTCTTTGGTTCTCTGCCTTTTTTATGGTGCCACTCACATCTACACATGATACTATACAAACCACAGCATTGACTAGTAGGCAAAGTAATGTCTCTGCTTTTTAGTATGCTGTCTAGGTTTGTTGTTGTAGCTTTTCTTCCAAGGAACAAGCGTCTTTTAACTTCATGTCTGAAGTCACGATCTGCAGTGATTTTGAGCCCAAGAAAATAGAGTCTGTCACTGTTTCCATTGTTCCCCATATATTTACCATGAAGTGATGGGACCAGATCCTATAATCCTAGTTTTCTGAATGTTGAGTGACGCACGTAGGTAGTAAATCTCTAGGACTGGGAGACTGTTATTTGTTAAGGTAGAAAGGAAAAGTCACAAATAATATTGTGGTTTATAATTAGGCTACTGAGTGGACAACAGCATGTAAAAGGACACGTGAAGAAAATTTTGTCGATTTTTGGCTTTGCAGCATGTAATGGATTTCAAAATAGAGATAATGAGGAGGAATTTGGGTATTAACGTTCAGAAGTCAAGTGTGCATGTATTGGCCATGTATTTGCCTAAAATTGTGCCTTAAAGGGCAAAAATGAGTCTCTTCTTGGTCAACTCAATAGTCCTGAGTTGATCTGAAAAAAAGTTAAAATCAAAAAACGTGACTAAGATAACATTTATATATTTATCTAGGTGACAAGGCCATATGGAGCAATGGGGCCTGAATGAATATTTATTGGAATGATTTAATAAAGGAGAAGATTACTGCATTCTAAAATGTATTTTAGTGATAATTCCATATTGGAAATTCTCTCCTTTACTCTCATCATCACTTCATAGAAATGGGAAGCTCTAAAAGGAATCCTTAACAAAAAACCATGCTTTAAAAGAAAGAAAATCAATGTAATTGATCTGAAGATAGTTAGAAAAGAGATCCTGGTCTCCGTGAAAAGATTTTATCATGATTTTACTGAATGATTTCTTCAAATTTTTTCATATTTATAAAATATTTATGATCAATTATTTTTTTCTGATTATAAAAGCTATGCTTTGTTCTTTAAAATTTGGAAAATATTGAAAAGTTAATGGAAAAAATTATCTCAAATATTTAAGTATAGGAGTTGTTAATATTTTTGTGTATTTCCTTCTTATACTTTTAATATGGATACAATTTTTTTCTATAAAATTAGCTATTTAATTGTTGTTTTAAAATTATATACCCCACACTGCTATGTTTGTGGCAGCCTAGATGGGAGAGGAGTGTGTGGTAGAATGGATACATGTATATTTATGGCTGGGTCCCTTCATTATTCACCTGAAACTATCACAACATACAAAATAAAAAGTTCAAAAAAAAAAAAGTGTACGCCAGAGTCCCTAAATATTTGAAAATTCAAAGTACTAGATCTGACAATGTTTTAAATGTTTATCCATCCCCATGTTGTTGAATATAATATGGGTCCTAATTTTCTTCATTAAAGATAACTCAGATGATCTTTATGCCTAAGAATCATGTGGTCTTGGAAGAATTACTTGAGTAAAAGTATACTTAAGGGATGTTTAAGGTCACTTGGTGTTTTACCAGATTTACCACTGGGAAATCACATTCTGGAACTTAAGTGAAACATTTCTACTACCTTTGTCTTCTGTAGTGTTGTTTTCTTTTATAAGATTGCCTTATAAATAATGGTTGCTTAAGAAATAATGGGGATGTGCATAGCCTGCTTTTCTAAAATCAACTAATGGTTCAGGATTGCCTCTATAGCTCCAACAAACATATCTGCATTCCACTAGCAAGAAAGAGATTAAGGAAGGGCAAAAGAATGCCTCCTCTTTTGGAGACATTTGCAGAAGGTTGCACAAATTAACTCCACTAACAGCCCATTGGCTGAAAAAGGCCACACTCAAATGCAGATAAGTCTGGGAACTGCTGTTAATTCTGGATGCCCAAGTTTCCAGCTAAAAATCTGTTACTATAGAAGGAAGATGAGAAAGGATATTGAAGACCAAGAAGATTCTGCTACACATGACAGTACAAACCAATGGAAGAAAGATTTATTGTTTATTATATGTGTCAGGATATCTTCTTCACACTATACATAAAGGAAGATTTTAGATGAATTAAAAAATTGAAGGCGAAAAATAAAATTTTGAGTACTTGAAGAGAATATAGGCGGTTATCTTTATGATTGCAATAGAAAGATTATTTTTTAACAGGAGACACAAAAAGCACAACCCACTAAGTATAAGTCTGATAGATTTCCTATATTGTAGTTAAAAACTAATGTATCACAAAAGACAGAAAACCAAAAAGAGAGACTAATAAAGACATATGTAATTTATATATTAAGATGATATTTTAGCATCCACAGCATGTAGGGTACTCATAAATCTGTAAGAAAAAGGCAACTTAATACAAATTGGACAAAGGGCTTCATGAAGCTGTTTCCAGAAGATGAAAGTAAAATGCTAAGATACACCTAATTGTACCAAACACCTTACTACCAAGAAAAATGTTAAAGGGAATTTCTCTTTTTTACCAAGAAATATCATGGAGACTTTATCTGGTCAAATGATACATTTTCCCTAAAGTTTGCTTTGAGTACAAATCTAAAGCATGTTTGCCATTCTCTAAAATGGTACTATTTGTTCCCACCCAATGCTAAGATCTATGTGGAAACCTTGAAGCAACTGCATTCTCCACAGCTTTAATATACTTTATTCTGTGTGACACTGAAAGGCAGTGTCAATTATGATGAATTGTGAAGCTCACAACTAATGATACATTTAAAGCCAATTCATTTGTCTCTTTGATCATGTAAATGCATTGGTGTTCACCAAGCTTGCTGTGATAAGACATTATGGCTACTTTGGAACCATTTCATTGAACACTTACATATCGGTGCAGCTGCCACTAATGTTTACAGGTACATGTGCTACACATCCTCATGATATTTTGCAGAGGTTAATGCTTGTGCACAGTAGATATGTTTATTACGCAGGCAATAACAGACCCACAGGAGCCATTATGGCTCTTAAGAGATTAGCGTCTATGATCGCTCCCATTTCATCCTATCTCCTTTCTCTATTTAGCTAGTGTGCTCCTTTATTTATTTATTTTTTAAATTCTCCACTAATATTGAAGCTGTTTAGGTACATCCAAAAGGCAAAATTAGTCTTATACCTATAAGTTGTAAATTTTAGAAAATATTTTATTGGTCTATAAATCAAGCCTATTTCTAGGACTTCCAGTATTGCTCTTTGACTTTGAAGTTGTGTCCCTAGTCTTGCTAATCCACCCTTGATAGTAGTATAGGCAATAATCGTCTACTATCTCATTGGAAATATTTCACATCTTGCAAAGGTTTTGACTGTTCTGCTATAGTAAGTGATATCAAGGCATGAAATGTTATTCCCTAGTTCCAACACCTTGCAAAATAACTTACAGAGGCTTTCTCTTCAAGAAAAATTCTCACTTGCAACTCTGTTTTTCCTATCTTATTCCTAACAGCTGGGTTATATCTGCTTCCAGGAAAATGTGTTATGTATGTTTAATACCAATAGCTAAAAAGAACTTTGAAAACTGAAAATAGCCTCGCATTTAAGTTTAAAGCAATCTGCCAAAGTACTTTTTAAATTGATCACCAAATTGATGATTATGACATTAATCGTTAACATATTATAATGACTTAAGGTCCAGTCTACAGACATATAGAAAAGGTAACCAAAGATAATCATTTTTGTTTCAATCATAACTTAATCCCTAGCATTTCTTTCTTTATATCAGGAAGCTTCTGATCTAGGACCAATTTGCTTAAAGTAGAGATTGCATTTAATCCACAGTGTTTGAGGGTGGTGTGTGAAGACAGGAATTCCATTCTTCCTATGACCTTGTCAGTTTCACTCTGCTGAAAAGGCTTCAGGTTTGCCAGATCACGTGCTCTGAATTTACATGCTTAGGGAGGTTGCTGTGATAGTAAGCCAGTTTAATTCCCCAGAAGCCACATCATTTTTGCTTAAGTTGGAAGAACAGTTGGCCAGTGGGGGCATTACTCACAGAATGTTTGTCAGGCCAGATGTATTGGTGTTCATCGTCTACCCATGAGGCAATGTCTCTGGACACTGAGTCACAAGGGAGGGGTGAAAAACAAGCAATTACAAACCTGCAGATATTAACAAGGAAGGTTTCCTTCATTTAGTCTATTCTCCTTTAATTTATTTATTTTTCTTTTACATGATTTTTTTTTCCTGAATGAACTTTCTATGATTTTTAAACCAAATCTCATGGCTTCAGTTAGAGTCATTTCACATATTCAGGATCATCATAGAACTTTTTTTATGAGGCTTAATACCAACAAGGATAAAGATACGGATGAGTCCTGAGTTGTGTAAGTATATTGGGAGATGGTGTACATAACTATTGCTATACCCAATGACCTCAATTCTGAGTGGGAGTGTTAATGTGAAAATGGTTTTATCACCTCGATTTAGTGTTATCTATCAATGGTGGGTAAACAAGGCTTCCAACTCACCCTATTTAAAGAACCATGAGAATCCCTATGGATTGTTTGGTTTCTGAGGCCTCGAAGAACATTTGATGATAGCCTAATCTAGCAGAACCCCATGACTCATTTCATGTTACTCTTATATAAAATATATTTTAAAAGCCATGGTAATAAATGTTCGTTAGAGCTCCGGGGGTTGGTGATGGACAGGGAGGCCTGGCATGCTGTGATTCATGGGGTCGCGGAGAGTCGGACACGACTGAGTGACTGAACTGAACTGAACTGAACTGAGAGCTCTTTCAGTTAATATATTAGAGTGGATTCAATCAGCAAAACATTAATGTTTTTGTAGCCAGAAAAGTCTCTGAAGACAATCTATTTTTTCTTTAATCTTTTTTTTACTTTATACTATTTTTGTACTAAACGACTTCTCTGGTGGCTCAGATGGTAAAGAATCTGCCTGCAATGCAGAAGTCCCAAGTACAATCCCTTGGTCCAGAAGATCCTTTGAAGAAGGAAATGGCAACCCACTCCAGTATTCTTGCCTGGAAAAGACCATGGACAGAGGAGCCTGGTGGGCTACAGTCCATAAGATCATAGAGAGTCAGACATGACTGAGCGACTACACTATGATAGGGAAAGACTTGTGATTTATTCATAACCCACTGTTATTTTAAAACCAGCTTAAATAACAAATTATATGATGCACATATAATGCACCTATAGTTGTGAGACTATTTTATCCATGAAAAGAGTAGGTTTTTTTTCTAAAGTCCAATCAATCTTTTCTCTTAGTTCAAAGGAATATTATACAGGTAGCAGTGCTCTGAAAAATAATTGGCTCTTTCATATGCTGAGGATTTGGTTCTATATGTTTTCTGTCTCATGAGGGAAATAAAAAAGCACTAATTTTCATTCAGAGTAGAGAAAACCTACAAGATATGATAGAAGGATTTTTTAAAAGAGAATTTTCATAGACCTAAATTCATTGACAAAGGTAGATTTCCCTCTGGGTAAGCAGTGGGAGGGTCCACTGATGTTACCAATCTAATTCCTTGTGAGAGAAGTAAATTAGTCATTAAAAACTAATGTCATTATTATATTTTGAGACATGATGAAAGGCTTAATTTATGATGCTTGATGCCTGATGCCAGAAATGGTATTTATTTTCATATAATATCTGTAGCATAGGTGACTGGTAACTACCAAAAAAGAAAAATTCCATGTGATTTTTTTTTCCTTGGGGAACACGAAAAAGATGAGAGGCAAACAAATTATATTTGTAGTATGAGAATGAACTATTTTATTTCATTTAAAAAAAAATACAACTTTCAAACAGCTTCCAAATTGGGATACTGCATCATTAAGCATTTGACATTTGTCCAGTTAAAACTATTGACTCATGCTTTCATTGCTTCCCCCTCAAATTACTACAGTGCCACAGCTGATCTGACTATATTTTCCATTTCTTATAAATAGCCACAAGAAAAGTATTAATTATCCTTGTACGATTTAATGCACCAACTGCCTTAACCTTTCAGGTTTTCTTAAACGCCAGCATAACAAGGCATATCCATGGCAGCAAATGTGATTTATGACAGGAATCTTTAATTTCTGTTTTTAAATATGTTACCCACCGATCTGCATACATTTAAATTCGCCTGCAACACTTTTCTCTGTCTTGAGGCTGTTGTTTAATATTCAAGGATGATTTTTGTCCACATACATTTTGGTCTATGTCACCTCAGATTAAATTATTACTGTTTGCAGCCTTTTCGGAGCAGGCCTCGGGCCCTTATTTACAAGAATCAATGAAACAGTAATGAAAATCCATTTTTCATACTATCAGCCCTGGCCTGCTTTTATTTAGTTAGCTGTGTCTAAGCAAGCAATTCATTTTGTGCAAATGTCATGTAGAGAAAAAAGGATGAGCCATGAAAGGGTTAATCATGAAATAAGACCTGAGCTTTCCCCCATATAAAAAGCATCCGTAATGTTAAAATTAAAAAAAAAGCCCTCTTAATATATGCAAAGTAATGTATATTGACACATAAGCAAGGCTTTTCATGATGAATATTGAAATATATATGCAAAGCACAGGAAATGTGTAACATGTTATAGATCTTTCAGTGTACATTTAGAGGAAATGAACCATTTATATTCTACAATTTAGTGAATACCTACTGTTTATTGGTACAGAGCACATAGGAGTATATTTGTCTTAGTAATTTATTTAGGTAAATATATTTATTCTTCTAGGGGTTCTTGTGCTTTTCTTGGTTCTATAGTACTAGACATAAATATTTAACAATGCATTGTCTCAAATGTTATTCATGTAATTTATCAGAGAAAACAGTGGAGTTGTAATAACTTTTAAGCCTGCACCTTCTCTTAAACCTGAGATTGATTTAATATGCAGGCAACTGAGCTGGGTTTTCTTCACACAGCTGAGAATTATTTACTGGTTCTAACCCAAGGAAGCTAAAATGGTCCTGCTACCAAAAGAACAAGGTTCATTTAGCCATTTGTGAATCAGCTTTCTTAAGTGAATACTTTGGCTATAAAAGAGAAGGGATTAGTGAGAGAAGAAATCATTTAATTAATATGAATATATTTCCCTGTATTTGCTGACCTACCCACTTTCCTTTATACATATATGTATACACAGAAATATACATATATATTACCCCTTATGAGTATTACTCTTGGGAATGTCTTCTAAATTTTAATGCACTTGGCTATGAGGATGTCAGTTCAAATTATAGCTAGGGTCTTATAAAAATGACTGTCCACTTTTTCATATCACAAAAGAAATGAATAGAGAGTGAAAGCAATTGGAATCTTCTTCATCTGTGCTGTAGACTTTGTCAGAAATGAATTTTAAAGACTCAAAAACCTGCATTTTTCTATCTGTACATTTTTTCTATTATATTTGGTTTTTAAAAAACCTGTTTCCCGAATTTGGAGTCAGAATTTCTAATACTGATAGAATGTGCAGAGTTGAAAACTAGCTGATTTGCTAGTTTTAATTATTTTTTAAAAGCTGAAAGTGATTTTCTACAGAGCCAAAGAAGAAAATTCCTTTATTATAGTCCTGAAACTGCATCTGAATAGTGAATTCAATACTGCCATTGCTCATATAGATCAAAGCAAGTCCTGGTAATTGAACAGGTCACTATAAGGCAATCAAACATGATGCCTAAACATTTAATCAACTTCAGTTATCAAATTGTGCTTACCTGCTAAGGTGCTGTATCTACCATGGTGTACACACACAGTAGCTTTTATAATTTAGTTTTAAAGGCTTATATGTTGAGATTTTAAAGCATTAGGAAGAGGGCAGCCATGTGAGTTATCAAAGTCTGAATTAATCTGGAAAATTGATTATCAAAATCTGATATTGTTGAATGTTGTTGGCTCAAATTCAACAAGAAAATTGATTGACTGGTAAGGAAGTGTTAGAAAGTAAGTTACTCTTTTCTCACATATTTTCATATAGGATCAGCCCACCATTGGCCTACCTTCATACCAGAATTTATAAAAGGTGGTGAGGAATAAAAGATTTCTTGCCAGACATATGTGAAAAATAAAGGTACCAGGAGTTCCAAAACTACTCTTAATTTCTCAAAATGTTCAAGATAAGGGAAAAAACATAAAGTTTTACTTTTAGAGTTTGCAAGAAAGCATTTTGTTTCCATCTATTCTAGCAATCCACACCACCGGTCATTAACTCCATTAAGTTGTGCCCTGTACAACTGAATCAATTTTGTTTATCTTGAGAGGTAAACGTTCTCACTTAAATGTTTTTCAGTCACATATAACTGCATTACAAAAATCCAACCTTCACAGTGCAAACAGGTAAAGATATCTTCAAGCTAGTCCCTGAATTTCAAACTCCTGTTTAGAAATGGCCAGTAAATCTAAGACCTGTGTTCCATGCTTTCCATTCAGAGTACGTGATGAGATATGATTCATTCATTTTGCGTTTTACATTACAACTGTAAAAAATTGCTAAAAACTTGAGGAGAATGCCAATGTCATATACTAAAATTGAAAAGGAAAGAAATCTGGTATTAGTCTACTCAATTGTATATCTACCTACAAAATACAAGAGACAAGGTATTATAATAAAAGTATGGACAAATTTAGCATTTGATTTCTCTGTTGAATAGGAGTTAAGATGACTCTGTTTAAAAAATCTTTCAATGCTCTTCATATTTGAAAAATTATGGAGTGATTAGGTGTTAGATGATATTTCTACAATAGGAAGCATATTTTTTAAAAGAAACACAGAAGGAAGGAATCCTCTATTAGAAGGAGGAGGAAACCCAAGGGGTCTCAGAATCAAGAGCACCTCTCACCGGAACAGAGCATGATCTTTCCTTCTCTTTTCTTTTCAATGGAAATTATCCCTGTAAGATATTCATCTGAATTTAGAAATACTGTCTTTTAAAATTCCTCTGAGCAGATTTAGAAGAGACAGTAATAATTAGATTATAAATATTGCTTCTTCCCTAAGACCTAGGTTAGATCAACTGCATGAACAATGGGTAGATTGATGGCGAGGTGTAGCAAGGTGGAAAGGAGCCTGGCACTGTGAAGGGTAGACTGCCACGGTGTGGGGCCACACTGGAATGCGATTTGGGATGGAATGAAGAGGCTTCGGACCTGACACTGTCACTTCCCCACTGTGCAAAAATCTATGAATCCCCCTCTTCTTCTGTTTCCACATCTGTAAAATGGTGATCATTTTAGTATCCACATCACAGAGATGTGGTTATAATGAAATAACATAATAACCATAAAGCATTTATAATTACTCTTGGCACACAGTAAGAGCTTAAAAAATGTTAACTATGGAAAGTATATTTAAGTATTTAAGAATCTGTAGACTGGGTTGTTTCAAACTGGAGATAGATGCAGAAAGGAAGATTTAAAGTTTGTAATTTAAAAAATTGATTATTTAAAAAACATATTGAAACAGTTTTGAATCCAAGAAAAAAGGAAGGATGAGGGAGTAATTATCTTCATTATCCTCCTCATTTTCCTCTTTCCTGAAGTAGCAGGGTCCCTGCTGTCAAGAACCAAGGCTAGTGTAATTGGCATTGATTAAATAGTATGATTCATATATGGGCTAGCCTGGGAACCTAACAATTATATTCTATAGAAAAATATGTTTCTAGTTACAAATTGCCAATCTACAAATGAACACTTGGAATATACTCATTTGTAAATTGACCTTCATATTTCATTATATCTTATTTGCCATTTACCTAACAAGTACATTTTAAAATAGCATTAGATTAGAGTCAATAAGAAATAAGAAATCAGGAACCAGAGAGTAGACTGTAAAATTTTTTTTCAAGTAAATTAAATGTTGGTTAACAAATGCTTTCAATGAGCAAAGAACAGAAAGTTTTTTTTTTTCAATCCTAGCTTAGCATTTAGAAAATTAACTAAACTTATGAATATCTACTATTGCACTCTCCACATCTCATATAAACTGAAACTGAGAAAGTACAGTAAAAAGGAATAAGAAACAGCTATCTACTAGGTACCTGAATATGAATCAGTTATGTAATTAGACAAAAACTAGACAAATATTTAGTAACTAAAAAGAGGTGAAAAACAGAAAAGGATAGGCATCTTTATTTTTACAAATACCCTATCGTAGCACAAAATATTACAAATATGGACAACAAAAGTAGCTATTCTTCTCAGAGAACCAGAAAAAGAATCAATTCATCTTGAGTACATTCATATTCCATCAATGATTTATGACCGTTTAGAAGAAAAAGAAAATATCAATTTCTAAATTTATATTTAATATTTACAAATATGTAAATGAGACTGTCTCAGAAATGTGTAGCAGATGTCCCTATCTTCTTGGTGCTGATGGACTGCCTAGGTATTACTTTAAAATGATAGATTGGCAATGAGAATATTATTTTCTACTCTGTTTCATCATATTCATTTGGAAGCATTAATTCTTTTAAAGAAGATTATACATGCAATCCAATCTTGACAGCCTGCCTCTATGTAATGGGATGTTCTATTTAAATGTGAGGACATATTGATCTCATTCTGAAGTATCTATCTAGTATCTATCAAGAGGATAAAGTTTGAACATTTTCCATGATGGGTCCTGTTCCAAAATTTTTGAAATTGAATATGCTGTAAAGAAATGAAAAATAGTAACTTTTCATTTCTTGATTTGGAAAAATTTTAAGCAAAGAAAAGAACATTGAAAGAAGTTGTGATATTTCTTTACACAGGGTCTTTTAGTGTGAGGATAGAACACGTACCTCAAGTGATAAGTAAACCAAATGGTCTGATTCCCCCAAATTTTGTAAAGTGGATTATTTGCTCTGGACCATCAACTCTCACAATCTCTACAATGTTCTAATTATGACACTGTCCTTCATGTATATATTCCCTTTCTGAGCACTTATGAAAATGATTTGAACTAAGTAAACCAATTCATGTTAAGATCTTGGATTTAAGTCAATTATTTAAAATTTGAATTGAGAAAGTGTTCTACTAAATTATTTTTATTCTTCATATATTTGAGTTAAAAATGAAAAACATTTCTTTAATATTCATTCAAAGAAGAGTACATTAAACATGGAAAGAGAGTGGAATATTTTAACAAAATAAAAATTGACCATAACCTTTAGCTGAAATCAAGAAGAACTCTCATTTTGGGGTGGGTATGTGTGTGTATACAATATATTACGTATTTCAAACCAAAAACTAAGAAAAATTTAGAGTGCTGCCTAAAGCATAAATAATATTGAATAACAAATGTTGTTTATTTAAATATTCTACATTAAAGTGTTTTAGCCTAGTAGAACTCTCCCAGTAAAATTTGGATTACATTTTGCATATGAATATCAAGTGCAATAGCTGGTAATCACAACATACTATATTTGACTAATTGAAAATATTTTCATTTTAAAACAAAAACAATAATGACTAATATATACGTATTTTTTCTACATTTTAATAGAAATGAATTCAATTAAAATTTTGAGCTGTAATGATACATTATGAATGGATATCAAAAACAATTTTAAAATATTTATTAGCAAAATTCTGTTCAGACTATGCTAATGGTAGCATTAAAAAGTAATAATGCTTTCTTAAAAGTATAGGGCGGTTATATTAATTAACATCCAGATACTGTGTTAGTGAAAATTCCATGAAATATGAGAAAAAATACCTGTACCTTAGAGGGCCTTGAATATGAATCTGAGATATCTAATTGTCAATGCAATGGATATTGAATGTTTGTGTTCATATGAGATACTTTTAGAGGTTTCATTAAAATCCCTAATATAAACAGAGTTATCATTGATGTGTAAGAGCTAGAAACTATGCTATATGTGTGTGATATAGAGAGATTGTACAGCTAAGATTGATGATTGTTAGTAAAAATTTTAAATTAGAATGCCATTATTCAAAGTACTGGGACTACAATGGATTTAGTGCCAGCACACAAAAAAGTGAAAAGAAAATGCTCTCTTAGAAATAAATGTATATCTATTATTCACAGGATGCCGAATGATTCTCCTAAAAGAGGCTTCCACCCATTTTAATATTAGTTTCCATTATATATGAAATAAATTGCCTCTTCCTGACAAACTTGTGACTTTCTGCACATGAGGTATTTTTCTCAAGAGGCATTCACTGCATTATTCTTCCAAGAAAAAGGGTTAGTGTTATTATTAATTACTGTCTAACTGGAACCCAAAAGTCAAAGGGATCTAATTACTAAATAACAGAAATTAGAAACAGGATAAATTTTCACTTATCTGGCTTAACAATGATGAACAGAGAGTTCAAAACATACTCACACAATAGTCATTTCTATTTGTATTTGGAATGCATTATTAAAATCAATTTATATCACGTAGCTAATGGCTGAAGGAGTTGGCCCAAATCCATTCTGAATGATAGTAAGAAATCAGCCTGGGAGTCAATTTGCAGAATATTCTCTCTTATTCAAATGAATGTTTTTGTAGAAAGGTTAAAAGCTGCAAAATGTTCTTGATGATGGATCGAAATAAACAAAAAGTCAAAGTAAATTTGGAGCCTCCTCTTTAAGGACCCATGAAAAACAATCTGGAAATAAGTAAAAGGACTCTTTTTACCCAATTAGTGACAATATAGATGTTTTAAAAACAATGTGTTATAATTGAATATCCATGAATTGCATCATGTGTCATCTTTTTTGTGTATTTTGAAAACAAAATTGTTAAGAGAGTGATATCAAATCCAGTTCTGCGCCCATCTATACTGTACAACCTGCAAATCTTGGTTGCTTCTTCTTGCTATATATTCATCTTAAGTCATTGTTGGTTTCTAGAATTCCCAGATTCATAGTATTCTTCGGTTCATGGCAGTCCTTGCTATGCTGATCTTAGCAGAAACACCTGCAGGTAAGCCCACTCTTCTTATATGGATTCCTTCTTTCATTTTGGCCAGTAGTTTAAGACTGGAAAAATACTTTATTGGACAACTAACTAGGAGAAAGTAGAGGAAATGAAAATATTGAGGCCTTCTTATTAGATTCAAGGAATAGATTAAAGATCTCTCTGTCTCTCTCTTTCTCTCTCTCTCACACACACACACTCAAAACCAGGTGATCAGATGGTAGCTGTGTTGCATACACTCTGCCATTCCAGATCTGTGCTCCACATGTCTGCATCCCATCCTGCTTTGTGCTCTGGGAAACTGGGGTTGTCAGCACGGTGTCTACAAGGTCCTTTTCTGTTTGCCTTTTGGTACATTTAGCCAATGACAGATAAAGCAATGAGTTTGGAAATTGGAAGATAAATGAAGACAAATATTCCACTGGCTCCCACTACAGGTCATCTGTTTCCCAAAGGACATGGGTCTTAAATGGCCCACTCCACTTAATACCCTTCACAATCCTATCACTTGACCCTTCAACCTATGGGGTGGTAATACCTTTTGTTCTTATCTTGGATAAATGCCTCATCTGTTTTCTTTTTCCCTTAGTCCCAACCCACTGCTTTAAAAATAATATTTTTATTAAACGTGACTCAACTGCAAACCAGGAACTTGACTGAGTAGGCTGTTTATTCAGTTCAGTTCAGTGGCACAGTGTGTCCTATTCTTGGTGACCCTATGGACTGCAGCACGCCAGGCTTCCCTGTCCATCACCAACACCTGGAACTTACTCAGACTCGTGTCCATTGAGTCGGTAATGCCATCCAAGCATCTCATCCTCTGTTGTCCCCTTCTCCTCCTGCCGTCAATCTTTCCCAGCATCAGGGTCTTTTCAAATAAGTCAGTTCTTTGCATCAGGTGGCCAAAGTATTGGAGTTTCAGCTTCAACATCAGTCCTTCCAATGAATATTCAGGACTGATCTCCTTTAGGATGGAATGGCTGGATCTCCTTGCAATACAAGGGACTCTCAAGAGTCTTCTGCAATGCCACAGTTCAAAAGCATCAGTTCTTTGGTGCTCATCTTTCTTTATAGTCCAGCTCTCATACCTATATATAACTACTGGAGAAAACATAGCTTTGACTAGACAGACCTTTGTTGGCAAAGTAATGTCTATGCTTTTTAATATGCCACCTAGGTTGATTATAGCTTTTCTTCCAAGGAGAAAGAAACAAGTCTATTAGCAGACCCCTATTCTTGATCTTGTTTTCCTTCTGGAGCCTTATTTTTATCTCTCCTGATGGAGTACCCTTTTCAATTTTCTTTAAACAAACAACAATACACTGCTCTCAAGGATGGTGTTCCACCCTTGAAACACCATATTATCTGGCCCCCTCATACGCCATGGTGATATGCAGTACACAGTAATTGTCTGTAGTATATTTCTGAATGCTTGATTTATTTAGTTCAGAATATGGCCCCCCTTCATATTCGCTAACTTCTAGATTCTTAAGGGGAGTCTTTCAGACCAAACACATACATTTCCCCAAGGGCAAAAAATGCTTATCCAAGATAAGAAAATAAAAATGTTTGTTATATTTCAACAATTTCTTAAAGGCAAGATACTGACAATACTATTAGTCATGTATGGATGTGAGTAGACCATAAAGAAATCTGAGTGCCAAAGATCTGATGCTTTCCAATGGTGGTGCTGGAGAAAATTCTTCAGAGTACCTTGGACAGTGAGGAGATCAAACCAGTCAATCCTAAAGGACATCAACCCTGAATATTCATTGGAAGGACTGATGCTGAAGCTCCAATACTTTGGCTAAATGATGTGAAGATACAGCTTGTTGGAAAAGACCCTGATGATAGGAAAGATAGAGGGCAGGAAGAGAAGGGGACAACAGAGGATGAGATGGTTGGATGGAATCACCGAGTCAGTGGATGAGTTTGCACAAACTCTGGTAGATGGTGAATGACAAGCAAGCCTGGCGTGTTGCAGTTCATGGGGTCACAAAGAGTCAGACACAACTGAGTGACTGAACAACAACAAAACCTTGTCTTTCAGAATATGACTCTGTACTCTTTCCAGAATATTGTTAGCTCTGCTTTTCTGATCTTCCAGTTTCCAGGTAGGACCCAAGAACCTACTATAAATAGAAAATGGGGTTCATAACAACCCTTTCCTAAACAAAATAATGTCCATCCTTGAAAAAAAATATTTTCTTCTCCCTGAGCAAAAGCAAATTGGAATAAGTGGGCATCCACGTGTATAAGAAAAATGAATCTAGACACAGACTTTATACCCCTCACAAAAACTAACTCAAAATGGATCATAGACATAAATATAAAATGCAAAATTATAAGACCAAAGGAAGACAATATATAGAAGGAAATCTATGTAAATTTAGGTATGAGAATGACTTTTAGATATAATAACAAAAGTAGCATCCATGAAAGAAAATATTGATTTAAAAACTGAAAACATACTTCATCCAAATTAAAACCTGCTCTGGAAAAAAAAAGCAACACTGACAAGAAAATAAGACAAGCCACAAATGGATAGAAAATATCTTTGAAAAACATATCTGATAAAAAAAAAAGTGTTGTCCAAAATGTACAAAGAAATCTTAAAACTCAACTATAAGAGAACAAAACCTAATTAAAAATGAAGAAAGGCCTGGACAGACAACTCACCAAAGAAGATAGATGGCAAATAAGCATATTAGCAGATGCTCAACATCATATGTCATTAAGTAGGGAAATGCAAATTAAAACAGGTTCATATAATTTCATACCTATTAGACTGGCCAAAATCCAAAAAACACTGATAGCACCAAATGCTGACAAGAATGTAGAACAACAGAAAACTACATTTATTGTTAGTGGAAGCACAAAATGATATAATTACATTAGAAGAGGGTTTAGCAGTTTCCTACAAAACAACTTATTCTTACCATAAAATCTAGCAATTGTACTTCTTGGTATTTACCCAAATGAGTTGAAAACTTATGTCCACACAAAAGACTGTACACGAGTATTTATAGCAGCTTTACTTTTAACTGCCAAAACTTGGAAGCAACCAAGTTGTCCTTCAGTAGGTACGTGAATAAATAAACTGTGGTACATCCAGAGAGTGGGATATTATTCAGTGCTAAAAAGAAATAAGCTATGGAACTATGAAAATACATGGAAAAACTTTTTTAAAAAAGAATATTTAAAAGAAAGTAGCCAATCTTATAAGGCCAAATACTGTAAAATTCCAACTATATGAAGTTCTGGAAAAGATAACACTAGGAGACAGAGGAAAAACCCTTGATTTCCAGGGGTTAGAGGAGATGGAGTGATGAATAGATGCAACACAGAAGCTATTTAAGTCAGTGAAACTGTTTTTATGATACTATAACTTTGGCTACATTTCATTAAACATTTGTCAAATCCAGTAGAGTGTACAATACCAAGAATGAACCATAATATAATGGATTTAACATTGTAATGATATATAAATGTAGAGTCACCAATTGTAACAAATTTAACCTTCTGATGTAAGGGTTCAGTTCAGGTCAGTTCAGTCGCTCAGTCGTGTTGATAGTTGGAGAGCCTGTGCATGTGGTGGGGACAGAAGCATATGGGAAATATCTACCTTCTTCTCAGTTTCTCTATGAACTGAAAACTTGGGGAAAATTAAATCTCTATCAACAAAAAAGTATAATTGTAGGCACAGTTTTCCTATTCAAGCCCAAACATGGTAAGTACTGGGAGACTCCCAGAGAAATTATATTCTCCTTTGCCTAGAGATTGCTTCTCCTCACCCTATGATCACTACATCATTCCCTTATTCAAGAGTTGAGCATTATGGATTTGTTATTTCTTTTAACTCAACTGATAGGTAGAATAATGTCAAGTAATTCATGTTTTATCCAGTAATTCATTGGGCCCTGGTCTTTAAGTGAAAGCATTAGCTTCTCAGTCATGACAGACTCTTTGTGACCCCATGGACTGTAACCCACCAGGCTCCTCTGTCCATGAAATTCTCCAGGAAGAATACTGGAGTTTGTAGCCATTTCTTTCTCCAGGGGAATCTTCTTAACCCAGGCAAAGATTCCAGTAAATAATTTTACCATTGTTTTGCTTCTGAAGAAACTATGGCAGCAACAACAAAAATCTTTAAACTTGTATTGTTTAAAACAGAAAATTATAACTGGAGAACAGATGAGTCTTTAGAATTCCATGAATTTCAAAGTATGTGAAAAAAGGCATATCATTTTATTGAACCAAGTCATCCTTTCAGTTTCACTAAATAACATGGACACTGGCTACACTTCATTGATTCTCTCCTTTAAACTAATAACTTGCATAATCGTATCAATGTTTGTCTTTTTAGAGGTTTCTACATTGATTTCCCTTGCTGTAAATTTTTTACAATTTCAAAATATTTCATTTTGTTTCATCTTCAAACCAGTTAAGTAGAAATGACTATTGTTTTCTTATTTCCTAGAGTTAGTCATAGTGATCTGTTGATTCATCTAAGAGTGACTCTCAACTCTTTCCCTTCTAGTTTCTCTTTCTTAATCAGTTTCCCTGCCCTAGAGTCTTCTTCTATCTGATACTAAATTTACCTCAGGAATTATAAATTTCTCTGTGTGTATGTGTGATTTCTATGATAAAAGCAGGCAAAGAAAAAACTGATAACTCATTTTCCACAAGAAAAATATCCAAATTCTTCAGCATGTTTTTTCAGGAACTTCAAAGTTCAGTCTTAACTTACCTTTCTAGTCACACTTCCCAATATTACCTCATTGCTTAACCAAAAAGTTTTATTTTATTTCTCAAACCACAGACTTAATAAGCCACATGTTTAATGATTCCGTGTCTTAAATATACTCTCCTTCTTGCTAAAATCCCCTTACTCTTCCTCCTGGTAAAAGTATATTCACTTAAATCCTATCTAATATCATTTGATCTGTGAAGTCCTTCCAACTTTGACATCCCTGGAGAGAACTGGTAGCTACAAATCTCCAAGGTTTTTATACACACCTATCAAATTTAAATCAGTCTACACCACTAGACTGAAATTTCCTGAAAAATATTCATTTATGCAAAGCACATGGTAGAATCATAATAAATACTCTCTGAAAGAATGAAGGGATAAATGAATGGTTTTCCATCTTTCAAACTGAAGCTTACAGAGGATAAGTGACTGGATAACATAGCGAGAAAATGAATTAGTTAGGAAGATGACATGGTTCTTTCAGGATTCCACTATTCTTTCTACAGAAATCACCCAGGAATATTTTTCAAAATATAGATGCCATGCCTTAGGTCAGATCCAATATTAGAGTCTCTGAGCAGTGCACCAGGATGTGCACATTTCTAAGGCTGCGTAAGTGACTAGTGTCAGCAGGGAATTTTGAGAATGAATCTTAATTGTGCCACATCACACCCACACCTCATCACACCCACACTTTCATGCAGAAGCACAATTATTGGCACCATAGACACTGAAACATTGTGCCAATGTTCCTAGAATTCCAGACTCTGGTTTAGGAAGAGGAGAGTGAAGGGAGTGAGGCTAGAGTGGGGAGATAAGGAAACAATACTTTAGATGAGAAGCATCTACAGTAACCACCAAACTTGCCAGGGGGAAGCAGTGTATGGCCATTCAGCCTTTCCAAGGAATTTAGGTTTATCGTAAGACACAGAATTGTGACTTTCTCAGGGTAAATACCCAGTAGTGGGATTGCTGGGTCATATACTAGATTTATTCCTAGTTTTTTAAGGAATCTCCATTCTGTTTTCCATAGCATTGACATATAAACACTATCATGTGTAAAATAGATAGTGGTAAGTTACTAAATAACACAGGAATCCCAGCCTGGTTCTCTGTGATGACCTACAGAGGTGGAATGGGGAGAAGGGAGAGAAGTTCAGGAGGGAAGGGATATATGAACAAATCTATAATTATGATTGATTCATGTTGTTGTGTGGTAGAAACCAACACAAAATTATAAAGCAATTTTCCACCAATTAAATAATAAAAAGGAAGAAAGAAGGAAAAAAGACACAGAGTATAAGCCAGCCTACTGTAGAGTTGCTGATATCAGGATAAAGATACATCAAGACAAATAAAAATTTGCTTACAGATTTTAAAAAAAATGGCTGCCACTTATTCAAACTGAGATAATTTTTCCACTCCGTCAACCAATCTATCACCTTTTTGAAAGGACACATAATTTGAATAAGTCAGGAGTGTAAAATGATTAAAAACACACCTTCATTTTTAACTTTTGCCTCATATTCCTTGAAAATAACTTTCTGTGCCTTCAGAATAGTGAGAGAATTATATTTAGAAAGAAAGGGAAAAATTGATCTGTAGAGAGTATATCTTCAAATATGTTTACTTTGTACTCTGTACAATAGGAATTTTTTGTTTCTTTTGCTCATGTTTTTATTTTGCTTATAAGTTTTGCCAGAAAATACTTAATAATAAGACATTAGATAATTTCTTCATGAGTCAACCCTAATCAAAAATCACTGTTTATTGATCCTGTTCTGCTGTTATTGATTACTTGTGAATTCCCTTGTATCACAAACAAACAGTTTTCTTTCCTTTCTTCTATTTTCTACCTACTTGCTGTTCCCTTTGCCCTGACCTACTCAGCACCACATTTGGGATGGCTGGAACTGGCATGTCCTTTACATAAAGAGGTGGTGCTTTGCTTCTTGTTGGCCTGCAAACATGATTATATCTGTGATTTTCTATTTATTTTTTCCCCAGTTCCCCAGTTTTCTTCACCCTAGAGGAAACTTTTGGTAGTGAGCTAAGATCCCCAAATAGATTCAATAGCAGTGCTGCATGATCTTTTCATTATCTCGGGGTTGTCTTTTCAGATGCTCTGTTTCATTTCTATGTTGTTGAGAAGTTTGAAAGCTCCTGAGTCTAATGAGCATTAAAATCCTCGGGAGTAACTCTTCTCTTCCCATCAGCTATTTCTGTGTTCTTGCAGAGTTCACTTCCCCTTTAATCTTGGGGCCTCATTAGTTACTTTTATACTTGGGTAAAGGATTGAATTGTACAGAATGGAAGCTCACACTGAAAACACTGACATTTCCTCTGTCATTGTGACTGCATATGGTGGTTGCTGTTACTAACATTTGTCCGAAGATTTAGTATCAAAGATAAACTTATTTTTCTTAGGAGCATCAGGTTGCTCTTTTTTGTTCTATAATTGTTCATGTAAAAGATTCAGGAGTCAGGAAGAACCTTGAATAATCACATTAAGTGCTTGTGGAATAATTAATAAAAGGCAACTATGTGTTTGCATATATGTTATACATAGATTGAGAAATAGAGACAGAGACACAGAAACAGACAGGGAGAAAGAATGAGGGTCTTGGTTAGGGCAAGTCTCAAAGTCTATTTCATTTGTCCATCGAGGAAACAGTGCATTAGAATTTCAGCGATGTATACAGAGCCTAATGTGAGACCTTTGGGGAGGATGCTTTAGAGGCACTAAAAGATTATCTTTGACATTGAAAATGTCTGGTCTCCTGTCCTTGCATTTTAGACCGCCTGTCTTCAAAGGCGTCGCCTCTAGAAGGACTGACTGCAGTGATATGCTTATAGCTCCATTTGCTGACTTTCTTATAGGTTCATAAATGGAGACTAGAAGGAGGAGGGAGAGGAATAAAATTTAATAACTGAATAAAAATGTAAATAAAGATTTGCCTAAAATTACTTGTCCAAGAAATAATTCTCCCTCCCCCTTAAGCTAATACTTTGATAAGCTCAGTACAGTGATCCTGATTTGGAGCGTGACCTTTGAAAATGCTCTCCAGCTTGATTAAAGATGTATTAAATTTGTTTAAATAAACCTCGTTGTAATGGCACATCATTTGTAAGAAGCTATTAGGGGGCTGGAAACTGTGCTGCTGTATTTGCATGAAAATGTGCCCGGCTCGAATTGAGGATCTCTCCTGAATTAACTGCAAAGGGAAAGTGACACTTTCATAATTTTTTCTGACAAAAAAAAAAAGAAAGAAAGAAAGAAAGAAAAACTTTATGCAAATCTCTTCAAGAGAGGGAAGAACTGCATGTCAATTGCAGAGCCTTCCATGTTGTCTGTGCTCTCTGTCCAACCAGATCCTTGATGTTCTCAAGATATTTGTTTAAATGCAATCAATAATATTTATCTGTCAATTACTTTGCTCCCAGAATGGCTTCATCTTTGAATCTGTGTGTATGGAAGCGTATGAATTGTTTGAGAGTAACCAGATCCACAAGGATATTCAAAAGGAAGCTGTATTGAATTCCAACATGACTGGAATTCTCTGCCTGGCTTCAGTGTTTGTGCAGTCTTGGCAAAGGTAGTGCCTCCTAAGTTTGTGGAGATGTTTAAGCACCTGAATGTCCCCGCCCATCACTCCTACACAAATATATAATTGCCACATGTACTGTAATTCCTGTCAGTAGGTCCCAAAGGAGATGTCACTCTGATAAAAAGAGTCTGTCCTTTAAATCAAGCATTAAATTGAAACCTTTCATGTCTTCTTGTAAGAGTCAGGGTTCTAGGTAAGGTACCTGTCAATTTTGCAAGAATTCTGACCTCTTTCTGGTCACCATTTTCTAGTGAATATTATCAGGTACAAAGAAGCCCAATTTTAACCTAGTTTCTTCCTAATCAGTACTTTATTTCATTGTTGAAGTTTACAGTTTTATCTGTAGCTGAAATTGCCACCATCTAACCTGTGTATGGAGTCTCTTCACTAAGGTGCATCTGAGCAGTTCTCTCTGACAAATGTGGAGGCAATAGGGAACTGCAAAGCAGCTCCCACAACCTTCAAGCAGCCACTCTGTTCCAGTCATTGTGCTGAGAGTTTTCACATTTTTAAAATTCTTAAAATAGCTCCATGATCAGATAATATTCCCATAATTATAAGTTGACGGACCGAGGCTCAGTAAATGGCTTGAAATCACATAATTAACAAGTGGTGAAGCTGGGTTTTCAGCATAAGTGTGTCTGACTCTGATGCCCACACCATTTTATTAAACTAACTTTGACTCAAATTTACCATCTGGAGATAAATTAAAGGACCCAGCTATGAAACATGACTGGTAATATTGATTAACAGTCTCAGAATCAAAGACACATATGAGTATGTCCCCAAGAAGATAATCTATTCACGTAGCAGGACAATTCTCTTCTGGTCAGGAATGTTTAGAGGGAAAAATTAGTTTGTTGCAAATTATTTAGAATTTCTCTTTCTCTCTGTCTCCTCCTCCTCTTTTTTTTAAAATTTTATTTATGGATGTGGCATAATAGCATATATTCAACATTGAAACTTTTTTTTTAAATTTCTCTAATAAAACAGCCTAATGTAATTTGAGATTCAATATGGGGACAAAGTGGTCACCATATAATTTTGAATATGACTTATCACTTCTAAGTGATAATGTTTTTCCACTGATTTTTTTACGAATGCACTTCCAAAAAGTTTAGAGCAATGGAATGGTGTTTGGCTTCAATACTGTACAGTATTCTTAAGTAACTACTTTGAAAGAATAACACATAAGGAAAGGAAGAGATGGTAATTCAGGCTTTAACAGAAGACTAGAAAATAAACAAACATTCTCTGATTGTATTTGAAAGGCAGTCAAACCATATTTGAGACAATTCATCCATTTTATTGTTATTATTTTCCTACTAATGCCCAAATAAAATTTGAAAATGAGACCATTTTTGAGCTAGAATTTTTTTTAGAATACTGTGAGCTTAACCTCACTGAATTAAAAAAAATTAAAATTAGCAAATTAATTTTTTAAATGACTCTTAAGTTATGGAAAGGAAACTAATAATGGCAAAATGGTTAGTTAATGGAAGAGTTACATGTAGTTTCCCAATCTATTCTTCTGCTTGTTTTCTTTCTTCTACATAAACCAGTCTCACCTCATTTCTTAGACTTCTTCAATACTAAGAAAGCCTTTGGAGAATAGTGTCATGTCAATATTATAACTTTTTTGGTATTCTTTAATATTTCACCAAAATTCTACTTTTAAATTTCTCTTCCAGATTTGACAAAGAAAAAGGTAGGCAAATCAGGAAGCAATAAAGCTATTATTTCTGCATAGGGTTCCAGTTAAATTTTTATCTTTGGTTCAAATGAGCTACTTGCTCCTTTTCACAATCTTTTATCAACTTAAAGCTCAAAACTCCACCCCCATACTATTTTTTAAAAACATTTTCAATAAGTGGCATTTAACATTAAGATAGTAAAAGAAAACACTTCTTTCTTACCCAAGTGGTATACAAGTACTACCTGTGTACATCTGAGGTCGATGGAGGCCCACATAGGGGTACCTGCTATTTGCCAGATATCTGTGTATATGTTGCCTGTTTTTCTGTAAACAAAGCAAAAGAGATCTCTCTGAAACTTTTGCGTGAGGGTCCAGAATTTAATCGAATGCTCCTGCCTTCTAGTGCTTTTTTCCTCTTCATTTCCTTTTAGTTTTTAATTTACCATTCCCAGCTGAGATACTTGAGCAGATAGAAGCAGCCCAGCTCCAGGCTAATTGGTTCATCATGCACTTTATGATAATTTTCATTCTGGATTTTGATTAGGTCAGTATGGGGACTGCTTTGGTCAAAGCTTGTAATGATCTGCCTATTAACTCTGAAATAGGGTCTTTGACTGTACTCATCTTATTAGATATCTCAGCTGCCTTTAACTCTGCTAACCATGAAATATTACTGAACTGTCTTAATGTCCTCTGCTGGACTATAATATTTTCCATATTAGTTTTAGCCCTATTCAGCTCAACTTGTTACTTTCATTGGAAGTTCTAAGTGGTACTGATGGGCAGATGACAAGTTCTTTCCCCTTAAAATTCTTCTGTAGGATCAGCTCTTCATATATATCTAGTGCAGTGAAGTGTGTCCTACTCTTCTGAGTCAGCCACATGTGGTGGCATTTGCAGCTCCACCACTATTGGATTCTCTACCTATTGGCTAATTCACTCATCCTCTTTTTGCCTCTGCCTCTCCAGTGTGATCCTGAAAAATAGTTGATACAATACATCAGTAATACATAGCACAGTGTTTTGCATATTGGAAAAGTTTAAGTAACACCACTACTATTACTAGTTTTAGAGTTTACCAAAGCAGATTTAAAGTATTGTATTTATGGAAATGTAGATTTACAGACTGTCACATGAAGAATATGGAAAATATTCAGGATTCAAACTAGAATAATTTTGCTTCAGTTTTCTTGATTTTTAGACAGCAGTATTTAGGAAAGTAGAAGTATATGGATGGTTGATTCAACTCTTACTTTCACTTTGCGTGTCTGACATTCTATTAGGTTTAGGTTAATTCTATCCTTGCTTTGTTTTTAATCAATTTTTATGAAATAGCACTACATAGTGCTATTTGTTCACATTCTATTGATTCATATTCCTTTACAATTTATTTGGTTCACATTCTATTGATTCATGTTCCTTTACAATTTATTTGGTAGCAATTTTGAGTTCATTTTGGGTTGTAAATTTAGTAATCTACATCCAACATTTGTTTCCACTCCAAGTTCTTATTTTCTTTCGAGTATTCAGTTACTTTAGTCATTTGGAAACTTGTTTTTAAGTCCTGATGTAATTACATTTGTTTTCACTGATATTATTTCCCTTTTACCTTCTACAATTTAATATTTATACATGATTTAATTTTATTCTCAAAAGGTTAAGGACTGCTAACAGAAGTTAGCAATTTTAGAAGTTTTAGCAGTTTAGCAGTTTAGAAGTTTTACATGACCAAATTGAAATTTTGAAGTACAGCTCTCCAAGAAAAAAAGGACCCACCTTAAATTATTTGAATCATAAACAATATCTTGAAAAAAGCCAATATTTTCATATATTATATATATTTTTATCCCAACTCATTTTTCTAGAAAGTACCTTATTATGCTTTACCCTTAACTAATTAATTTCTAAGTATATCTATTTATACATTTTTGGTGTTTCTACATTGATTCGGCCAAAAAGGAAAAAAGGATAAATATTTTCAGCTGCATATTAATTGTCACAAGTAAAGAGTTATTGTATTTAACATGTTTAATTGAAAACAAATTAAATTTTCAATCACAATTTATTGAAATTTAACAGTTATTTACTGAACTATAGTTCTATAGTTAATAGGCAATTTTATATAAACTTTAAGTAGAAAATAATTTGAAAGCAGTTGTCAACCTGAAGCAGCATCTAAGCCATAAATTGTCAAACTGGATATTATTCTTTTTTTTCCCAAAGCCATTTACTTAAGAATATGTGATCTTGACTAATTTTGGTAATTCAGAAGGATCACAGGCTCAAATTGCCTACCTTTTATTCCCATATACAGAGAACAGTTCTCTACTGAATTGTGGACAGAAGTATTTTAGACTCTTTTAAAGAGAATTTTTCTAAAATTATCTTTGATTGTTTATTTAGAAATCAGTTAGTTACAAAAGATAATTATGTTATGATTGTAAGAGAACAGAAGAACATGAGAAATGAGTACAGAGGGGCTGTTGTCTGGGAGTCCTTCTGCGCAAGCCTGTTGTGGCTGAGGGATAAGGAAGACACTCAGGGCCACTTTAGGGGGAAATTCCTACAGGTGAGGTCAGCATATTTGAGGATATTGTGCTTGGTGGGGTCAGCTTAGAAACTTGAGGTAATTGACTTCATTGGACTGGCTAACTAATCTTATCCAATTTATATACACCAGACTCCAAATGTGTTCATTTCCAACATGAGCTAATTCTTTTCCTAGGACTAGGACATTCATGTTTACTCCCAGGAACAGCCATTTTATCAGAACAATCAAGAAACCAAATTAGTAAAGAAAGTTATTCTTGTGCCTAGAAAAGGGGGCACTGGAAGGGCAAGAGTTTTGTACCTCTCCTCAGAAGATTTCCTAGTAACTAAAATGTACTTAATTGAAATATTTCTTAACTACTTCTGATTTTGTCAGGTCACCTCTATACTCACAGAGTCTAAGGCAAAAATGAAAATGCAGGCTCACAAAAGAATATGTATAAATTTTTTAAAAAATTAAGTTTAGCTAAAAGCTGTTTAATAAAAATTTCCCCCATTTTTGTGAAATACACATTCATGAGGACAAAATTGATGATTTCGAACTGTGGTGTTGGAAAAGACTTGAGAGGTCCTTGGCCTGCATGAGATCCAACCATTGGAAGGACTGATGTTGAAGCTAAAGTTCCAATACTTTGGCCAGCTTATGCGAAGAACTGACTCCCTGGAAAAGACCCTGATGCTGGGAAAGATTGAAGGCAGGAGGAGAAGGGGACAACAGAGGAAGAGATGGTTGGTTGGCATCACCAACTTGATAGACATGAGTTTGAGCAAGCTCCAGGAATTAGTGATCAACAAGGAAGCCTGGAATACTGCAGTCCATGGAGTCACAAAGAGATGGGACGAGACTGAGCAAATGAACAGAACTGAACTGAGGACAAAATTAGAAGTATTTTAAAGTTATTTTTTTTAAATGACTAAAAATAAGTAAAATATTAAAGATAAAATTTAATTATTGCTTTGAATTTCTGGTTGTTCTGTGATGAACTGGTATAAATTTATTTCACTAATAAAATAAGGGTATATGAACTAATATATTTTTATTAATTCAGTACAGTTTATGTCTTAATTTTATCTAAATTAATATTACCATTATCATGATTTTTATATTATTTTAATTCTAATGACAATGCTTAAGGATAAAAAAATAAAATGCCATCCCATTCACTGAGTTGAGTTCAGTCGCTCAGTCGTGTCCAACTCTTTGCGACCCCATGAACCGCAGCATATCAGGCCTCCCTATCCATCACCAACTCCCAGAGTCCACCCAATCCCATGTCCATTGAGTTGGTGATGCGATCCAACTATCTCATCCTCTGTCATCCCCTTTTCTTCCTGCCCTCAATCTTTCCCAGCATCAGGGTCTTTTCAAATGAGTCAGTTCTTCGCATCAGATGACCAAAGTATTAGAGTTTCAGCCTCAGCATCAGTCCTCCACCAATGAACAGCCAGGACTGATCTCCTTTAGGATGGGCTAGTTGGATCTCCTTGCAGCCCAAGGGACTCTCAAGAGTCTTCTCCAACACCACAGTTCAAAAGCATCAATTCTTCACCACTTAGATGTCTTTATAGTCCAACTCTCGCATCCATACATGACCACTTGAAAAACAATAGCCTTGATTAGACAGTCCTTTGTTGACAAAGTAATGTCTCTACTTTTTAATATGCTTTCTAGGTTGGTCATAATTTCCTTCCAAGGAGTAAGCGTCTTTTAATTTCATTGCTGCAATCATTATCTGCAGTGATTTTGGAGCCCAGAAAAATAGAGTCAGCCACTATTTCCACTGTTTCCCCATCTATTTGCCACGAAGTGATGGGAGCAGATGCCATGATCTCAGTTTTCTGAATGTTGAACTTTAAGCCAACTTTTCATTCTCCTCTTTCATTTTCATCAAGAGGCTCTTTAGTTCTTCTTCACTTTCTGCCATAAGGGTGGTGTCATCTGCATATCTGAGGTTATTGATATTTCTCCCGGCAATCTTGATTCCAGCTTGTGCTTCCTCCAGCCTAGCGTTTCTCATGATGTACTCTGCATATAAGTTGAATAGGCAGGGTGACAATATACAGCCTTGACATACTCCTTTCCTGATTTGGAACCAGTCTGTGGTTTCATGTCCAGTTCTAACTGTTGCTTCCTGATCTGCATACACGTTTCTCAAGAGGCAGGTCAGGTGGTCTGGTATTCCCATCTCTTTCAGAATTTTCCACATTTTCTTGTGATCCACACAGTCAAAGGTTTTGGCATAGTCAATGAAGCAGAAATAGATGTTTTTCTGGAACACTCTTGCTTTTTCCATGATCCAGTGGATGTTGGCAATTTGATCTCTTTTTCCTCTGCCTTTTCTAAAATCAGATTGAGCATTCACTGAGTACTGTTTATATATAATTTTATAAAACTCTTAAAAAGGAAATTAAAAAATTAAAAGTTAGATTTTCCATGTTTTCAAAACTATATTCTGAACTAATCAAAGTTATCTATTGCAATTAAATAAAATTTAAATTACAATTACTAAATATAAATTCAAATATTTAAATAAAATGAAAAAAATTAGTTTAGATTTTGAAAGTTTTATTAAATCATATTAAACACTTGTGAACAATAAAAGTATTAGTGTTCTGTTCTGTGCTCACCTCACCCAGAGCTGAAGAAGTTGTCCTTCATTACATTAGTGTGTGCACATGCACACTCAGTTGTGTCCAACTCTTTGCAGAGAAAGTCGGACACAGCTGAGCTACCTCATCCACACTCCACCATCCACTATCACTCAGTTCATTCTGCTCTTACCCCTCTATTGCTTTACATTCCTTCAAAAGAGATTTTAGTAACTCTTACTGCCTATGAAGAAATGCCTATATATGATTATATGGCACCACCTATTGAATCTCATCTTAAATGCCTACTAAAGTTAATTGTTTCTTCTCTTTTTCATGTTAGGGCTTATTTATCCCTAACACACTTGTTTGCTCTTTAAGGCAGAAATTATACCTTCTATTTCTTAATGTGCCCTGATTGCTAAAGATAATGACTATGATATCGAATAATTATGATCTTAATAAATCCATTTTACTTGAAGTCGCACCTATAGTTGAGAAATGTTTTGTGTATAATGAGTCATGGTGTTGTTTGCTTTCCCTCTCCTATTAATTTGGTGAAATTTCCAGCTAGAACACCATGTCTGTGTAATTTATCATAGGGCCACCCCTCTTCTCCACTGGGGACACCTTCTCCTTGTTCTACATCTGTGTGTGCTTGGGGTAGACACCTGGTGGAAGGTCTGTTCACACCCATGCAGATGGGTGCTGGGAGCACACCGCCCCCTCTTGAAAACTGGCTTGCTACTGAGAGAAATACCTTATGTCCCCTGATCCAAAGCCATGCTGCATGTTTTCCTTACCAAGATTTAAAGAACATACTGTGTTCCCATCCAAATGTGAAAAGTTTGGTTTCAAAATAAAATATGTCACAATAGCAAAGAAGCAAAAGTGAAGATATCTTATGTCATCAATTGACATATCTCAGTTTTATTGGTTATGTATGAACTAGGGATTTTAGAGTGGTTATGCAAACAAACATCAGATAAACTCCTTACCATCCAGCAGAATTGATAGTATCTGTTAAAATGCAAATGTTATTTAAATAGACTAGTTCATCAAACCACTTAACTACAAATGGTTTGTCCAATTACTAGTCAGTCATCCAGCAGAACACTGACTTGGTAGAATGGAACTTGATACAGGTGACTGTGAGAGACAGCAGAGATGAAAAAGTCTGCACCCAGACTGATGCCTGAATGAAATTTTATAGATCACATGGGCTTGTGAAAGAGTTTAGGTAAATAAAAAGTAATTTTATACATTTTAAAGGCACACTTGTTGCAATTTGCATTTTATGTTATGGCTAACCCAGGATAATGCAGACAGCTAAATACTCATGGATGTAGTATTTTCCTCCCACTAAGGTAGATCTGGTCAGGATCCTTTTTTGGTCATATGATTCATGTACACAAGAACATGGACTAAATAGTTTTTAGAACAAAAAAACAGTTTCCCAACCCTTTTCACAGAAAAAAAAAAAAAAAAGGAAAATTATTAGTGTAACAAATTAGGGTAAAAATGGTGGCTGTCAGTGGCCTATGGCATCTAGCCCCAGGGGCTTCAGCAGACTCTGTCCTACACAGCTTCCCTAGGGGATGGAAGGGTAGCATACTTCCATATATTTGCCTCTCATTTGAGGCACATGCGTATCTTCAGGCACATTCATTAAGTTTTCAGTAGAACCTGAAACGGTCTTTATAGAGTAAGTCAATATCAACTCACTATGATTAGCTAAGAGTTACGTATATCTCTAATTAAAAAAAAAATCATAATGACAAATGTTTAGCTTGTAGGATCAATTCAGCAAAGGTATATCTTCTTTGACAAATAAAGACCTTGCCTCTTCCAAAATTTTTTAATACTCTATTTTGAACAATTGTAAAATATGGAATTTCCTTATTGTTTTCTCTACAGTCCAAACAATGGGTTTCCCAGGTGGCTCAGACAGTTAAGAATTTGCTTGCAATATGAGAGACCTGGCCTCAATTCCTGGGTCTGGAAGATTTCCTGGAGAATGAAATGGCTACTCATTGCAGTCTTCTTGACTGGAGAATTCCATGAACATGGGAGCCTGATGGGCCATGGTGACACAAAGGGTCAGACACAGCTGAGACAACTAGCACACAATCCAGGCAATAGTATATTCAAATTAAGACATTGAATAATGTTTATAAAAAGCAAATAGATATCTTCTCCTGAATCTATTGTAAAACAGAATCACCCATGCAAGTTTTATATCATTTAGTGATGTTATATATGCATAGCATCATGACATGATGTGATGAAATAAGACCATGATATGATGTCATATTAAATTAAACATCAATTTGCAGCATTAAAATATAGGAAATGGAAAATACACACTGTCACAGAGAAAGAATACATTATTTTCTATCACAGAAATTGTTATTTGTGGGGGGGGGGCTGACCATTAGTGGGTAGAGAGGTTTAGTTATAGAAGTTATATCATTTATTAGCTTTACTAATAAAAATAATTCAAAATTAGTAAATATTAATATACACAATGAATACAATTTTACTCATTTTTATATTTTTCTTGACTCTCCATGTTTGCTATAGTAAGAACATACTACTTTTGCTCTTAGAGAAGATTATTTTGATTAGAAGATGACTGAAGAATGTGTCATTGGGAGGAACATGGTCAAGCCTTTCCAGTTTCCCCAAATGGTACACAACTGTGTTCAGGAAACCTGGAATGTGCCATCTCATTGCTCCATGTAATTACCATGCAGTAAGAGATTCTTTAAATATAAATTCAATGCATATTTAGGAGCTGAGCACACTTAATTGAAAATGCTACCAGTTGTCTATTCTAATAAGCTGCTACTAAATTAGGGGGAAAAAAATCAGTGGATTATCTGTCCTTTACTTCGAAACCTTTAAATAACTTGGAAAAAGAGAAGTGGAAGTGGGACTTGAGAAACCATTGAGCAATATCACAGTTCTGAGTTTTGTCTCCTGTCTCAGCAAACCTTTTCCTGTGATTTCATAGCATAGCATTTCACAGGCTTGATGTTTGCTCTGATGAAAACAGTATTGTTATCAAAGTGTGCCCACCCTTCTTATTTTAACATTTATTATTTGAGATTTAGTTCACAGAGCATTTCTATTTTGCTTTGATTTTTGTTTCAAATGTGCTTCTAGAGATAGATAGTATTGACTTTATTGAATTTGTGATAGGTTGCCTTGAGAGTGTCATGAGGTTGCAAGTAAAGCAAATTTGGCTGTTATCAAATGTAAGAGATAGTTTTAAGGATAACATTGATTAATTAGAGTGCCTGCTGTCTTCGAATGTTTTATTATTTTTTTTCACCTCCTGTGACTACAATAAAAACTGAGTCTACCTTTAAAAAAATAAATGATTGTGACTTATTTCCTACAAATTTTCTTAATGTTGAAGTCTATATTTTGAAAGTTAAAATCACATGACTAAAATTATTACATGAAAATTGTCTCTCATAGTCTGAAGAGAGCTCAGACTTTTACTAAATTTTACATCAATGTCTTTTGCTTCTGAATTATTCTTTCCTCAAATTGATAGACACCAAAGAGAAAATCTGAGGAAAGAAAATGTCCAATCAAAAAACCTCAGGAATTATTTTGACTGATGAGTTTGACGTTTGTTTACAACTGTAGAATAAGACAATGAAATATATTGATTGCACATTTTAAAATATAAAAGCATGTCATGCTTGAATATTTTTTAGACATACAAATATAAGAATAACAATAAACCATAGACATAAGATTGTCATTGGGAGAATAATTTGTACAGCAAACATATTCACTTCAAAAAATACAGTGAATTAGAGGCACTAATTCTCCTCCTTGTTAATTAAAATGAGATTGTAGTCAATTTGGTTCCAATGATTGTGTCTTAGCTCAGGTTATAACAATAGAATACCATAGAGTAGGTGGTTAAAACAACAGAAACTGATTTCTCAGAGTTCTCAAAGCTGAGAAGTCTAAGAAAAGGTGTCAGCAAAGTAGATTTTATTCTGAGGTCTATTCTGGTTTGTAGGCAGCCACCATCTCCCTGTTTGCTCATATGATCTTTTCTTTGTGGGCATATTGGGACAGAGAGAAAGCTCTCTGGTGTCTCTTCTTATTAGGGCACTAATCCCATTATGAGGGCCTCACTCTGATAACCTCATCCCCTAATTATTAATATCTCCTAAAACCCCTTTCCCCAGTCTCATAAGGATTGTCTTGAGGGTTAGAGCTTCAATGTAAGAATTTGAGGAAGAGATACCTTTAAAAGAATAATTTATAAGCTTAAAACTTTAAAAGCCAAATAGGGCTGTGTCTTAAAATAATCCTGTGATTTTCATTACTTTTTATGTGATGGGAGAACACTGGCCTAACAGTCTGCACCAACTGAGTTTAAATTCTAGTTTAATTTTCTAGTTGTGTGTGACTTTGAATGTTTAGTCTCTACACACTTGTAAACGTTTTGTCCTCTTTGCTGTATTCTGAAGTCCAACAATGTGTATGAATATGATTAGAATATAGTATAAAATACAGTAAATATTAAATAAACATTTCTAAAATACTTTTTAAATAAACCTGATAATATATGTTATTAGGGGCTTCCCAGCTGACGCTAGTGATAAAGAACCCACCTGACAGTGCAGGAGAAAAGAAACACACCATACAACCAAGAGGCCATGAATAGAATAATTACAGTAGGCTATACATGGATGGAGGAGTCTGGTAGGCTGCAGTCCATGGGGTCGCTAAGAGTTGGATATGACTGAATGACTTCCCTTTCACTTTTCACTTTCATGCTTTGGAGCAGGAAATGGCAACCCACTCCAGTGTTCTTGCCTGAAGAATCCCAGGGACAGGGGAGCCTGGTGGGCTTCCGTCTATAGGGTCACACAGAGTTGGACATGACTGAAACGACTTAGCAGCAGCAGCATAGACACTGTGAAGTGAAGTGAAATGAAGTTGCCCAGTCATGTCCAACTCTTTGCAACCCCATGGACTGTAGCCTACCAGGCTCCTCCGTCTATGGGATTTTCCAGGCAAGAATACTGGAGTGGGTTGCCATGTAGTATGCTATAAAGGGCATATCCTGTCTTTTGATCTTCTCATTATTACACTGAATGCTGAAGTTACCACATTCATTATGACCAAAAATTCGGCATAGGGAAAAAAAAAACAAAATGAGTCTCTAAAGAAATTATCATGCATTTAAGTCACATACCAAGTTGAGTCAGTAGTTTTAAAGTCATTAAGAATAAATTTTTCTAATGAAAGTTGTCTGCAAATATGGCATGTAGGATTATAGCATGATCTCTTAAGGGAAACCATTTTACTTGAGATTTCTAACATTTTTGCTTTTGTTGGTGATGGTTGGTTGTTTCAAGTTCTTGACCCTCTTGAGTCAGATTTCTGGTGTGTTTCTCACTCTAGTTGCAAATGTTCTTTAGTATTTAATGAAGAATTTAGAAAAATACATTCAAAATGCTGCAATATAGAACATGTCTTCAATCTCAGCAAAACTATCACTGGATACATGAATCTGTGTGTTTATGTCTAGACCTCTGTTTTGCCATGTTTATTTCTTGCCTTATTAAACATAATTCCCAGAATAAAACTGCATTGGTGGCTATTACTGAGTCATTTCCAGTCACACCATTGTCTAGAGTAACCAAGATAAGATTTTGGAAATGAGTACTACCTAGAAGGAAGGTAGCCTGTAAAAATAGTTTTGGTTGAAACTTGAGTCATTTTAGCTGTATCTATGAACTTACCAAAATACAACTTAAGAAATAGCAAATGTCTTCAACTTTAAATGACCTTTCCAAGCCTAATTGGAACTGTTGTTTTTGTCTTCTATTTATTTGCCTCATGTTAAAGATGCTTTTTTTCTACTGTTTAATAGCTTCTTGGGTAAAATAAGCTACAGAATCTCAACAAACTAATGAGGAAGAGCAAAACAGATATATGGGAATGTTTTCTATATGGAGAAATGGGTATGTCAACTTTGTGAATTCCACCATTGCCTAGCAGAGAATCCTTGGAGACATCAGCTCATTAGCTAACTGACAAAAGAGGTTTCAAGTTATGGATAAAAGGTGTAATGACATCAAGGCAATACGACCTGTCCCATGGTGTTTTACATCATGTCATGATGATATCACAAAACATAAGGAAAGCTCTTTAAATGATTTGCTACATCATCTTCTACCATGGGTTCACAAATAATATAAATGCTGATCAATTTGAATTAGTGTAACTGCTACCAGACATTTACAAATAGAAACAATAGTATATTCAAACAGTCCTTAGTTAGAAATGCAGTATGAAAGAGATACAGAACCAAAATTAAATGTGACACTGAAAATTCTGGGTTAAGAATGTAGGGCAGCAACCCTCCTTGCACTTGACTTAAACTAGATTTGAGTAGATTAGGTGATACTAATAGGCTTGTGGCACAAAATAATGTTGAATGATTCTAGAAGATCACAAAAATATATGAGGAGACACAGTGATCATCCTGTATGTCTATACTGTGGAAAAAATATTGCTAATAAGTGTATTAGAATCTAATATTCCTCATCTGCTTGACGTTCTTTAACTTTCTTTAATTGAAATGAAATGCTTTCTTCACCGCAGATTATGTCTGAATGATTGAATAGTTGAACTAGTGTTGTCAGAAGTGACCAACAAAAATAATAAATGAATATTGGGAGCCACCACACTGTACAATTCCAGGGGGACACTATTTTCACTGTATTATCTATTATAAATAAGAAATATAATTACACTGTATTTTACATAAAAAATAAGACAACTTACTGTGGTACACATATATCTATTGTGTAATCATACCCCTCTACAGGATTTTAAACATAGATTGATCATATAGTACTTACCTTTAGGATGGCTTATTTAAGGCAGGCCCACTAATAGTTATAATAGTGAAAGTTGTTAATGAAAGAAAAACAAAAGATATTTTATAAGCTATTTATTAATTATTTATTGATGTGTGTAATCTTTCTTTTTTCCTGACAAGGAAGTCTTTTTGATAATCGCTTATATGACTGGCCTCTGGACTTTCAATTAAATACCATGTTCTTATACTCTTCTTTCTTATGTTTTCTTTCCCTCTTTATGGTTAAGTGTCATAATCACCTTAGTCCTCTGAGGTGACATAAGGAAGGAGACATAACCCTTGAAATATTCTGAAAAAGAGAAGACCTTCCGAATACTGTGACTTGAAAGATGTACGCGTTGTCTTCATGCTGCACAAAGATTTCTTGGCAGGAGAAAGTCAAGAAGAGAAAAATAAATCATAATCTACAGATGTTTAACCTTTCAGATTTTTGTCATAGGTGTCTCCAAAGCTGATCTATGAAACTACCCTCTTCCCCACAACCCTGGAGAAAGCCAGTAAAGTTGGGCTCAATTTTTCTTGTTACCATTCCAATAGTACTATCTTGGGAAGACAACATTTCCAAGAAAGTATGTTCAATTCTGGAAATGCTAATGGGTTGGCAACATTCCCCCAAGTCTTTCTAGCTTGAGGGAAGGAATGAGGGCAGAGTGCAGCAAGTTACAGGGAGTACTTGCATTTTTCAAGTTCTCTAAATTGCTTACCTACTGATCCCAGGGCTTTGCTTTCCTATGAAACAAGTCCCTTTCCTGGGAATATGCAGTTGCTCTAAAGGATAAGGTGATGCTGGGTACAGGCTATTACCTATACAAGTATGTGTGTGTGTGTAAGTGTATGTAAAACTCACATACACACTTACCCCAAACCAAACATTTGTTTTCCAACCAGAAAAGAGGAAGTAGATTCAGATTCAAGTTTCTTTAGGGACGAGATCATGCTGAGAGGCAAATGAATGGCCACTGTGGGGAATTTATTTCTCCTGCTGAAAAAGCAAAGGCTAATAATAATTGAGGTTGATTTGCAAAATGCACAGCTTTACAATGATCATATGATACCTAGTAATTCTGAAATTGAGGTAAAAAAAGGAAGCACTTCAGAGCCGGAATTATGAAAATCAAGAAGTTGCTTAAAATATTTGAGAGTGTGCTTAGAGAATCAAATGCCATATGCTTTATTTGCTTCTGAAGAGAAATTGTGTTTTCTGTTGGAACAAATTACACACACAGGTGTTTGATACAGGGTTTATAAGCTATCAAGAAGAGCCAGAATGTTTGGGGTTGGGGGTAGGAGGTGTTAATTTGGGGAAGGTGGTATGGGGGGAGGATGGAAAGAACAGAACAGAACAAGTAGAAAAAAAAAAAGAAGTTTCTTAGCCATATTTGCAAACCGGGTGGAGTTGTTAGAATTAGAATTTACCACCTGAGTGCAAACCAACCTTGATTTATGCAGTCAAATTAGGATTCTACTTCTCAGCTACTTTGTTTATGAGTTGCTGGTATAAGAGAAATGAGAGTAATAATAGGGTTAGCATATATATTTGCTTGTTCTATATCAATTTCTGCCTATTTTATGAGAAGAATATATTAAGCTACTATATACTATATTTCCTACTCATGGGTCCCAAGGGAATTAAGTATGACCCATTTAATTGATGAGTAAACTGAGATTTTAGTTGACTACAGTGTTTATAGTATGTGACTGAAGTAACACATATTGCTTCTCATAGTGACAGATGCTGACACACAAAGCATCAACAGAGTAATCTATCTGGTGAAATATGCAGTACTGTTTTTGGGATGGAGTCTGTAATTAAACATCATTAATGCAAATTGACCCACGTTCATAAAATAAGATAGATGGTTTAACATTTCAAAGTCCTGGCTATAGGATATCAAAAAACAAAAGTCAAAAACTATCAAGAGAGAACAAGGCGCACTCCACATACTTTATGATACTACACTGACTTTTTTACTAATATGCAAACTATTATGATTCAGTCTATGTGACACCAAAACATCAAATGGAAAGAACAAATATAGCCCTATTCAGTATATACTGTATATACGTCACTGTGGAGGGTGACTACAAGCATGATATTAAAAGATGCTTGTTCCTTGGAAGGAAAGCTATGACAAACCTAGACATTAAAAAACAGACATCACTTTGCTGGCAAAGATCTGTATAGTCAAAACAATGTTTTTTTTTCCAGGAGTCATGTATGGATGTGAGAGTTAGATCATAAAGAAGGCTGAACGTCAAACTGATGTTTTTAAATTGTGGTGCTGGAGAAGACTCTTGATAGTCCCTTGGACTGCAAGGAAATCAAGCCAGTCAGTCCTAAAGGAAATCAACCCTGCATATTCATTGGAAGGGTTGGTGCTGAAGCTGAAGCTTCAATACTGTGGCACCTGATGTGAAGCACTGACTCATTGGAAAGGCCCTAATGCTGGGAAAGATTGCTGCTGCTGCTCCTAAGTCGCTTCAGTTGTGTCCGACTCTGTGCGACCCCATAGACGGCAGCCCACCAGGCTCCCCCGTCCCTGGGATTCTCTAGGCTAGAACACTGGAGTGGGTTGTCATTTCTTTCTCCAATGCATAAAAGTGAAAAGTGAAAGTGAAGTCGTTCAGTTGTGTCCTACTCTCAGCGACTCCATGGACTGCAGCCTTCCAGGCTCCTCCTTCCAGACTTTCCAGGCAAGAGTACCAGAGTGGGAAAGATTGAGGGCAGGAGAAAAAGGGGGCAACAGAGGATGAGATGGCTGGATGGCATCACCGACTCAATGAACATGAATTTGAGTAAACTCTGGAAAATAGTGAAGGACAGCATGGGGTCACAAAGTTGGAAATGACTTAGCGACTGAACAACAATAAAGTAGATGATTTAAAATCTTCAGAATAATTATTTGGGGGAAAAGACTCCCACAACTGGTCCGCATAAAATAGTCTCTCTTTAGCCTCTTTTCCAGTAAGGAGTCTTCAGAAATAAATATATCCTAACAAAATATGTAACTTTTAAGAATTCTGAAAGCATATTTTTAAAAATATTTCCAAAGCAGTTGAAGATGAACTATCTACAACAGAAAATCAACCATTTTAATTCTCACAATTATTTTAATTATGACAAATTTTCTCAACTTTAAAACTAAATTGTTTATTATCCAAGAATGGTTGAATATTTACTATTTATCTCTGATTAAATATTAAATTATTAAGTTCATTTCCATTGTTCTTTATTTTCTGAAACTAAATGCAAAAGCTCATGTTTTGCGTTCTGTTAAAGATAAGTTTTTTCAAAATTAAGCAAAAATAATTGAGCATTAAACAATTCCTTAAGAGTATCTTGCAGAAATTAACCTGTAGCAAAAATAATAGGATATTAAAATCCTGAGACAGTCATTTTGCTGTTGATAACTTGTACCAAAGCCAATATCCTAGAAGCCCAATATGAAAGTATCTTTTCTGTCAGTGTAATCAATAATAAACCCATTGGTGGTTTTTGAAAGGAATCATTCATAACTGATTTGAATAATCTGGAAAATATTGGTAAACATAATTTGACTTACTTTCTATCCATTTTTGAGATCATATAATAATTCTGGAAATCAGATGAAAAACATTAAGAAAAATAATATGCTATTTTGCAACTTGGTTGTTACTGATATTTGAATCTTGAAGGAGCCCATAACTCTATAATATTTATTTATTTTTGTTCTGATTATAACTGCTTGAAAATATGTGTGGAGGCAGAGCAATGAGGTTGAAATGCAATAACTCGTCACTGATAAATTCCCAAAAGTAGATGACTCAACAACATATAACCTCCCCAATTTGTACCAGTTTGTAAACATAAGACTAGTGATAATTATGGCATATGTAACTCAATATTGAAAAGAGATATATTTGAACAGTAAAATTGTTTCCTCTGTGAAATTCACTGTTTTTGCTTACAAAAAAAGAGAAGTGAAAAGAAAGGAGAAAAGGAAAGATATACACATTTGAATGCAGAGTTCCAAAGAATAGCAAGGTGAGATAAGAACGCCTTCCTCAGTGATCAATTCAAAGACATAGAGGAAAACAATAGAATGGGAAAGACTAGAGACCTCTTCAACAAAATTAGAGATATCACAGGAATATTTCATGCAAAGATGGGCACAATAAAGGACAGAAATGGTATGGACCTAACAGAAGCAGGAGATATTAAGAAGAGGTGGCAAGAATACACAGAAGAACTATACACAAAAGATCTTCACAACCCAGATAATTGTAATGGTGTAATCACTCACCTAGAGCCAGACATCCTAGAACGTGAAGTCAAGTGGGCCTTAGGAAGCATCACTACGAGCAAACATAGTGCAGGTGATAGATTCCAGTTGAATTATTTCAAATCCTAAAAGATGATGCGGTGAAAGTGCTGCACTCAATATGCCAGCAAATTTGGAAAACTCAGCAGTGGCCACAGGACTGGAAAAGATCAGTTTTCTTTCCAATCCCGAAGAAAGGTAATGCCAAAGAATGCTCAAACTACCGCACAATTGCACTCATCTCACACGCTAGTAAAGTCATGCTCAAAATTCTCCAAGCCAGGCTTCAGCAATACATGAACTGTGAACTCCCAGATGTTCAAGCTGGTTTTAAAAAAGGCAGAAGAACCAGAGATCAAATTGCCAATATCTGCTGGATCATTGAAAAAGCAAGAGAGTTTCAGAAATGCATCTATTTCTGCTTTATTGACTATTCCAAAGCCTTTGACTGTGTGGATCACAAGAAACTGTGGAAAATTCTGAAAGAGATGGAAATACCAGACCACCTGACCTGCCTCTTGAGAAATCTGTATGTAGATCAGGAAGCAACAGTTATAATTGGACATGGTGATGGACAGGGAGGCCTGGCGTGCTGTGATTCATGGGGTCTCAAAGAGTCGGACACGACTGAGCGACTGAACTGAACTGAACTGATGGAATGACAGATTGGTTACAAATAGGAAAAGGGGTACGTCAAGGTTGTATATTGTCACCCTCCTTATTCAACTTATATGCAGAGTAAGTACATCATGAGAAATGCTGGGCAGGATTAAGCATAAGCTGGAATCAGGATTGCCGGGAGAAATATTAATAACCTCAGATAGGCAGATGACACCACGCTTATGGCAGAAAATGAAGAGGAATTAAAAAGCCTCTTGATGAAATTGAAAGAGGAGAGTGAAAAGTTGGCTCCAAAATCACTGTAGATCGTGACTGCAGCCATGAAATTAAAAGATGCTTACTCCTTGGAAGAAAAGTTATAACCAACCTAGACAGCTTATTATAAAGCAGAGATATTACTTTGCCAACAAAGCTTTGTCTAGTCAAGGCTATGATTTTTCCAGTAGTCATGTATGAACGTGCGAGTTGGACTATAAAGAAAGCTGAGCACTGAAGAATTGATGCTTTTGAACTGTGGTGTTGGAGAAGACTCTTGAGAGTCCCTTGGACTGTAAGGAGATCCAACCAGTCCATCCTAAAGAAGATCATTCTTGAGTGTTCATTGGAAGGACTGATGCTGAAGCTGAAACTCCAATACTTTGGCCATCTGATGGGAAGACCTGACATTTGAAAAGACCCTGGTGCTGGGAAAGAATGAAGGTGGGAGGATAAGGGGACAACAGAGGAGGAGATGGTTGGATGTCATCACCAATTCAATGTCCATGAGTTTGAGTAAACTCCGGGAGTTGGTGATGGACAGGGAGGCCTGGCGAGCTGCAGTCCATGGGGTCACAAAGTGTCAGACATGACTGAGCAACTGAAATGAACTGAACTGATAGACATATTTACTCCAGTGAAAATGAGTAGGTTCTTTACCCTTTATCATATTAGTGACTTTATTTATAGGATTTTAAAACATAGTTTAGAAGATAAGGGAATAATTGCTTAATCTGGACAATTTTGCAATATTGTATAGTAAGAGTAAGAAGCATTTAAAAGATGTGGATTTTTTTTTTTTCTTATAACTGATCCCTGTTTGAGGATAATTGATGTAATGTCATAATGGATTACTACCTTGTCTTAGTTTTTATTAAGGATTCATTCTGATGGGGCAGAAGGGAGTTGGGGAAGATTTTTTCTTTAAAGTAATTCTCTTAAATAATCAATTATAAGCAGAAAATTTCTTCATTGGTTTTGATTGCTACTTTTTATTTTAATTATTACTAAGGGAAGTCAAATATGTACCTTTAAGATGTTAAATAACTGCTTTTACTTTAACATAGGCTATATATGTATAAGTTTTAGTACTGAGTGGGATTGTCTCCTGTCTTTTTGTTTCTTTGTTATTTTAAGAAAATCGTCTAGTGATCTTCAAAATTTAAGTGTTTGACAGCTCAGCTCAGGTTCATAAGATCTTTATTTGCACTTAAATTTAAGGTCCAAACCTAAGGAGTACCATTACAGATATACTTCATAAAGGATAATAGACTTCCAGTAAAAAACTTTTAAGACTAAAACTATGGCATGAAAAATGCATTTTGCAGTTTTTCAACAGTTATGTTCTAATAAAAATTAATATGGGTATATAATTAAAAATTTAAATGTCCCTTAAATTATTTTAATCGTGGTGGGCTCTTTCCTGCATTTATCTTCAGTGGGCTTTATGAAATACTCATGGTACATATGTTTACAATCTGGAATTAACTAGTTGTATTTTAATTTTCTTCCATTGGTTAAAATAGGTTGAAATTTAGGAATAATTATTGTCTTTTTTTTTTTCTCTCTCTCTCTGCCTTTACTGGCAGTTATTTTCTGGCAACAGATTAACTATACAAATAAAGTTCACATGTAGATTATATACTGAAAAAGTTGTAAGTGAGATTTTAGCTGTGATACTTTAGGAAGATTAAACCTAGTTGATTCACTTGAGTTGAAGTCATAAAATTTTCAATGAATATCCAGGTAACATTCTCAGAGAGTAACTGATAAGTAAAATAATTATAAAAGGAGGCATTAATCATTTAAAAAGGAATACCATTTCCAGACTATATGGATTTCAGCCAGAAGAATAGAAACCAGACCAATATGGGACCACATTTGGCTGACTCAGTATAAAAACACTGAGATGTGATGGTGTTGGTGTACTGACATCATCACTCTCTTGGGACCAATCATTTGGAATGCAGGTGGCAGAGCTAGACTGATCTCATTGCAAAATAGTTAACCCGTGCAAACCAATTTTTTTCAGGACCTACAACTGCATGCTGTGTCCATTCCAATCATTTTAATAAGGAATCTACACAAGTAGCTTTAAATATTAAGTTTAAGATGTAATCTAGGACCATATCTTCTACTTGCCAATGAAAGCATATATTCAGGTATTAATTAGAAACTTTAAATATCGGTTGGACCAAAGTCTTGTAGAAAAGCCTAATAGTCAGTATGTGTAGATTACCATTACTTTTCTGGCATTTATTCAATAAAGCAATATATTTAATCCATTTCTTCCTCCTTCCCACCCTCCTTTCTTCTTTCCTTCCTTCCTTCCTACGGACAAGATAGTATCAAAATTTAATGTTATAAACTTCTAAGATGTGGAAAGAGTTGTGTAAACTGAATCAGAATAATTCTGCATCTGTGTGACCTTACCCTTTTAGGTAGATATGTTGCTATTATAAAATTATAGATGTACAATGCAATTCTTAAAAATTCTAAGTTTATTCTTTAATGTCATCCAAAAATAAAACCACCAAAGCTAAAAATTATCTTTAAGATTCAGTCTGGGTTTTTGATTCAGTTTGGAGGGCACCATGTCCAAATAGTGACCTAAGAGTCATTAAAGATCCAAACCCAAATCAAACCTTATTCAAGACATGCCCAACTGATAATGTTTTATCCCTTCAAGCTATCTGATTCCTTGAGGTCCCTGCATTTGCATTTTTTCTAAATATCAAGACAGAAAACCTTGGAACCTCAAAGGAAGAATAAATTACATAACTGATTAATACTAATTGTTGTTTGCTTAGTAGTTATCCCCAAGTTTTCATAGACAATGAAAATACATATGGACAACCTTTTGGTGCAACAACATGCAGATGAATTTTATAACATAAAAAACTAAACAATTTTTGGAAAGAGCAATAATTTACTGAAAGGTGGAGGGTAATTTTCTTTAGGAAATTAGTTTGTTCTGAGTTAGATTAGTTTTCAAAGGGAGAAGGAAGCTGACAGTCCATTTGTAGCCATCATTTAAAATCCATATAATTCAATCCCTAGGCCAGGGAAGATCTCTGGAGAGAGAAATGGCAAGCACTCCAGTATTCCGGTCTGAAAAAGCCCATGGACCAAAGATCCTAGTGGGCTACAGTCCAGTGGGTCACAGAGTCAAACATGACTGAGCAACTAAGCACAGCACACACAGAGCGCCATATCCTTCTCATAGGAACTCAGTACAAAAAGCACCTCTCACTATGCAAGGTTGTACAAGTAAAAGTTCTTCATTTGGATGGCTTTAAAGGAGCCTTGCAATGACAGATGGTTTGGTTAATTACAAAATTAAACTTTATGCTAGTGAGACATAATTTCAGTGAACAATATTTTCCAGACAGCGTTTAATAAGCAGCTTGTGGTTGAATAGCCTTTTGCCCAAAAAAGGGAACCAGGTCTCTGTGACTACCTTCTGCATTCAGAGACCATGAGAGTAGAGGATGTCAACTTGACCACCCTAGGAAATGAGTTCCAGTAACCTTATCAGAGCCTGACAGAATGACCCCACCCTAGATGTTGTGAAAGAAGGACTGTTGAAATAGCACCTGGCATTTCACCCTGAACTCCTATAACACTTGCTGATTCACTGACCACAGTGAAGGGAAAGTACAAGGGATGTTCAGCTGGCTTTCCTGGGGGAGTCCTGCTGGTAAACATGGACTCATCTGAGAAATCACAGGTTTTAACAGTCACATAAAAGAAATCTTGATGTATTTTTGAAATGTGGTAAGGCAAGTCACTCTTTAAAATGTTGCACTTTACAAGGATTAAAAATTAGATATCTGAATGTTAGCAAAAGGAGTGTCTTTTACAATCATGGATCCTTTATGGTTGTTTTTTATGTGTTTTATTAATGCAAAGTAGTTGGGGTGATTAGTATCTAGTATAACCAGAAGCCTACTTTTTGATGAACAGAGTTTCTCCAGATAATTTGGGAAGACTGTGCTTGACTCTACTTGACAAGCTTGAATGAGGTAAAAAGAAGAGATTTCGTGTGGAGGCCACTAGTGTCTGACATTTAGTTTTAGAAATAGTATCTAATCTGAGTAGAACCAAGGAGGACTTTCTTGGTTCTGTAAAAGTTTAGAAAATTAGTAATATGTGCAATATTATACAAGATTTAATTTTAAATTTTATGTATGTTTTTGAACATAGCTATGGCTACACATGTAAATACTAGGTTTATAGAGGGATGAGTCTGCACTTGTTGCTTGTTCTTCAGGAAATAGACAAAAAGAAATTAAACTGATTTTCTCTCCAATAAAATGTTGACTGCTTTTACTAAATCAAAACCATATTCAGAGTAACAGTTGATAACTGCCACTCAGAAAGCATTCAAGTGACTATCCTATCATGAAATTTTCCTGTTCAAATCTATTAATCATACCTTCAGAAGTTTTTTTGGAAATGTTAGTTACAAGATGTTAGTTACTTTTTTCATCTTTATATTACTATAATTTTCACAGAGTATGGCACATTTTGAATGGTAAATATTTAAATTAGTAACTGACTGACTCAGACTACTCAGAATATAACTATCAAAACTTAAATCAATTCAACAAATACTTGCTACTTCTACAAAATATTGTTTAGCTAACAGAATCAGGAGATTATCTATCTATGTATATATATATATACATATACTCCCTGAACTTAAATTACTCTGGTTTTCATGGTGATAACAGACTGTGGTCTGTTATATCTAGGGGAAGAATTGTGATAAATGACATAAAATTTATTAGAAAATCTATCACAATAGGACAGAAGACACGATTTCTTTCTTTCTTTTGCTTTTTATTTATTCTCTGTGTTAGGTCTTCATCATTGTGCAGACTTTTCTCTATCTGTGGTGCATTGGCTTCTTGTTGCAGTGGTTTCCTTGTTACAAAGCACAGGCTCTCTAGAGCATAGATGCTCAGTAGTTGTAGAGCTTAGCTACTCCATGACATGTGGGATCTTCCCAGACTAGGGATCAAACCCATCTCCTCCATTGGCAAGTGGATTCTTTACCGCTGAGCCACCAGGGAAGCCTCACAATTTCTCTGATTAGAATATTTCTATCAGTTAGTGGAAGAGTGAGTGAAAAAAGTGAATCAGCATATATTGTGTTCCTTTTAAATGTGCTGTGCATTGCAGCATTTTATCTTAATTAAATGGGTAAGAACTTAGAAGAGTAAGGCTCAGGGCAGTTGTTAACAGTTTAGGACACACAGAATGATAGAAATCTTACCAATTTGTAAAGCATATCTTCATGTAAGAATGTTTAATTTTAAAATAAACTATGTTGAAGCATAATATGCATTTAATAAAATATACCCATTTTAAGCATATTGTAAAGATGTGTACATAAGATAACCAGAACCACAATTAACATAGAATCTTTTCATCAACTCATAAAGTTTCTGTGTCCCAAATTAGTCAACCTCCTTCTTCCAATCAACTCCAGGAAACCACAGATCTGTTTTCTGTCACCATGTATTGTACTTTGCTTCACATATAATTTTTCATCAAAGGCACAGTACAGTTTATATACTTTAGTGTCTGGCTGATTTCTGTAAGTTTAGTGGTTATGAGCTCCATCCATGTTGTATCATGTATTGTCACTAGTTCTCCCTTTCTTTTACCTGACTGCAATTAATTCCATTGTATTCCATTGTTTGAGTTTGCCACCATTTGTTTACCTGCTAGTTTGATGACAGACATTTGGATTGTAACTAGATTTTGCCTGTTAAAAATAAAGCTATTTTGTTTTCTAACATGTTTTATTTGTTGTGTGTGGACATATTTTTTATTTCTACTAAGCAAATAGAAATGGAATTGCTAAGTTATATGGAAAGTATAGGTTTGATTTTATCAGAAAAGGACAAGCAACTCTCCAAAATGAAAGAGCTTTTGGTACATCCAATTTTCCATCAGAAAGGTGTCAGATTTCCAGTTGTTCCCTAGCTTCACTTTTACTTGTCAGGGTTTCTTTCTTTTTTGCTTTCTTTTAGTTGATTGTTTGCCTTTCTTTAAGCATGTAGTGGTTTCTCACTTGGTTTTAATCTGTTGACAAATGATGTTGAACACAGTTCTATGTATTTATTGGCCACTTGTATTTCTTCCTTTGTGAAGCATTATTTCTCATACTTTGCCCTTTTAATATGGTTTTGCTATTTTATATTCTGAATACAAAATGTTGTTAGATATATGCAATATGAATATTTTTCCCAGGCAGTGGCTTTCCTTTTCATTTTCTTAAAAATGTTGTTTTTTTAGGAGCAGATATTTTAATTGTGCTAAGTTCAGTTTATCATTTCCTCTAATGATCAGTGAGAGTTTTTTGAGTAAATATTTGCTTACCCTAAAGTTTTGAAGATTTTTTTTTTCTCATCTTTTCTACCAAAGTTTTACTACTTTAGCTTTTAAATGTAGTTCTTTGATCTATTTGGGATTGATTTTTGTGTTAGGATGAAGAGAAAAGATGAAATTATTTTTTCACTTAGATATACTTAGATATTTTTTCACTCAGATATTTTCCAACACTGTATTTTTTTGAAAAAGCACTATTGATACATTAAATAACTTTAGCAGTAGTATCAGAAGTTAGCTGATCCTATCAATATTCTATTATTGTCTAGTTTCTGTTACCAAAATCATACAATCTTGATTGCATTAGCTTTTTATTAATAGGATGTCATTAAAGTAGCCCTATATGTCTCCAAGAATTGTGGGGTTTTTTGGAATTTCTTTGAATATTCTATATTACTTGCTTTTAGAAATTTACACACACACTCATATACACTTATGGTCCTTGGGATTTTTCTTTGAACTCCATTGAATTAATAAAGTAAATTGAACTGACTTCTTAAAAATTTATTCTTTCAATGCATAGGACATTTATTTATTTAATACATTTGCAGTATAAGTTTTACACATATTTTGCTAAATTTATCATTAATTTTTCCATGTTTCAGTTCAGTTCAGTTCAGTCACTCATTCGTGTCTGACTCTTTGCGACCCCATGAACTGCTGCAAGCCAGGTCTCCCTGTCCATCACCAATCCCCAGAGTCTACCAAACCCATGTCCATTGAGTCGGTGATGCCATCCAACCATCTCATCTTCTGTCGTCCCCTTCTCCTCCTGCCCCCAATCCTTTCCAGCATTAGGGTCTTTTCCAATGAGTCAACTCCTCGCATGAGGTGGCCAAAGTATTGGAGTTTCAGTTTTAGCATCAGTCCTTCCAATGAACACCCAGGACTGATCTTTAGGATGGACTGGTTGGATTTCTTTGCAGTCCAAGGGACTCTCAAGAGTCTTCTCCAGCACCACAGTTCAAAAGCATCAATTCTTTGGTGCTCAGCTTTCTTCCCTGTCCAAATCTCACATCCATACTTGACTACGGGAAAACCATAGCCTTGACTAGACGGAACTTTGTTGGCAAAGCAATGTCTCTGCTTTCCAATATGCTGTCTAGGTTGGTCATAACCTTCCTTCCAAGGAGTAAGCATCTTTTAATTTCATGGTTGCAATCACCATCTGCAGTGATTTTGGAGCCCAGAAAAATAAAATCAGCCACTGTTTCCACTGTTTCCCCATCTATCTGCCATGAAGTGATGGGACCAGATGCCACGATCTTAGTTTTCTGAATGTTGAGCTTTAAGCCAACTTTTTCACTCTTCCCTTTCACTTTCATCAAGAGGCTCTTTAGTTCCTCTTCACTTTCTGCCATAAGGGTGGTGTCACCTGCATATCTGATGTTATTGATATTTCTCCCAACAAACTTGATTCCAGCTTGTGCTTCCTCCAGCCCACCGTTTCTCATGATGTACTCTGCATATAAGTTAAATAAGCAGGGTGACAATATACAGCCTAGACGTCCTCCTTTTCCTATTTGGAGCCAGTCTGTTTTTCCACGTCCAGTTCTGTTACTTCCTGACCTGCATACAAGTTTCTCAAGAGTCAGAACTTACATAATGTTTAAAAATTAACCTTACTATCTTATATGGTCATGATTCCTGGTGCCCTTAAACAATTATAGTATAATATCAAAGATCGCTGATCACAGGTTATCATATAAATATAATAAAAACAGAAAAGTTTGAAATACTGTGAGAATTATCAAAATGTGACAGGAAGTGAGCAATGCTGTTGGAAAACTGGAGCTGATAGACTTGCTTGAAGCAGAGTTTCCACCAGTCTTCAATTTGTGTAAAGCACAATATTTGTGAAGCACAATAAAGCAAAGTGTATAAAAAATGTATGCCTATAGTTTCTCTATATTCTTACTTCATATAACACATATCTTAATAAATATACTGTTTTGTGGCCTACAATATAGGCTACCTCAGTCAATATTACAAGTATATCTAAAAAGAATATGAATCTGGTGTGGATGATAGGATTGGTGGTGTCCTAAAATGTAATTAAAGTCAAATTGGTTTGTAATATTGTTCACATCTTCTTTACTGTAATTTTTTGTCAAATTAAACTATTAATTTCTGAGAAAGGAGTCTAAAAATTTTCCAACAATTGATTCCATTGTTCTTTTTTTTTTTCATTTATAGCAGTTGTTATATCATTTATTTTGAAGTTCAGGTAATAGGTACACAGATATATTTATCAACATGATTGATCCTTTTATCTCTGATACAGTTCTTAACCTGAAATCTACTCTACCTGATATTAATATAGTCACTTCACCTTTCATTTAGTTAGAGGTTGAGCAGTATATCTTTTTTATTGAGTCTATATGTGTTTTTCAGTTCATTTCAGTTCAGTTCAGTCTCTCAGTCGTGTCTGACTCTTTGTGATGCCATGAGCCGCAGAACTCCAGGTCTCCCAGTCCATCACCAACTCCTGGAGTCCACGCAAACCCATGTCCATCGAGTCGATGATGCCATCCAACCATCTCATCCTCTGTCATCCCCTTCTTCTCCTGCCCTCAATCTTTCCCATCATATGGGTCTTTTCCAATGAGTCATCACTTTGCATCAGATGGCCAAAGTATTGGAGTTTCAGCCTCAACATCAGTCCTTCTAATGAATAACCAGGACTGATCTCCTTCAGGATGGACTGGTTGGATTTCTTTGCAGTCCAAGGGACTCTCAAGAGTCTTCTCCAACACCACAGTTCAAAAGCAGCAATTCTTTGGCACTCAGCTTTCTTTATAGTCCAACTCTCACTTTGGCACTCAGCTTTCTTTATAGTCCAACTCTCACCTCCTACATGACCACGGGTAAAACCATAGCCTTGACTAGACGGAACTTTGTTGGCAAAGTAATGTCTCTGCTTTTTAATATGCTGTCTAGGTTGGTCATAACTTTCCTTCCAAGGAGTAAGCATCTTTTAATTTCATGGCTGCAATAACCATCTGCAGTCATTTTGGAGCCCCCCGAAATAAAGTCTGACACTGTTTTCACTGTTTCCCCATCTATTTCCCATGAAGTTATGGGACCAGATGCCATGATCTTAGTTTTCTGAATGTTGAGCTTTAAGCCAGCTTTTTCACTCTCTTCTTTCACTTTCATCAAGAAGCTTTTTAGTTCCTCTTCACTTTCTGCCATAAGGGTGGTGTCATATGCGTATCTGAGGTTATTGATATTTCTCCCAGCAAACTTGATTCCAGCTTGTGCTTCCTCAAGCCCAGTGTTTCTCATGTTGTAATCTGCATATAAGTTAAATAAGCAGAGTGACAATATACAGCCTTGACGTTCTCCTTTTCCTATTTGGAATATGTGTTTTAGTGATTAAATTATACTTCTGGTTAATAGCATATAACAAGTTCTTGATTTTTTTTCTAGTGTTATAGTCTCTTTCTTTAATTGGAATGTTTGGATTGTTACATTTAATGTGATTATTGATAAGCTTATGTTCAAACCTGTCATCCTGCTACTTATTTGCTAGATAACCATCTATACTTACTCCAATTTTCTTCTTTTTCTCTTATTTTAAATTAATTGGATATTCTTTAAAATTCCATTTTACCCACACTGTAGGTTTATAAGTTTTACTTCTTTCTTTCAGTGTTCTAGTCATTGCTCTAGAGATACAGAATATGTCTTAAACCTATCTCATTCCAACTGTGAATAATAGATACTTCATGATGCAGAATATAAGAATACTTCAAGCATATATATCCATCCATTCTTAATTGTTTTCTTATTTTTATACATTTTATTTCTACATATTTAATGGACCCCATGATATATTGTTGCTATTTTTGCATTAAATATTTTATTATTTTTAAAGCATCTTCATTTTTAAAAGTTTTTTATTTTCAAAATCTCCTGGTAGATTTGATGAGAATGTGTCTTTGATGCAATGTTTGACATATGACCAATTGCTTAAGAGTGAGATGATATTAAAATTCTTCTTTTATTGTTTTTTGTATATATTAGTATGAGAATGATGCATTTAAATGTTCTAAAATAATGGTAAAATTGTCTATTTTCATTATATTTTTGTCAAATTTTGAAACTTGGTTTTAATTTTTTTCCAGTGTTACAATCTCTGTTTTTAATTGCAATGCTTCAATCATTATATTTAATGAAGTTATTGTACATGGTGACCTCACTATTTTCACATCCTAGTGAGTTTATTCCAATATATATTTTTTTAATTGATGTTTTTATGAGAATGTGAAAAAATGGTAACATTTCTACCATGTTGGAAATATAAACTGTTGAAGCCACTGTGTAAAATAGTATGGAGGTTCATAAAAATATTAAATATAGAGTTACCATATGATCTAGTGATTTCACTTCTGGGAAGTTTACCAAAGGAATTACAAATATTAATTAAAAATATATGCAATCCTAATTTTCCTAGGCAAAACATTCAATATGTCAAAGTAATCTGTCTATGTCCCAACCACTAGTGTCGAAGAAGCTGGAATTCAATGGTTTTATGAAAACCTACAAGACCTTCTAGAACTAACACACACACACACACAAAAGATGTCCTTTTCATCATAGGAAGCTAGAATGCAGAAGTAGTAAGGTAAGAGATACCTGAAGTAACAGGCAGGTTTGGCCTTGGAGTACAGAATGAAACAGGGCAAAGGCTAACAGAGATTTGCCCAGAGAACACACTGGTCATAGCACACACCCTCTTTCAACACCAAAAGAGATGACTCTACACGACCAGATGGTCAATACCGAAATCAGATTGATTATATTCTTTGGATCTAAAGATGGAGAAGCACTACATAGTCAGCAAAAACAAGACCGGGAGCTGATTGTGGCAGGACTGGAAAAGGTCAGTTTTCATTCAACCCCAAAGAAAAGCAATGCCAAAGAATGTTCAAACTATTGCACAATTGCACACATTTCACATGCTAGCAAGGTAATGCTCAAAATTCGTCAAGCTAGGCTTCAACAGTATGTGAACTGAAAACTTCCAATGTCCAAGCTGGATTTAGAAAAGGCAGAGGAACCAGAGATCAAATTGCCAACATCTGCTGGATCATAGAAAAAGCAGGAGAGTTCCAGGTCCAGAAGCAACAGTTAGAACTAGACATGGAACAACAGACATTTTGCAAATAGGAAAAGGAATGCATCAAGGCTGTGTATTGCCAACATGACTATTTAACTTATATGCAGGGTGTATCATGAAAAACGCTGGACTGGTTGAAGCACAAGCCGGGAGAATTATCAATAACCTCAGATATGCAGATGACACCAACCATATGGCAGAAAGTGAAGAAGAACTAAAGAGACTCTTGATGAAAGTGAAAGAGGAGAGTGAAAAAGTTGGCTTAAAACTCAACCCATGACATCACTTCATGGGAAATAGATGGGGAAACAGTGGAAATAGTAGCAGACTTTATTATGGGGGGCTCCAAAATCACTGCAAGTGGTGACTGCAGCCATGAAATTAAAAGAGGCTTACTTCTTGAAAGGAAAGTTATGACCAGCCTAGGCAGCATACTAAAAAGCAGAGACATTACTTTGCCAACAAAAGTACATCAGGTCAAGGCTATGAAATGAAGAATGTAATATGCATGATTAGTATAATTAACACTCAGTTCATTTCAGTTAAGTTGCTCAGTCGTGTCTGACTCTGCGACCCCATGAACTGCAGACGCCAGCCCTGCCTGTCGATCACCAACTCCCAGAGTTTAATCCAAACTTATGTCCATTGAGTCAGTGATGCCATCCAACCATCTCATCCTCTGTTGTCCCCTTCTCGTCCTGCCCTCAGTCTTTCCAAGCATCAGTGTCTTTTCAAATTAGTCAGCTCTTTGCATGAGGTGGCCAAAGTATAGGAGTTTCAGCTTCAACATCAGTCCTTCCAATGAACACCCAGGATTGATCTCCTTTAGGATGGACTGGCAATGGCAAGCCACTCCAGTACTCTTGCCTAGAAAATCCCATGGATGGAGGAGCCTGGTAGGCTGCAGTCCATGGGGTCGCTAAGGGTCGGACACGAATGAGCGATTTCACTTTCACTTTTCACTTTCACACATTGGAGAAGGAAGTGGCAACCCATTCCAGTGTTCTTGCCTGGAGAATCCCAGGGAAGGGGGAGCCTGATGGGCTTCCGTCTATGGGGTCACACAGAGTCGGACACGACTGAAGTGACTTAGCAGCAGCAGCAGCAGCAGGATGGACTGGTTGGATCTCCTTGCAGACCAACAGACTCTCAAGAGTCTTCTCCAGCCCCACAGTTCAAAAGCATCAATTCTTCCACTATCAGCTTTCTTTATAGTCCTCATCTCACATCCATACATGACTAAAGGGAAAATCATAGCCTTGACTAGATGGACCTTTGTTGATAAAGAAATATCTCTTGCTTTTTAATATGCTGTCTAGGTTGGTCATAACTTTCCTTCAAGGAGTAAGTGTTGTGAAGTTATGGGACTGGATGCCATAGTCTTAGTTTTCTGAATGTTGAGCTTTAAGCCAACTTTTTCACTCTCCTCTTTCAATTTCATTAAGAGACTTTTTAGTTCTTCTTCACTTTCTTCCATAAGGGTGGTGTCTTCTGCATATCTGAGGTTAGTGATATTTCTCCTGGAAATCTTGTGCTTCTTCCAGCCCAATGTTTCTCATGATGTACTCTGCATATAAGTTAAATAAGCAGGGTGACAATATACAGCCTTGATGTACTCCTTTTCCTATGAACCATTCTGTTGTTCTACATCCAGTTCTAACTGTCACTTTTTGACCTGTATAGAGATTTCTCAAGAGGCAGGTCAGGTGGTCTAGTATTCCCATCTCTTTCAGAAGTTTCCAGTTTATTGTGATCCACACAGTAAAAGGCTTTGGCATAGTCAATAAAACAGAAATAGATGCTTTGCTGAAACTCTCTTGCTTTTTTGATGATCCAGCAGATGTTGGCAATTTGATCTCTGGATCCTCTGCTTTTTCTAAAACCAGCTTGAAAATCTGGAAATTCATGTTTCATGTATTGCTGAAGCCTAGCATGGAGAATTTTGAGCATTACTTTACTAGTGTGTGAGATGAGTGCAATTGTGAGATAGTTTGAGCATTCTTTGGCATTGCCTTTCTTAGAAATTAGAATGAAACCTTTTCCAGTCTTGTGGCCACTGCTGAGTTTTCCAAATTTGCTGGCATATTGAGTGCAGCATTTTCACAGCATTACAATTTAGGATTTGAAATATCTCAACTGGAATTCCATCACCTCCACTAGCTTTGTTCATCATGATGCTTCCTAAGGCCCACTTGACTTCACATTCTAGGATGTCTGGCTCTAGGTGAGTGATCACATCTTTGTGATTATCTGGGTCATGAAGATCTTTTTTGTACAGTTTTTCTGTGTATTCTTACCACCTCTTCCTAATATCTTCTGCTTCTATTAGGTCCATACCATTTCTGTCCTTTATTGAGTCCATTTGCATGAAATTTTCCCTTGGTATGTCTAATTTTCTTGAAGAGATCTCTAGTCTTTCCCATTCTATTGTTTTCCTCTATTTCTTTGCATTGATCACTGAGGAAGGCTTTCTTATCTCTCCTTGCTATTCTTTGGAACTCTGCATTCAAATGGGTATAACTTTCCTTTTCTCCTTTGCTTTTTGCATCTCTTCTTTTCACAACTATTTGTAAGGCCTCCTCAGACAGCCATTTTGCTTTTTTGCATTTCTTTTTCTTGGGGATGGTCTTGATCCCTGTCTCCTGTACAATGTCACGAACCTCCATCCAGTGCATTCATCATGCACTCTGTCTATCAGATCTAGTCCCTTAAACCTATTTCTCACTTCCACTATATAATCATAAGGGATTTGATTTAGGTCATACCTGACTGGTCTAGTGGTTTTTCCCACTTTCTTCAATTTCAGTCTGAATTTGGCAATAAGGAGTTCATGATCTAAGCCACAGTCAGCTCCCAGTATTGTTTTCGCTGACCTTATAGAGCTTCTCCACTTTTGTCTGCAAAGAATATAATTAATCTGATTTCGGTGTTGACCATCTGGTGATGTCCATATGTATAGTCTTCTCTTGTGTTGTGGGAAGAGGGTGTTTGCTATGACCAGTGTGTTCTCTTGGCAAAACTCTATTACCCTTTGCTCTGCTTTATTCTGTACCCCATGGCCAAATTTGCCTGTTACTCCAGGTGTTTCTTGACTTCCTACTTATGCATTCCAGTTCCCTATAATGAAAAGGACATCTTTTTTGGGTGTTAGCTCTAAGAGGTCTTGTAGGTCTTCATACAACCATTCATCTTCAGTTTCTTCAGCATTACTGGTCAGGGCATAGATTGGGATTGCCATGACATTGAATGGTTTGTCTTGGAAACGAACAGAGATCGTTCTGTCGTTTCAGAGATTTCTTCCAAGTACTGCATTTCTGAACTATGAGGGCTACTTGATTTCTTCTAAGGGGTTCCTGCCCACAGTAGTAGATATAATGGTCATATGAGTTAAATTCACCCATTCCAGTCCATTTTAGTTCACTGATTCCTAGAATGTTGACATTCACTCTTGCCATCTCCTGTTTGACCTCTTCCAATTTGCCTTGAGTCATGGACCTAACCTCCAGGTTCCCTTGCAATATTGCTCTTTACAGCATCAACCTTTGCTTCTATCACCAGTAACACTCACAACTGGGTGTTGTTTTTGCTTTGGATCCATCCCTTCATTCTTTCTGGAGTTATTTCTCCACTGATTTCCAGCAGCATATTGGGCATCTACTGAACTGGGCAGTTCATCTTTCAGTGTCCTATCTTTTTGCCTTTTCATACTATTCATTGGGTTCTCAAGGCAAGAACACTGAAGTGGTTTGCCAGTCCCATCTCCAGTTGACTTGTGCAGCACAGGAGCAGTGGCTGCACCGGTGGAGAAGAGAGGCCCCACGTCCAAGGTCAGGAGCAGAGGCCGAGAGGAGATACCACGCATCCAAGGTAATGAGCGGTGGCTGCACTTTGCTGGAGCAGCCTTGAAGAGAAACCCCACATCCAAGGTAATGGAAACCCAAGTAAGATAGGAGGCACAAAGAGAGGGCATCAGAGGGCAGACAGACTGAAACCACAATCACAGAAAACTAGCCAATCTGGTAACATGGACCCAGCCTTGTCTAACTCAATAAAACTAAGCCATGCAGTGCGGGGCCACCCAATATAATTAACACTGCTATATGTTATATATGAAAGTTGTCAATAGAGTAACTCTTAAGAGTTCTCATCACAGGAACTTTTTTTTTTTGTATGTATATAAAACAATGCTTGTTTAGTAAACTTATTCTGGTAATCACTTCACATTATATGTAAACCACATCGTTATGCTGTACACCATAAATTATACAGTGGTGTTTGTCAATTAAGAAAAAAAAAACTAAAAAGCAAATAAACAATGTGGTAACAAAATATTTGGATTTATACTTAATTTAGCTCTTTCTGCAGTTTTACGTTTTCCTTTTTGTAATTCTTAACCTCTTGAATTGATTGATATTCCGCTCACAACTTTTTGATTCTTCTTTTATCCACATTATTATTTTGGAAATTGTATTTTTCTTTTTCCAGAAAAGCTCAACATGTGCCTTCAACTACACAAATTCTAAAGTTAATATTTAACTTTATGTCAAATAAAGAAGCTACTTTAGACCTATTTTTTAATTCAAATACACCTTTGGCAGCTTTTATATTATTGTGATCCAGCTTTTTAATTTTATCTTTCTATCTGTAAAAAGAAGAAAACTTTGATGTTGCTTTATGCAGTCAATGTCTCTTTAGAGACATAAAACTTGCTGTATTTTTTGGTTCATGGCTTGCTTTTTCACTTTCTTTCAAAAGTCATTTCTTTCTTGATTTTTTAGGTGTATTTTGTCAGTATTAAAATCCCTCAGTGTCAGTTTGTCCATTAATTCCTATCATGTAGGTTTTCTGGGTATACAAGTTCCTCAGGACTACTTTTAACAAAGTACCACAAACTAAGTGGTTTGAAACAACAGAAATTTATTGTTTCCCAATTTGATTGCCTAAAAATCTGAAATCTGTAAAAGGAATCCACTTTTTGTTCTCTCTACCTGTTGGTGGTTTACCTACAATCACGGACCTCCCTTATATTGAAGTTGCCAGACTTAAATTTCTACCAACATCATCCCATGGCCTTCTGTCTTACATGCCTTTGTTTCTTCCCCACTGTTTAAGAAAACACCGATCACACTGGATTGAATTAAGGACCCATCTAACACCAGGATGACCTCATCTTAACTTTACTAATTAGCCAAGGTCTCTATTTCCAAATAAGGTCACATTCTGAAGTACTGGGTAGTAGGACTTTAATATTGAGTTTAGGGGGACACAGTACAACTCACAACAGCAAGTAGAGAATTCTGATGAACAATTGTTTGTTTGTTTTTCCCCACCAAACTTTGAATATAAAATCCACTTTCTTATTTCTATTGTTGTTGCTTAAAAAGTCAACTCTTGTTTCTCTTTCATTCATTTCTAGTTTATAGGTATTTTTTTCTTAGAACTCCTTTTCAGATTATTTTTCTGTTATTACTTTTCTGCGGTTTGCCAATAATTTGCATAGAGATAGATCTTTCCATGTTTTTCAGCTCAGGATTGAATTTGCTTCCTGAGTCCAAGAATGCTTCAGTTCAGTTCAGTTCAGTTAAGTCACTCAGTCGTGTCCAACTCTTTGCGACCCCATGAATCACAGCACGCCAGGCCTCCCTGTCCATCACCAACTCCCGGAGTTCACTCAAACTCATGTCCATCGAGTCAGTGATGCCATCCAGCCATCTCATTCTCTGTTGTCCCCTTCTCCTCCCACCCCCAATCCTTCCCAGCATCAGAGTCTTTTCCAGTGAGTCAACTCATCGCATGCGGTGGCCAAAGTACTGGAGTTTCATCAGTCTTTCCAATGAACACAATTCAGGAATATTCTCACCACATACTGTTTTAGACAACATCTCTCTCCAGTTGTCTCCTAATTTCCCTGGAGCTCTGGTTAGAGCTGTTTAAAACTTCTCCTTCTCTTTTACGATATTATTTAAACTTGTGATCCAATATTCTCTTGCTCCAAATCATCATGTCATATCGTATGTTCCCAGGGCATTTTTTTTTTTTTTCTGCTAGGAATGTGTACTTTTAAAATTACCTTTGGCCTATAACAAATACCCTTAATTTTATATATTTACACACACATGTGTATATATATATATGTATGCTTATATGTATGTAAACGTTATATATTTATATATACACACACATGCACACACAATCACAATAGTTTTAATCTACAGATTTAGTGGTGCTTGATGGTATGGGTTTCTATAGGCATATAGTTTGTCATAGTGTAGGAAATAGAAGTTTGGGACTCAAAAACAGGTCTTTAATAATAAAGATCAGTTTAATATGAAAAAAATGATAGTTAAAAGATGCTTACTCCTTGGAAGGAAAGTTATGATCAACCTTAATAATATTTTAAAAAGCAGAGACATTACTTTGTCAACCAAGGTCCGTCTAGTCAAGGCTATGGTTTTTCTGGTGGTCATGTATGGATGTGAGAGTTGGACTGTGAAGAAAGCTGATCGCTGAAGAATTGATGCTTTTCAACTGTGGTGTTGGAGAAGACTCTTGAGAGTCCCTTGTACCGCAAGGAGATCCAACCAGTCCATTCTAAGGGAGATCGATCCTGGGTGTTCATTGGAAGGACTGATGCTAAAGCTGAAACTGCAATACTTTGGCCATCTCATGCGATGAGTTGACTCACTGGAAAAGACTCTGATGCTGGGAAGGGTTGGGGGTGAAAGGAGAAGGGGACGACCGAGAATAAGATGGCTGGGTGGCATCACCGACTCTGTGGACATGAGTTTGAATAAACTTCGGGAGTTGGTGATGGACAGGGAGGCCTGGCGTGCTGTGATTCATGGGGTCGCAGAGAGTCGGACACGACTGAGCGACTGAACTGAACTGATAGAGGAGACATCTGCAATCTAAATGGCAAAATATAAATTATATTTCAAATGATCTAAACATGTAGTATATGAAGTAAAATTATGAGATAAATTAAATTTATTATTTTCATCAATAAGAAAGAATTTTGATATAAAGTATCTTGAAATGGCGTGCCATGTCTTGTCATGACAAAACTGAAAAACTTTGGAAACAGACTGCTGCTGAGATATTTATTCAGGTCAAACATAAAATAATCTTCATATCCTACTTAAGAGCTGATATAAACACAAAATTTTTATCTTCTGAAATTAGTCTCTAATTCAAAATATTATTTGTTCTTTTCACTGTATGCAACATTCTCTTTGCTGAATTGTTGAAAACTTTATATAAGTACCCATGTATGCATCATATTTACAAATAGTAGCATCATTTACCGGAGAAGGCAATGGCAAACCACTCCAGTACTCTTGCCTGGAAAATCCCATGGATGGAGGAGCCTGGTGGGCTGCAGTCCATGGGGTTGCTAGGGGTCGGACATGACTGAGCGACTTCACTTTCACTTTTCACTTTCACACATTGGAGAAGGAAATGGCAACCCACTCCAGTGTTCTTGCCTGGATTATCCCAGGGAAGGGGGAGCCTGATGGGCTTCCATCTATGGGATCACACAGAGTCGGACACGACTGAAGTGACTTAGCAGCAGCAGCAGCAGCAGCATTTACAACTTTAAATAAAATGTCATTAAATGTTATTGCATTTAGAATCCTCTCTTTGGCTTCTAGGCTTGCACTTTGCACTTTTCTTTCTCCTTTTCATTCTAATTACTTAAAAATAATTTATATTAAGTGTGGGAATGTGGGATGGCTTTTTCCACAGCTCACTTTAAGAGGCAATGGTTCAGGAGATAGACAGTTCTTTCAGTTTTTATTGTCAATAAGATCAGATAAGAAAGACTCTGAATTGTACAATTGATCATGTTATAAAATCATTAACTTGCTTTTTACATTAAATATTACCTAAGTTTTGAAGTTTTCAACAGCTAGGGAAAAAAAAAAAACAGATGTTTGATGTATTTTCTTTTTACAAATGAAAATTGTTATAGAATTTTTTAAAAAATCTGCTCATTTAGAAAAATACTTTAAAAAATCCAACATACTCATTTAAATAGTTAAGAGTTACATGAAGACTCTGAGTTTTGTGGTCAGAAAGATAAAAGACAGATTTTCAAAGGTTGGTATTGTCTTTTTCTATCCTTATTTTCATGACAATTTTGGTAGAATTACAAAGTACTTCTATATAGTATATTACCATTTGAAACTCTTCTACAGAATATACAAAATTAAGAGAAAGACAACACATATGTCACAAATAATAATAACTGATATATAAAGATGCACTGTTAACAATTTTGGTAGCTTTGATAACATTAGCTTTTAGAAGAATAAGAAATTCAATATTTTTCTTAGTGTTTCTAATATCTATTCTGATAATCTTAAAACTAATTGATTGATATTATTAAATATGTACATTGAACAAATGCATTTGGGCAATTAATCAGTTTACATAAAATAAGAAAATTAGAGATACCAAGGGAACATTTCATGCAAAGATGGGCTCGATAAAGGACAGAAATGGTATGGACCTAACAGAAGCAGAAGATATTAAGAAGAGGTGGCAAGAATACACAGAACTGTACAAAAAAGATCTTCATGACAAAGATAATCACAATGGCATGATCACACACCTGGAACCAGACATCTTGGAATGTGAAGTCAAGTGGACCTTAGAGAGCATCACAACGAACAAAGCTAGTGGAGGTGATGGAATTCCAGTTGAGCTATTTCAAATCCTGAAGGATGATGCTGTGAAAGTTTTGTACGCAATATGCCAGCAAATTTGGAAAACTCAGTAGTGGCCACAGGACTGGAAAAGGTCAGTCTTCATTCCAATCCCAAAGAAAGGCAATGCCAAAGAATGCTCAAACTACCGCACAATTGCGCTCATCTCACACTCTAGTAAAGTCATGCTCAAAATTCTCCAAGCCAGGCTTCAGCAATATGTGAACCGTGAACTTCCAAATGTTCAAACAGACTTTAGAAAAGGCAGAGGCATCAGAGATCAAATTGCCAACATCCTCTGGATCATGGAGAAAGCAAGAGAGTTCCAGAAAACCATCTATTTCTGCTTCATTGACTATGCCAAAGCCTTTGACTGTGTGGATCACAATAAACTGCGGAACATTCTGAAAGAGATGGGAATACCAGACCACTTGACCTGCCTCTTGAGAAACCTGTATGCAGGTCAGGAAGCAACGGTTAGAACTGAACATGGAACAACAGACTGGTTCCAAATAGGAAAAGGAGTACGTAAAGGTTGCATATTGTCACCCTGCTTATTTAACTTATATGAAGAGTACATCATGAGGAACACTGGGTTGGAAGAAGCACAAGCTGGAATCAAGATTGCTAGGAGAAATATCAATAACCTCAGATATGCAGATGACACCACCCTTATGGCAGAAAGTGAAGAGGAACTCAAAGGCCTCTTGATGAAAGTGAAAGAGGAGAGTGAAAAGTTTGGCTTGAAGCTCAGCATTCAGAAAACTAAGATCATGGCATCTTGTCCCATCACTTCATGGGAAATAGATGGAGAAACAGTGGAAGCAGTGTCAGACTATTTTTTTGGGCTCCAAAATCACTGCATATGCTGATTGCAGCCATGAAATTAAAAGACGCTTACTCCTTTGAAGGAAAGTTATGACCAACCTAGATAGCATATTAAAAAGCAGAGACATTACTTTGCCAACCATGGTCCGTCTAGTCAAGGCTATGGTTTTTCCCGTGGTCATGTATGGATGTGAGAGTTGGACTGTGAAGAAAGCTGATCGCCAAAGAATTGATGCTTTTGAACTGTGGTGTTGGAGAAGACTCTTGAGAGTCCCTTGGATTGCAAGGAGATCCAACCAGTCCATTCTAAAGGAGATCAGTCCTGGGGGTTCATTGGAAGGACTGATGCTGAAGCTGAAACTGCAATACTTTGGCCACCTCGTGCGACGAGTTGACTCACTGGAAAAGACTCTGATGCTAGGAGGGATTCGGGGTGGGAGGAGAAGGGGACAACAGAGAATGAGATGGCTGGATGGCATCACCGACTCGATGGGCATGAGTTTGAGTGAATTCCGGGAGTTAGTGATGGACAGGGAGGCCTGGCGTGCTGTGATTCATGGGGTCGCATAGATTCGGACACGACTGAGCGACTGAACTGAACTGAACTGAACTGAACTGAACTAAAATAAGTGAATAATCCAGCTGCATTCTGAGACCTTTTGAAACAAATTTTTATTACAGTATCTATAACGTTTGAGAGATTCTCTGGCAAAGAATCAGCATTAGAGAATCCACCTACCAATGCAGGAGATACAGGTTTGATCCCTGGGTGAGGAAGATCCCCTGGACAAGGAATTGGCAACTCACTCAGTATGCTTTCCTGAGAAAGCCCATGGACAGAGGAGCCTGGCATGTTACAATCTATGGGGTCACACAGTTGGACATGACTTAGTGACTAAACAACATGACTTGATTTTTGCTAATATATTTTATGATTTTGTTTCTATCTGTAGGATTTTAGGTGAAAATTGAAAATGTCTTCTAAAATTATTTTTAAATGTAAATAATTACTGAATTTTAACCATATATACATAAAGAAATTTTCTTTCTTGATTAATTATATCAGCCACATACAAAGCACTCAAGTTATTTTTGATTATTTTGTTTTCTTTTAAAATAATTCAATTATCTTTTATTTTTAAAAATAACATTTTATTACAAAAGTCATAAATATGTATTGTATAAATCAATGGCATTTAGATTAGCAAAAATAAAGTATGACAAAACATTATATTCTCTACCCACAAATTGTATCTTCTGATATTTTAGTGTATATTTTTTTGTATATATTCATGAGCAAACCACACAGCAACATAGCAAACATATGGCTCTATTTGATTTTTCATAAACATTTTATTTTAGATTATAGAGAAGTTGTAAAGATACTGTATCTACTTTATAATCTTGATTTTCCAATCATTAACCTCTTTCTTGCATTTCAGTAAGTTATTTCATTTAATATATACAATAGTCTGTATTAACATTTCCAGAAGTATCATCCCAGACCAGGCTCAGCTTCTGATTGCTAGTCCCTCAAATAGCATGCAATCTAATAAATCCTCTTTTCATGAGGAGACTAGACCAGATTTCATGCAGAATGTGCTACCTCTGAATTTGTCTGCATGCTTGTTTTGCATTCTTTTGTTTGATTTCAGTTGATTCATTTTTTGTTGATAGTCCATGGTATGGCTTGAATAAAACACTTGTTCTGGAATCAGGGAAACTGAGTTTTTCTTCTAATTTTCTTGATTAATGTGACATTAAGTCACTTAACGTTTCTGTGCCTCATTATGCTCACCTGTTTTTAAAAAATGTATTATTGAATTAAAAGGTTGTTTTCAAATTTTCTGGCTTCTATAGAGATAACTAAATCTGTGCCTATATTGTGATGAACTTTGAAGTTTCTTATTCAAGAGAAACATTTTTATATAGGATTATTAAATGCAACTGACATTTTGGATATAATAAAAATGGGTGTTGATCACTGTGATAGCAATTATTCAGTTAAATTTTTATGATAATCATTATACTTATTGCCACTAAATTACTTCTGATAATATACTTTACATGAATTTATCTTATTTATTTATCAAATGTTCTTTAAAGTAAAAATACATTAAAATACTTACTATGTATTTAATGAAAGTCAAGAAGTAACCTAGCAGACAAGCAAGAGTCTTTCATTAGTGTTACTTAAGGATGAATACTAAGTATTCTGACACATGTGACATTTTATATTTTAAAATACTTAAATTATGAACTATTTTTGGTAAAATTTACTCTTTAAAATTTAATCGTTCATATTATCTTGTAAAATTATTTTTTATTAGACCATATAAATCATAGTTAATACTCCAATAGCACAGTAATAGGACAGATTTGCATGCCAGGCAGCACATGAACAGAATGGAATATATTTGACTAAAGGGGCCTTATAAAAAGATATGATATTAATGTAAATCAGTTTTATTGGAGTAATTTTAGGTTGAAAAAAGAGCTACAAAAATAGTATAGAGAGTTTAGTATATGTATTACTCTGCATCCTCTGGTATTAACATCTTACATAACAGTATACATTTCCCAAAACTAAAATGATAACATTAGTTCAATACTATTAACTATATTACAGACTCTATTCAGATTTCCAGTTTTTGTTCAGTATAATTTTCTCTACCAATGTCCAAACCAAGGTATTACGTTAGCTGTCCTGTCTCCTTGGTCTTCTCCAGTTTGTGAAACTGTCAGCTTTTCTTTGTCTTTAACAATCTTACATTTTGGGGCTGGTGTATTAAGTGTTTTATAGACTATCCCTTGGAGAAGGAAATGGCAACCCACTCCAGTGTTCTTGCCTGGAGAATCCCAGGGACGGCGGAGCCTGGTGGGCTGCCGTGTATGGGGTCACGCAGAGTCGGACACGACTGAAGCGACTTAGCAGCAGCAGCAGCAGACTATCCCTTAAACTTGGGCTTGTCTGATGTTTTCTCACGATTCGGCTGAGGTTAGGTCCTTTGGGAAAGAATTACATCATATCAGGTGCTACATAATATCACTCTGGTGTATTAATAGTTTTATATTATACTTGATCATTTGGTCAGGTCTTTTGGTTTTTCCATTGCAAATATATTTTTCACTTTCACTCTCTGATGGGACACTTTCAATGTCTAATGGTTTTAGTATCAAGGTATTGCTGGATTCACAAAAGGAGCTGAGAAATGGTACCTTCTTTTTCTATTTTCTCCAAAGTCTATGTAGAATTGATATTATTTCTTCATTAAATGGTAAATTTTACCAAATAAATCATATGGGTCTGGAACTTTATCTTACAAAAAAGTAAGATTTGTTACCGTAATTCAATTTTAAGAATAGTTACAGAACTATTCAAGTTATCTGTTCCTTGAGTGAGTTTTAGCAGTTTGTATATTTCTAGGAACTAGTCTAGTTAACATAAATTTTTGAATTTATGAGCATTAAATATTTCATAGTATTCCCTTATCACGCTTTTAATATTTTGATTCAGTATTGATTACTCCTCTTTCATTCCCTTTCAATTTTCCTATGTTTTGTTTAATCACTGTTTTCTGATATTTATCAAGTTCATAGATCTTTTCAAGGAATAATTTTTTAAATTTATTGATTATGGTTTTTCTGTTTTCAATTCCATTGAAACCTACTCTGATACTTTATATCCTACTTTCTGCTTGCTTTGGAGTCAAGTTTCTTTTTTCCTAGTTTTTTAAAGTTGAGTCTCAGGTTATTGTTATTCACCTTTCCTTGTTTCCAATGATATTTATTGGTATGTACTTTCTATAAACATTAGCTGTACTTTTCAAATTTTGATACACAGCATTTCATTTTCATTCTGTTCAAATTATTTTAAACTTATTTGAGACTCCTTCTTTGATGTGTGAGCTATTCACAAATATATTGTCTAATTGCTAAATTGCATATATTGTTTAGATATATTTTCTGTTATTGAATTCTAAGTTAATTCTTCATGGTCTGAGAGTATACTTCATATGACTTCTACATTTTTATGTTTTTTTGAGTGTTTTATGGTGGTCCAAAATATTGTCTACCTTGGAAAATGTAATGTTTCTTCTGTGTTTGAAAAGAGTGTTTTTTTTCTGTTACTGAATGAGTTTTTAATAAATATTACTTAAACTAGCTATTTATAGCATTGTTTAGTTCTTCTATACCTTTACTGATTTTTTGTACCCTTATTTATTACTTATCATAATATTTATTGATAAGGAGTGTTGAAGTGTTCAACTACAGTTGTGAATTTACCTATTTCTCTCTTTAGTTCCATAAGTTTTTGTCTTATGTATTTTGAAGGCTTTTTTGATAGGAGCATTCACATTTAGGATGGTAGGTGTTGGAGAATCTCCCTTTTTCGATTATTCCTCCCTCTACCAGATCATCTTCCCTATTCTGAAGTTATCTTTGTCCAAAAGTAGTACAATTATCTTAGCTGTCTTTTGGTTAATGTATGTTTATGTTGTTAATGTATGTTGTTAATTTGATTAATAAAATTTGTTTATTTGCATCTATTTATTTTTACCTATCTATTATGTCTTTGTATTTAAAGTAGATTTCTTATAGATAATCTTGAGTTGGTTCTTTTTCTTCAAACTTACAATTCTCAGTTATTGTGTGTGTTAAAATCATTCATATTTAACATTGTTATGTTTGTGCTCATGCTTAGTCATGTCCAACTCTTTGTGACCCCTTTGTGACCTCTAATCCGTCAGGTTCCTCTGTCCGTGAGATTTTCCAGGCAAGAATACTAGAGTGGGTTGCCATTCCCTTCTCCAGACAATCTTCTTGACTCAGGGATCAAAACTGTGTATCATGTATCTCCTGCATTGACAGATGGATTCTTTACCACTGAGCCACCTGTGAAACCTAATAATATTATGGATATAGTTAAATATAGTACACCATCTTGTTACCTGTTTTACATGTATCCATCTTTTCTTTGTGTTCTTACCTCCTTTTCTGCCTCCCTTTGTGTTAAGGTTTTTAAAAATAGTTTTCATTTCTTTTTATTAAATTGACTTTTTTGGGCATTTTTCTAGTGGTTTCCCAAAAGATGTATAGGATCTTTAATTAATCAAAGTCTGCCTTCAAAAAATAGTATTGACTTTACATGTTGTGTAAAGTTCTCACAATCATATGATCCTCCTTCACACTCTCATCCTTTGTGCTAATTTTGTTATAACTTCTATATCAATTATGCTGTAAACACCAACCATTGGCTACTATTCTTCCTTTACAGAGTCAGATACACTTTCAGTTCAGTTCAATTCGGTTCAGTTCAGTCTCTCAGTCGTGTCCGACTCTTTGCGACCCCATGAATCACAGCACGCAAGGCCTCCCTGTCCATCACCAACTCCCGGAATTCACTCAAACTCATGTCCATCGAGCTGGTGATGCCATCCAGCCATCTCATTCTCTGTCGTCCCCTTCTCCTCCCGCCCCCAATCACTCCCAGCATCAGAGTCATTTCCAGTGAGTCAACTCTTCGCATGAGGTGGCCAAAGTATTGGAGTTCAGTTTTAGCATCAGTCCTTCCAATGAACACCCAGGATTGATCTCCTCTAGAATGGACTTGTTGGATCTCCTTGCAGTCCAAGGGACTCTCAAGAGTCTTCTCCAGAACCACAGTTCAAAAACATCAATTCTTTGGCGATCAGCTTTCTTCACAGTGCAACTCTCACATCCATACACGACCACGGGAAAAACCATAGCCTTGACTAGACAGACCTTGGTTGGCAAAGTACTGTCTCTGCTTTTTAATATGCTATCTAGGTTGGTCATAACTTTCCTTCTAAGGAGTAAGCATCTTTTAATTTCATGGCTGCCATCAGCATCTTTAGAGCAACTAAAAATGAGAAAACTAAATTTATTTCTACCTTTATTTATTCTATTCAGTGCCTTTTATTTTCTTATGTAGATTCATGTTTTAAGCCTCAAATATTTTTGTCTGGAAAAATTCCTTTAAAAGTTCTTATAGAATAATCTTTGCTGACAGTGAAATCCTTCTGTTACTTCTATGAAAATATTTGAAGAAATAATAAATAATTTAACTCTGATTTTCTTTCTTTTATTTTTTTCTTCTTTTTTAAACTATTTTTTCTCATTTTGTTTTCCATTTGAGTAATTTCTGTTACACAAATTGAGTAATCTTCAAGTTCTTTGATTCTTACATTGGCTATTTGGGGCTGTTTTTATTTTATTATCTCATCAAAGACATCATACATTTTGGTTCGTATGTTTTTATTTATACTATTCTCTTTGATATTAATAGTTTTTATTTCATCTAATTTTGCATTTGTCCAACTTTCTCTATAATCCTGAACATATTAATCATAGTTATTTTAAAGTAACTTGATAATATCTTTGATTAATATAATTTGGCAAGATAGCTAGATGGTCATTCATAAACATGGTATGCAAACTTTAAAAATTAAATTTAGAAAGCTGCCTATGCAGAGTAGTATCTATTGTTTTTAACCTAATATAAGAATCCACAATACGCCTAAAATAGCACTCAAGAAAAATAGATAAGAAATGCAAAGAATATAATATTCCAGTACTAGAAATAGAAATGGTGTTCAACAGAGAAAAGATGAACATTTACTTGGACTCTAGTTTAGCTAACTAAGCAGTAAATTAAATGAGAGTTTTAACCCTGACTATGTCACTAATTCCCTGTAATTCTTTCAAATGTGCAATATTCCAAGGCTGTGTGAGGTAAATTGAATTGAACATAGTTTATATTCAACCTAATACTTTGTGGAGAGATTCCAGGTCCTGGAAATCTTAAAATTAACTCCTGTCCCTCTGATTATTTCCTCAAACATCCATCCTGTTTTTTTAAATATCACTAATTTATTAAATGAGTAGGCTACATTTAGTCCTTCATTGCTTTGTAACATCTTTACATTTCAAAATATTTATCATATAAAATGCACACATTGATAGATACATACACACATATTCTAGACATAGTTGTAGGTACTATATTGATAACAGGACAGCATATATTTCTGCCATCTTGCTATTTACAATCTGGAAACATACAAAAACAAATCAACATTTGGCTTGCTGTGGATAAGGACCACATTAAGTGTAAATGAGTATTTGTACCTCTTCTCTTGTAATCAGACTTTGACCCAAACTCTCTGGTAAAATGGCTTTTTAGTAGGTTACCAACGATCTCTCTCTAAAAGTCCAGTGCACTTAGATTTCTTTTTACCCTGACATCACTTTTGCATTTAAAATACTCTAGGATTTTCATCACCTTTTCCTTGTATTTAAATTACTCTGTAGCCTCTAAAATTATATTGGTTTATGATTAAACTACCTGTAGTGCATATAATATAAATATTCAAACAATATAGCCAGGTGTTCATTTGCATTTAGTACAAACACATATGCTTTTTAATTAATTTTTCTATTTTCTTAATATTGTTAGTGAAGAGAGCGTAGAAGGCATATCTGTCTTTCACAACTGCTTTCCTTGCTATGTATATGTTCAGGGAGATATTGGATGGAATGGTGTTTAGAAAATTTTCTATATATGAAACACTGTATATGTGTATATGTTTAAACATTGCCTATTAGATAACTTCTTATGGCTATTATATCCTTCCATCTATAACTTTTTTGGTATGTTCTTAGTCAGTCAAGTCAGACTCTTTGTGACCTCATGGACTGTCGCCGTCAGGCTCCTCCTCCCAAGGGGATTCTCCAGGTAAGAATACTGAAGTGGGTTGACATATGCTCCTCCAGGGGAATCTTCTCAACCCTGGGATCAAACCCAGGTCTCCCACATAGAAGGAGGATTCTTTACTTTCTGAGCCACTGGGGAATATTTCAATATATTTTAAATTTTTATATATTTTAACATTAAACATTTCCTTTGCATGACGATTGTTTAAGTAGATTCATAGCTTTCTTACTACTTGGTTTTCAATGAGTCAGGTTGACATCCTATATAATAGGCATTAATAATTGTAGGTACATGGATATAATTTGAAGGGTTGATCACAAAATCATCTTTGTCATTGCATTGGAACTAAGAAAGACTTGACTTGTCCTTAAGAGTGATTTTCAAGCTTTATTAAAATTACATCCCCCTCAGGAATCTTTAATTTTTTTTTTCTAATCTGTCATCCCATAAAATGTTAATATCACAAAATACTATCTATCTGTTTATGTAATGTGGTCCTTTGGAGGGCTACAAAGCATTGTAATTTCTCAGGTTTTTATTCCTCTAGATCCAATTTTTGCCCCTAGGGGATGATATTTTCCCTGTCTAGAATGCATTGTCTGTAATACCAACTTATCATTGTGACTTTAATATATCTTTTATTTTATTTCATTTCAATTAAGAAACCCTTGTATACAAACTAAAGAGTTATTTTAAATCCTAAATATCCGTATTCTAAATTTTGTTGTATCACTCTCTTCATATTGTCAATATGATTGAGGTATATAGTTTCATGCCATAAATTTGTGGCAATAGAATATAAAGGGAAATTAAATAAATATATATTTTACATAAATATACATTTAAATGTATATATTTTGCAAGAGTCCCTCGGACTGCAAGGAGAGCAAAACAGTCAATCCTAAAGGAAATCAGTCCTGAATATTCATTGGAAGGACAGATGCTGAGGCTAAAACTTCAATACTTTGGCCACCTGATGTGAAGAACTGACTCACTAGAAAAGACCCTCCCTGATGCTGGGAAAGATTGAAGGCAGAAAGAGAAGGGACAACAGAGGATGAGATGGTTGGATGGCATCACCAACTCAATAGACATATGTTTGAGCAAGTTCTGGAAGTTGGTGATGGACAGGGAAGCCTGACATGCTGCATTCCATGAGGTTGCAAAGAGTCAGACATGACTGGGTGACTGAACTGAACTGAACTGATGCTGAAGTTGAGGCTCTAATACTTTGTCCACCTGATACAAAGAACTGACGCACTGGGAAAGACCCTGATGATGGGAAAGACTGAAGGCAGGAGGAGAAGGGGATGATAGAGGATGAGATGGCTGGATGGCATCACTGACTCGATGGACATGAGTTTGAGCAAGCTCCAGGAGTTGGTGATGGACAGGACTGAGCAAGTGAATTGAACTGAACTGATATTTAAATATACTGGAAAAGACTCTGATGATGGGAGTGATTGGGGGTGGGAGGAGACGGGGACGACAGAGAATGAGATGGCTGGATGGCATCACCAACTCGATGGACATGAGTTTGAGTGAACTCCGGGAGTTGGTGATGGACAGGGAGGCCTGGCGTGCTGTGATTCGTGGGGTCGCAAAGAGTTGTACACGACTGAGTGACTGAACTGAACTGAACTGATATATGTATTTACATATATATATGTGTGTGTACACACACACACACACATATGTATATACATACATACTTCTTCCCTTTACACAGTTGTTTGAGGTTTCATCTGTAGTCATAACTTGTGGAGAACTCCATGAGGTGACATGGAGACTATGTATAAAAGGTAATCTTCACATAAGTGGAGGTAGAGGAGGTATTCAATAAGTCATGAAAGCACAATAAGTTAGGGCAACGAGGTAACTTTGAGAATAATCCTGGCATTGACACTCAACGATAAACTCATGTTGCTGGAATGATTACAGTGCATTTGGGAAAAGGTATATTCTCAATATAATCTTAAAATTGTAATCATATGATCAGTACGTCTGGAAAATAACAGTCAAAATTAAACTGAACTTTGTCTGGATACTGCAATTTCTGCATGGCTCTGTCAAATGTCAGGCTTCCCTCTCCCTCACCAATTTCAAAAATGTTTCACCATGATTTCAAACAGTGAATCATCCCCTCCTGTGCCAACCATCTGTTCTGTCTGCCCCCTCATTGACTCAGATTAGATGATGGAGGGCAGGGCAGGTTCTCAAGAGCAACCATTAACACTGGAGGAAGGAAGGTTCTGGCAGCTGACTTTCCATTCGAAATTATGGACCATTAAAACTGGCAAGAAGAAACCTACAGACAGAGCACTGACGAGTGAAATAAAACTATAAACAGAATATGTGGGAAAATATTCAAAGATAAAAGGTCAGCTAATCAGTGCAAAAATGTCATAAACAAAGTTGAGAAACTATTAGATAGCAAGAAGAAAATTGTGGAAACTGTATAAAAATGATAGGAATATTGAGAAAGAAACTACCTATGACAGAAAATCATATGTCTTTATGAAAATATCACCGGCTTCCATATTTAAATATGTTCTGTTGACTAGGATTCATACTTGTGAAAAGATGAATAATGAAAACAATTACCATTTTCTTTTGTATCAGAACAGGTTTGGAGGAGAGAACAATCCAGTGGGTTTATAGTCTTAGTATAATGGCTGTGCTTTAAGAAAATTCTTTTAGATACAGTGAAAGAATAAAATTTAGCAGATTGTGTTAACACAATTCACTTTCCAGGTGAAACCAAAAGTCATATACATTTTGTTTGAAGAAGTGAATGTTCTTAAATTCAAACAGTGTGAAGCAACTAGAAAAATGATACTGTTTTTGCTTTCTTGTATGCAACGATTATTAACTTAGTTGGCTTATCAAAGATTTCTCAAATGTAGACATTTTAACATTGTATTTTTCACATAACAAAACCCATCAATTTCAAATATAGAACATTCTTATAAAATAGCATACCTTGCCTCACTGTATAAACAAAATTTTATCATGAAGAATCAGTTATAACATAACAGCATTCTGCATTCTTCAGTATGTTTTGTTTTTTTTAGGTGATTTGTAGGGTCACTTTATAGTCATCTAATATGTTAATGCCTTGTTAATTTTTTTGAAAAATCAGAATATACTATTCACTTTATTGCATTTTACTATACTTAGGAGTATACTGGTAAAGAATATTGAAGACTATAATCTCATACTGTATAGTCAATGTATTATGTCATGAAATCTCTTTAAAAAAGAATCCTAACTCTTCTTATCATTGCTACTATATAATTCGAGACCCATCAACTCCTTTGAACTACTGAAATACCTCTTAACTGGTCTTCCCTGCTTCCTCTCTTATTCCTTGTGAAATATTCTTTACACTGATGTCAGTTGTCTTCTAGAACTATAAATTAATTCATGGCTCTTCACTTATCACAACTGTCCAATGTGTCCCCATCAAATCCAGACAAAAATCCCAAACCTCTCCTATGAATGATCTGCGAGGTCTCCAGGCTTTACGCCCTGACAGTCTCTCCAACCTTTTTTCCTGCTCTCCTGATCCTTCACTTTGCTCTAACCACACTGGCCTCAGTAGAAAGCAACCATCTTTGCTTTTCTTTTCTCTCTGCTTAGAAATTTATTCTTTTAAAATTTTTTGCAGAGCTAGCTTTCTGAATTTTATTAGACACTGCCCAGATGTCCATCTGCTTTTAAAAAGAAAAAAAAAAAAAAGCTTTCTTTGCCTGTCAAAAATAGGCCACTTTTTTCTACTTAATTATTTTTCATAAAATTCATCAATACTGGAAGCCATATTATATATTGCTTTTGTTGGTTTTAATTTAATCTTCCTTGCCAGAATGTAAGTTCCTTAAAGACAGAGGCTTTCACTGCCTTGTGCCTTGGGTATTACTATATACCCAACTAACAGTGCTTGACACAGAGTAATTTGATGATAAATACTTTGAAATAAATGAATGAATCAATTTTGAATATTATTCTAAATTCTCTATATTTATTTTCTCCAAACAAAAATCCTCAACATGCTAAACTACTCTCATCTATCATATTGTTCTCTCAACTTTTTAAACTTTTTAGTATTTTTAATTATTATCCAACTCCCAAATTTTGTTGTCTAGGACTAGCCTTTACTTTTGAGCTTGCTAAACTATACATTTAGTTAGAAAATTGTGATTATTAAGTTCATGGCACTTTTTTTAATGCCTTGGTAAGAGAAGCGACTTAGGGGCTTCCCTGATAGCTCAGTTGGTGAAGAATCTGCCTGCAATACAGGAGACCCCTGTTTGATTCTGGGTCTGGAAGATCCCCTGGAGAAGGGAGAGGCTACCCACTCTAGTATTCTTGGGCTTCCCTTGTGACTCAGCTGGTAAAGAATCCGCCTGCAATGAGGGAGACCTGGGTTGGGAAGATAGTTCACTTTCAAGAGGGGTCAAATAATCTTGTAGAAAAAGGGACTGACCTTAAGAAACTTATAGTCTCAGAAAATAATATATCATATAATTGTAAAAACATAACTCCTTCTTGAATATGTGATATTGGAGACATAAAGATGATTTCCAAATGTGATCATCCAGGATGGTTTCATAAAGGAAGTTGCATTTGATTTGGATCTCAAAGAATTATTTGATTTGGGGTAGGGAGAGAGGGACGGAATGAAGTATTTCAAACGGAAATTTTGTGAGTAAAGTTGTCCTGGTTCAGGATGTTACTAGCAAATGCCAAGTAGTTTGGTATGGATGGAGCAAGGATTCCTAAAAGGGAATTGAGGATAAAGCTTGAAAAATAGTTAAGCACTCTATGTTGAAGTATGCTTTATACTATGTTAAGGATTATTGATCTTCAGTGATGGAAGATTGAAGCAAGAGGACAAGATCAACTTAGTGCATTTATTTTCAACCCTTAGAGTGCTATGTAAAATAGAGTAGAAACAGATGAGGCAAGAATCAAGGAGGACTTTCAAGAGAAAATTCTTTTAATGTCACACAGTGTAATGATGACCCAAATTGTGATACCAGGAAAGATGTGTCAAATAGAGATATGATGTTTATGCTTTCCTGTGTTCTGGAAAGGCTGATCCTGAACACTGCCATTTCTATAGCCCCTTCTGCAAAACCATCCAGACAACTCACTGTGGGAAGAGCACTCTGAAGCAGCCATGTGATATGGGTGTGGCCCTGAGCTGTCTGTCTGAACTGATGGATTCAAGCATGCGTCTGACCTGGTGGCAGACTCTTCCTAGATGTGGTAGTGATTATGTATGAGGTGTGCGGTGGCTTGACGTGAAGGATCTGGCAGATGGTTATTAGAGTGATCAGATTTTCTCTCTGGGGAACTCAAATCCAAGTTATACAGGGAAGGAACCTGAAAAGATACACTCCAAGGCAACAAGAGATCATGAACCTTTAGTAAGCCAAGGCTTAGTAAACAGAAGCAATAGATAAGCAGAAGCTAGGATAGTAAAAAACTAACAGACAGTTGGTCATGACAGAAGCAGAAATGCTGACACACTGATGATTTAAATTGATATCAGAGAATCTGAATGCTCAAGGGAAATGAGTTAACCTAATTCACATCCAAATCAACTTTCTGAAAACCATAAGAACTGTCCTGTGAGTTTTATTCTTCTCGTGAGGCCCCTTCTGCATGGTTTTTCTGTATTCCCTTGAGAACCAGCTATGGTAGTGCAATTCCTGTGTCTCTCCCTCCCTCCATCCTTTCCTTCCTTCTATTCCTTTTTCAACTTTGCTTCATCTTTATTATCTATGTAACTATTTACTCTTTTTTATTATGCAGTAAAATAAACAACCTAAAACAACACAGTTAAGTTTAATTATACTTGATTAATATATGGTTTAAACATATATGTGTGTATGTGTGTATACCAATGCATACACAAATAATACATATAAATAACAAATCAGTTCAGTTCAGTTCAGTTCAGTCACTCAGTCGTGTCTGACTCTTTGCGACCCCATGAATCACAGCACGCCAGGCTTCCCTGTCCATCACCAACTCCCGGAGTTCACTCAAACTCATGTCCATCGAGTCGGTGATGCCATCCAGCCATCTCATTCTCTGTCGTCCCCGTCTCCTTCCACCCCCAATCCCTCCTAGCATCATACTCTTTTCCAGTGAGTCAACTCGTCGCATGAAGTGGCCAAAGTATTAGAGTTTAAGCTTTAGCATCAGTCCTTCCAATGAACACCCAGGATTGATCTCCTTGACAATAATAGATTCTATAGCTATTGATTGTCATTATGCTAAATATTTTTGTGTGAGTTCATAGCTTACAGTTTGGAAAGTGATATTCCTTCAATAAGTATTTGTTAAACACTTGTTTAACAATGATTACTGCTTAACTTGGGAAATAGCTTCTCAGTGTGACAGAATGGACATTTTTTCTAGTATTGTTCCAGTTATCTACGTTATATAATATGTTTAGTAGTGAAAAGGAAATATCATCCATTATTCATCTTTCTCACAGTATTAGACATCAGCTGTGCTCAGCTAGACTGTTCTTGCTGAGAGTCTTACAGATTTTCAGTCAGTGGTGGCTGGGGCTGGAGTCATGTTGGAGATTTATACATTCAGGTGTCTGGAACCTGGGATAAGGGGACTTAAAGGTTTTGAGATGGAAATAGATGGGACTCTGAAGGTACTTCTATCTATGTGGGTTCTCCAGTATGGAAGCTGAAGGGAGTCAGACTTATTACATGGTGTCCTAGGACTCCAATTCTTATTCCCAGGGGGTGCAGTGGGAAAGAATCCACCTGCCAGTGCAAGAGATGCAGGAGATGTGGGTTTATTCCCTGGATAGGGAAGATCCCCTGGAGTAGGAAATGACAGTCCACTCCAGTATTCTTGACTGGAAAATTCCATGGACAGAGGAGACTGGTGGGCTACAATTCAAGGGATCACAAAGAGTTGGACACTACTGAGCACACACATACAACACCAAAAACCAGGTAGAAGGGAGCTGTTTTGTATCTTATTTTCCAATCTTGGAGGTCATGCAGCAGGGTACTAAGGCCAGTCCATATACAAGTGTAGGGGACTTAAACTCTGCCCTGTGGCAGGAGAAGTATCAAAGCACCTAAGTACATGTGTTGAAAATAATCACATTTTTAAAGATCAAATTATATAATAGGCATGGGGTGTGACCAGAGGGTGATCAACCAGTGCAGTATGTCTGAAACTCAGGGATCTTCTAGGATGCAGAACTTTCAGTGCTAAAACTGGAAAGATCCTGGATTAACTCAGAAGAGTTGATCATACAATTATTTGAAAAAATAAGAAAGTGAGATAGAGAACTCTTAAATATAATCCTCACTATACAGGTTCACATAAGATCTACCAAAGTATGTCTCATGGAAAACTATAAGAAAAAGTTTTATGAAAGTGCTCCCTGGTCTAAAAAAGTTGACAATCTTTAATAAAATTGTCCTGTGCTTGCTGCTGCTGCTGCTAAGTCTCTTCAGTCTTGTCCAACTCTGTGCAACCCCATAGATGACAGCCCACCAGGCTCCTCTGTCCCTGGGATTCTCAGGCAAGAATACTGGAGTGGGTTGCCATTTCCTTCTCCGTTGTCCTATGTTTAGAGACTTAGATAATGTACCCAGTATCACACAAATATATTTGATCACCAAATATTTTGTTTTCACATAAAATGATATATGGATGGATGTGTGTTAGTCACTCAGTCGTGTCCAACTCTTTATGACCCCATGAATTATAGCCCACCAGTCTCCTCTATCCATGGGATTCTCCAGGCAAGTATACTATAGTGAGTTGCCATTCCCTTCTCCAGGGGATCTTCCTGACCCAGGGATCAAATCTAGGTCTCCTGTGTTACAGATAGATTGCTTACCATCTGAGCCACCAGGGTAGCCAATGGATGACAAATTTGAAAAAGCTGAAAAACATTTAACTAAATACATGCAAACAATGCCATGAAAATGTTTATTTGCATAGATATAAACACATTAATATGGAGGCATCTCTAAGGGTCAGAAAATGTTACAGGTTAAAGAGCACAGTGTAGTAGAAAATATACACTTTGCATGTGTCCTACCTTATTCATTTGATCTTAGGTGTATGGAAATTACATTAGTTCAGGTAGCGATTGAAGTATATAGTTAAGTCATGGATTTCCAGAAATAGAGTCAATTCTGTTTTAAATAAAATAAAGCACCAGACACCCAAGCTGAAATTATCTGGCTAAATGTCTGTGTGGGGAAGTTCTCACATCCTCCTCACTTTCTGCCTCACTCGAATCAGAACCATTAGTCTTCTCATTCTTTTGAATATCAAATTCACCTGCAGTGGAAAAATACAGGAACATTCAGGCTGCTATTGTAAGAACACAAAGTATACTTTGAAAATCACAGATTAACTATCTTAAAAGTCATTTTATTCATTAATTAAAAACAAAATCATAGGTTTAATAATTTCCTAGACACATTATTTTAACATTAGCTAATGACATTTAAAAATCATTTTTAATTACAATATGATACCAGGTTTTGAGGGAAAGTGGCTAAAAGACTCCTGTGATTTTCCTTTCTTTTTAATTCAGGAAAGTTGTGGCCTCCAAGTCCTTAAATGAACCAAAACCTGTGAGTTAGTAATTCTGAAATCGGAAGGCAATATGTTGTCCTAAAAAGCATCCAAGAGTGGAGAGTTAGACACCTGATTTTGGGTCTAGTTCTGCAGCTACTGTGCTGTGTAATATGAGGAAACATAAGTCTCTCATAACTTCAAATTTCTCATCTCTAAAATAAAGGATGATTCCTTTCATGCCAACTTGTGAAGCTTCTGTATGAATAAAATGAGATACTATGTGAGAAGGAATATTTTAAAAATAAGATCTGAGTTATGATGATCAGAAATCAGTTTATATTAAGAATACAGCACTTCTGATAATAACTATCACTAGTTATGAAGTACTTTCTCATCACCTGATTTTGTGTTCATTGTTCCATTATTTAATTCTAACATCAACTCTGTGAGAGGGATTTTATTTTCATTTTACAGATGAGAAAACTGGGGGTCAGAGTTCAGAAGGTCCTTTTCCAAGATCACACATCTGAGTCAGGAAAAAGTAAATGATCTGTTCACTTTCCACTGTTACAGGACACCCCAGGTGTAGTAAGCCTAAAAAATTCTTATTCAACACTGGTAACTATTTATATTAGATACTATGACTTCATTGAAAAAGCCTCTCTTTCAATTAAACAAAATTCTTTGTCAGGCTTTATGTTGGACACTCTTCAAACATTCTCACATTTATTTTACTTAACAACTCAGTCAAGGAGATAAAAGTCTCATTTTATACATGAGGAGACTGAGACAAATTTAATTAAATAATTGTCTAAAGAGGTGGTATTGATTTCGTGTCAGAATTATAGGTTGAACTTAGATCTGTCCATCTTCCAAGCCCATGTTCTTGACTTTAAGATACACTTCCCTCCACTTTCTACACAACATTAGTGGTGTATGTTTCTAAAGAGTTATTGAAATTCTGAATAAAAGTTCTTTAGGTGCATTGAACCAAAATATTATTGACTGAGCAAATGTTGTGAATATAAAACCTTGGAAGGTTTACTATTCCTTTAATGCTTTCTGAGAAATCACAACAGGCCCATCAGTTCAGTTCAGTTCAGTCGCTCAGTCGTGTCCAACTCTTTGCGACCCCATGAATCACAGCATGCCAGGCCTCCCTGTCCATCACCAACTCCTGGAGTTCACTCAAACTCATGTCCATCGAGTCGGTGATGCCATCCAGCCATCTCATTCTTTGTCGTCCCCATCTCCTCCCACCCACAATCCTTCCTAGCATCAGACTCTTTTCCAGTGAGTCAACTTGACGCATGAGGTGGCCAAAGTATTGGAGTTTCAGCTTTAGCATCAGTCCCTCCAATGAACAACCTGGATTGATCTCCTTTAGAATGGACTGGTTCGATCTCCTTGCAGTCCAAGGGACTCTCAAGAGTCTTTTTCAACACCACAGTTGAAAAGCATCAATTCTTAGGTGATCAACAGGCCCATCAGGTGCTATCTATTGATAATGACCCAATCAGTTCAATAGAGATAAGAGTTCATTCCACTGAAAGCAGCTGTTTCAAATTTCCACACCTACACTTTATGCTAAGATTCATTTTGTCTAATGATTGCTATTCTATAGCTTCTATTTTGTCCTCTATCAACTCACTATTTGAAGCAAAGGGGCCCCTTAATAAAAATAAATTAAATGAGTCGATAAACTTTATGCCACAGTATTTCAAACTTTCCATTGTAGTGATCTTCCTAAAAATTTACTTTTCTTATTTGCATTGCTCTTTTGATATGCCTTGCCAGACCAATACATTTTACATAAAATAAATATTAATCAAATGAACTGAAAGAATATTGAATAACCCACTTGTGCACATTTATTGGAAAACACAGTTTTGGCTAATATTAAGTGAGTTACAAACAGAAAAGATGTTTTCCAAAAAAAACAAATAAATAAAATAAGAGGAAGCAAAGAAAGAAAAAACTTGGCCTGTGTTAATTCTCATGCCTTGAATGATACCCAATGCAATTATAATGTGACATCACTAGCCACAATGAGTAATTACATTTTATTCCAGAAAGAAACTATGCACTTTCATTTTATAATTAAAATGGGACCTCCAAAATATGACCCATGGAATACAGGAAAGAACTGCCCATGTAGGGGAATTGATGGGCGAGGAGGTAGCAAAGAAATGAGGTTTTGTTTTTCTAGTTCATGTATTTTTATTCCTATTGTTCCTTCTGTTCTAAAAAAAGGTAAGAAATCATACTATTACCAATTGAAAGCCTACTGCAGACCAGGGGCTGTTCTCTTTCAGTTAATTTAATTACATCAACTCTGTGAGTTGAACAGTGTTATTTAATTGTGCCAGTTTTATTGAAGAAAATTCAAAGTTCAGAAAAATTAGGAAATCTTACCAAGATCACACTGCTAATAATATTAATTCTGGGACTTGAAATTTTATCTGGCATTTATTTTGAACTAAACATTACAAACGGGATTCAGACATTGTAAATTAAATTAGCAACTGTTCTTAGACTGCTCTAACTACATATATGTATGCAGATAGGAAATGTTTATGTGTGTTACCAGTCTTTTGTACATATCAAAAGTACCCTGTGCTTTTCATCCGTGGAATCATGGTTTCACAGACATAAGAAATAAGGACTCCACTCTATAAGACAAGCTTCTGGGAGTTTGATAGATATGAAAATGAACCCTGAGGGTGGGTACGAATTCTCTGCTAATTGTTTGTACTTATTGTGGTTTAGTCACCAAGTTATGTCCAGTTCTTGAGACACCATAGACTGAAGCCCTCCAGGCTCCTCTGTCCACAGGATTTTCCAGGCAAGAGTACTGGAGTGGGTTGCCATTTCCTTCTCCAGGGAATATTACTGACCCAGGGATCAAACCCAGGTCTTTTCTTTACAGTTTAAACTTGAATCTCAATAAAATAATTCAAAGAATCAAATTTATATTACAAATTCATTTACAGAGAAATAGCTGTGTCTTAGTCAAAGAAATTTCATGAAATGAAAAATTTCTGGAAATAACTGTCACATAGGATTAAAATGAAAATCAGTTACAGGGGAAAGCTGTTGATCAGAGTTGAAGGTTTCTCTGTCAAATTCTTAAAGAATCCTTGATACTAAGTCCTGCCACCATCACCAATAAGTATAAAAAGCAGAGCTTCTGCTGCACTCAAACCATATCGCTTGTTGATTTACTTTGATCTTCCACAGTTCCTTGAAAGTACTCATTGGCATCTTGTCCTTTTGCTCTAGTTAAAAACTAAAGCACTCATGTTTTACTTTTGTTGTTATTCTGTTTTGTTTTGTTTACATGATTGTCATCTGAAAATATTCTTAATTTCCCTTGAAATGAAACTGTCATTAAATTTGAGCTAGTGGAGACGGGGAATTGAGCGGGCCATAACTGGCTTGTTCTCTGCCTTTTTCTTTACTTCCTTTCTGACTTCTGCCTCTTATTTTAGAAACCTTAGGTTCTCAGCAGATTATCAGGAACAGACATAAAGGAATAAACTAGGAAAAGTTCTTATTTAGTTGATGATGGATACTGTTGGCTCAAACGGTAAAGCATCTGTCTGTAATGCTGGAGACCCAGGTTCGATCCCTGGGTCGGGAAGATCCCCTGGAGAAGGAAATGGCAGTACTCTTGCCTGGAAAATCCCATGGACAGAGGAGCCTAGTAGGTTACAGTCCATGGGTTGCAAAGAGTCAGACAGAACTGAGTGACTTTACTTACTTTACTGTTGTAAGCTAGCTCCATTATTTCAGGGCCTGGAGGATCTAACAGTGGACCCTTTTTGCTAATGGCATATTCTTGAGTTGTACAGAGATTACCCAGCTTCCCCGGTCATCTCTGTCCCTGACTGTCATGATACTTATTTCACACAAACTCTTGCTCTTGGAGTCCCCTAACATTCTTTGGCAGAACTTAAAATGATGGTTGCACAACAGAACCTCCGCACAGTACATTTGCCCAGAAATATGAATGTAACTCTTGCCCCAGTAAACCCTGGGATCCTTGCAAATTTCAAAGTAGTCATCATTCTCCTGTTTCCAAAAGTTGCTTTTGCTATCTTAGGTGTAAGCCAGAACTCTACGTCATCCAACACCAGGGGAAACATTCCGTGGTTTCTTTGGGTCTCACAAAGTTTCCTTCCTAGATTTGTGGTAAGGGAAGACCCAACTACCCAATGAAGAAGGAATATAGAGACTCAGAATGGCAAAAACTCTCTGAAGAAATCTTTTCTCTGTTCTGTCCCAACAGAAGTGTCTAATAATTGTGAAATCAGATCTTGTTTTCTTTTTATACATTTTTTCCCTGTGGCAGATTCCTCACCTTCACTTTTGTTTTTCGATTAGTATAGACTTTGTGGGTACCATCCTTGAACATAAGTTTGTAACAGTTCCATTTTTGCAATTTGTTGCACAATTAAACCTATGTTTAAGTGATCAACATAGCTTTTAAAGTGTTCACAACATATTTAGTTCACTTGAATCCTTCCAATAAATTCAATTCAGCTGGTCTCTCATAGCTTATAAGAGGTAAACCTTTCAATTGGAAGACACCAATCATTTCAGGAGAACTTTATTTTCTAACGTATAATAATTGTTCATTTCTGAGTCTGTTTTTATCTACTATTCTGTAAGCTCTTTGAAGACAGGGAGAATATTTTTTCAAAATTCTATATTACTGACTCAGACCTGTACCTGTCTTTTAATAAGTGTAGCAAATAATTATTGAGAGGCAGTTCAAGACATCATAGGAAGAGCCTGAAATTACCTCCTCCAATGAGCACAGCAAATACATACCTACACATGAAGCAGTTCCCTCTGAAAAGAATCTAAGAACCAGAAGAATACCTGCTCCACAAAAAAAACAACAAATCAGATAAAAGAGCTACAGTGGGAATCCTCTGGTGGTCCAGTGGTTTGATTTCCACACTTGCATTGAAGGAGGCATAGGTTAGATCCCTGGTCGGGGAACTAAGATCCCATATGTCTTGTGGCATGGCCAAACAAGGCAGGGTGGGGGCAGCAAGCAGAGTATTGATCTTAAAAATCCTCACCCCTTGTGTGGCGTCACACAGTGGGGAGGAATCTCACCAGATGGGTACTTATCCTGGAGGAGCGAGGAGTTGACACCCCACATCTGGCACCCCAGCTCCTGAGATCTCTACTGGAGAGATGAGCCCTGAAATGACTGACTTAGGAAAATCAATGGGGCTGAAGGCCAAGGGCCCCAAACTGCTATAGGAAACTGAGACTCTCTTCTTAAAGGACTTGAATAGTCTTATTCACTCCCATACTTAGCGAAATTGCAGTCCTTTGTTCGATAAGTGCCAAGTGCTGAGACTCTACATGAAAGGGAGTCATTAGTAAATCTAAAAGATAGAGTGAAAGGGGAGGGTGGAAATGTTCCCAGAGACAGAGGTGCAGGCAGACACCATTGTTGCCATCCCCACTTAACTTGCTACAGAGGCAGGCAAGCCTAGACATGGACTGCATGAGCAAGGCACTACCATGCAGCATTGCTAAAGTCAGAGAAGTCTGGTGGCTGCAGCACTGCCTTACTCCTTGGCTGGCGTGGGTCAGTGCTAATGGCTGCAGCACTCGCTAAAGCCTTCACGTACTGATGGTCATGGAACTCCCCCACCCCCTGGCTGGGTTGGTGAGTGCAAGCAGTCAAGTATTCCCACATTCTAGACCTGAAGCTATTGGTTACAGAGATAAGGCACTTTTAGTCTGCACTACTGAAATCCATGAGTGCCTGTAGTCAAGTCATTTTCCTGCTGCCTTCCTGAAGCATGAGGCTAGATAAATCCAGTGGTCACATGTAATCCACACAAAGCACTCTCCTTGGTCTCCCGATCTCCTGAACCTAATGGCCAAGAGGTCTGGCATTCAAGAGTCCCATGAATTCCAGGGGACTATAACAATTGTAAAGACACTTCTTGGCAGGTCACCACCTCCAGGACTCTACACAGACAAAAAACAGAAACACAATGCCAGTATTCTTGTGAACAAAAACCTATTTATTTAGCCTGGAGTTTCATCTTCAGGAGCTACAAAAGTAGTCAGAAGACAATTTGAAAAATGTCAATAAATGCAAAATGAGCTAAATTATCCAATCAAAAGACACAAGGTAGCTAAATGGATTAAAAAGCAAGTCTCAATAAATTTAAGAAGATTGAAATCATAGCATTTTTTTTTTTTTTCTGACCACACAGAATGAGCCCTGGAATCAAATACAAGAGAGAAAAAAAAAAAACTTCAAAAAATACAAATATATGGAAGCTTAACAATATGTTATTAAACAACCAGTGGGTCACTGAGGATATCAGTTCAGTTCAGTTCAGTCGCTCAGTCGTGTCCGACTCTCCGCGACCCCATGAATCACAGCACGCCAGGCCTCCCTGTCCATCACCAACTCCCGGAGTACACTCAAACTCATGTCCACAGAGTCGGTGATGCCATCCAGCCATCTCATTCTCCGTCGTCCCCTTCTCCTCCCGCCCCCAACCTTTCCCAGCATCAGAGTCTTTTCCAGTGAGTCAACTCGTCGCATGAGGTGGCCAAAGTATTGCAGTTTCAGCTTTAGCATCAGTCCCTCCAATGAACATCCAGGATTGATCTCCTCTAGAATGGACTGGTTGGATCTCCTTGCAGTATAAGGGACTCTCAAGAGTCTTCTCCAACACCACAGTTCAAAAGCATCGATTCTTCGGCGATCAGCCTTCTTCACAGTCCAACTCTCACATCCATACATGACCACGGGAAAAACCATTGCCTTGACTAGACGGACCTTGGTTGGATATAAAGAAGTTTAAAAAAAAAATACCAGGAAGCAAGTAAAAATGGAAACATAGTAATCCAAAACCTATTACATAGTGTTTGTATTACATAGAAACATAGTAAAAAGAGTTCTAAGAAAGAAATTTATAGCAATACAAGCCTACTTCATGAAATAAGAAAAATCTCAAAAAAAACACAAACGTACACCTAAAGGAACTAGGAAAAGAAGAACAAAGAAAACCAAAGTCAGTAGAAGGAAAGAAATCATAAAGATCAGAGCAGAAATAAATGAAATAGAAATGAAGAAAACAATAGCAAAGATCAATACAAGTTAGTTCTTTGAGAAGATAAAATTAATAAGCCTTTAGCCAGATTCCTCAAGGAAAAAAAAGGGAGAGGACTCAATAAAATTAGAAATGAAAAAGGAGAAATCATAACTGACACTGTAGAAATGTGCAGCATCATAAGAGATACTATAGGCAACTATATAACAATGAAACGGACAACCTGGAAGAAAAGGATAAACCCTTGGAAAGGTACAGTCTTCCAAGACTGGATGCTCTTCAGCATTGGTCTTCATAATATTTTTTGGATCTGTCTCCTCAGGCAAGGGGGAAAAAAAATGAAAACCAACAAATGGGACTACATAAAACTGAACAGTTTTTGCACAGAAAAGGAAAGGATCAACAAAATGAAAAAGTTACCTACTAAATGGGGAAAGGTATATATCCAATAAGGGGTTCATATTCAAAGTATACAAAGAGTTATTTAGTCTCTAAGCCTTGTCTAACTCTCCTGAGACCCCACGAACTGTAGCCTACCAGGTTCCTCTGTCCATGGGATTTCCCAGGCAAGAATACTGCAGTGGGTCACTGTTTTCTTCTCCAGGGGATCCTCCCCACTCAGGGATTGAACCTGTATCTCCTGCATTGCAGGTAAATTCTTTACCACTGAGTCACTATGGAAGCCCCATACAAAGAGCATATATATATATATACACATATGTATGTACTTACTTACATACATAGAAATAGATACATATGTGTAGTTATGTATCTATATATAGAGATGTGTATATCTACACATATGTATCTACTTCTGCTTCATTGACTATGCTAAAGACTTTGATGTCTGGATCACAACAAACTGTGGAAAGTTCTTAAAGAGAAGGGAATACCAGACCACCTGACCTGCCTCCTGAGAAATCTGTATGCAGGTCAAGGAGCAACAGTTAGAACCAGACATGGAACAGCAGACTGGTTCCAAATGAGAAAAGGAGTACGTCAAGGCTGTATATTGTCACCCTTCTTATTTACCTTTTATGCAGAATACTTCATGCAAAATGCCAGAATGGATGAAGCAAAAATGGAATCAAGATTTCAGGGAGAAATATCAATGACTTCAGCTATGCAGACGACACCACCCTTATGGCAGAAAGCAAAGAGGAACTAAAGGGCCTCTTGATGAAAGTGAAAGAGGAGAGTGAAAAAGCTGGCTTAAAACTCCACATTCAACAAACAAAGATCATGGCATCCAGTCCCATCACTTCATGGCAAATAGATAGGGAAATAATGGAAACAGTGACAGACATTATTTTTTGGGATCCAAAATCACTGCAGATGTTGACTGTGGCCATTAAATTAAAAGAAGCTAGCTTCTTGTAAGAAGAGCTGTGACAAACCTAGATAGCATATTAAAATGCAGAGACCTTACTTCGCTGACTAAAAGTCCATCTAGTCAAAGCTATGGTTTTTCCAGTAGTCATGTATGGATGTGAGAGTTGTAGCATGGAGAAGGCTGAGCACTGAAGAATTAATATTTTTGAACTGTGGTACTGGAGAAGACTCTTGAGAGTCCCTTGGACTGCAAGGAGATCAAATCAGTCAGTCCTAAAGGAAATCAGTCCTGAATATTCATTGGAAGGGCTGATGCTGAAGCTGAAGCTCCAATACTTTGGCCACCTTATGTGAAGAACTGACTCATTGGAAAATACCCTGATTCTGTGAAATATTGAAGGCAAGAGAAAGGGACGACAGAGAATGAGATGATTGGATGGCATCACCAGCTCAATGTACCTAAGGTTGAGCAGGCGCCAGGAATTGGTGACGGATAGGGAAACCTGGCATGCTGCAGTCTATGGGGTCGCAAAGAGTTGGACATAACTGGGTGACTGAACTGATATGTATGTGTGTATGTGTGTGTATATATACATAAATATATGGATTATCATGTAGCCATTAAATTAATGAAATATTGCCACTTGTGACAGCATAATTGGACTTAGAGGGTATTAATTATGCTGAATGAAATAGGTCAAATAGAAAAGACAAGTACTGTATGACTTCACTTATATGTGGAATCTGAAAAAAACAAACCAAATAAACAAGCATAACAAAAATAGAACTAGGCTCACATAGACAGGGAACAAATAGATGGTTGCCAGAGGGGAGGGTGATGTAAGAATGAGAGGAATAGGTGAGGGAAATTAAGAGATACAAGCTTACGGCTGTATAATAGATGTGTCATGGGGATTGAATATACAGTGTGGGGAATATAGTTAATTATTATATAATATCTTTGTATAGTGACAGATGGCAACTAGATTTATTGTGGTGATCATTTTGTAATGTATAGAAATATCAAATCACAACGCTGTGCACCAGAAGCTAACATGTGTTGTAGGTCAATTATACTTCAACAAACTGACTCAGAGAAAAGGAGATCAGATGTGTGGTTACAGAGGCAGGGGGTGAGGATTGGGTGAGTTGGATGAAAGTGGTCAAAAGATAGAAACTTCTAGTTATAAACTAAATAAATAGTAAGGATATAATGCACAACATGATTAATATAATTAACACTGATCTGTGTTATATGTAAAAGTTGTTAAGAAAACAAACCCTAAGATTTCTTATTAAAGGAAAAATACTTTGTGCTTTTAAAAATTTTGTATCTATATAAGATGATGGATGTTCACTAATATTACTCTAATTGTTTCATGATGTATGTAAGCCAAATCATTATGCTGCACACCTTAAACTTACACAGTGTTGTATGTCAATTATATCTCAATGAACCTGGGAGAAAAAAAAAACGGAATACAGGAAATCTGTCAGATGCTTATTTTAAGTTCCCTTGAAGACATCTGTTAATATATCACACAGGGAATAGGACTAAAACAAAAGCACTTTGGCTAGCAAGAGCTAGGCTAAAGATGGGAGTAAAAAAGATTTATTTTAGAATTATAAAAATTTAGTTTTGCATTAAAAGTTGGGAAATAGAGTTTAAACTACAAACCATAGAGGAAAAGGCAAATACATAAGTATATAAAAGACTATTTCTGGAGACTGTATAAGGAAATGAAAATTCGACCAGATGGTAGGGAGGAAAAATTGGAGAGGGTTCATGTAGGAATGAACAGAGGCTGAGTGTCTGAGAAGAAGGCACAACTCTCACCCTTTTGGGCCAAGTCCTGTCTCAGAGGTACATGCCAGAAATCCCAGGTGGGTTTGGAAGCAGGAGTATGTACTGGCTTCCCAGGTTAAGTGTTAGGAAGTGTGGTGCTTCATAGAGGCACAATCATGCATGAGATCTCTGTGTCTGTGACCCCTGACAGCCACCTATCAGGGTCCCACATAGTGCACTGTGATGGATGAAAGCACAGTCTCTAATGCTAATTTTGTAGTGAATAAAAGAAGAGCACACCGGGATGGGCAAAAATTCAACCCTAACCATGTCTTTACATCCAAAAAGCCATATGCTGTCGGTCTTCCGAATGCAACCGAAGAGAAATACTATGAGATACAAAGGATTTGGATCTGATGAAAATGCAAATTAGTGATGTGGGAATTTTACCTTCTCTATATCAAATGACTTCATCTGCTACATTTTTATTAAGGGAACCAAAAAAAAAAAAAAGTGTCAGGAAGTGTCTTCCTAGAGAGTCAGGAGGCAGACCCAGAGAAGGAGAGGACTCCTACAGTTGTCCTCACAGAATACCCTGCAGGACCTGAGGGCAGTGGGATTCCACTCAGGAGCTGCAGTGGAGACAGAAGCTTATGCTCACAGAATGCAAGAACCAGCACATCCGGTGGGGGCCTAACAATGTACCCTTTACAATGCCAGGGTGACACCTCTGCCTTCCTGGAATTGGATCACTCTGAGTAGAAAGGGAGAACAAATAGATGGGGAAGACAGGGAATCCTCCGACAGAGTGCGCATTACTTAGTTTTACACTGGAAATGACTCAGTTCCAGGATTAACGTTTTTGCTACGACAAGTTCTAAAAAACAAAGCTAATTGCCATAAAAAATACACTTGGATGTTTTACACCTGAAATTGTGTAGACTGCTCAATATATGAAATTATCATGTCCATTACACTGGTTATGACAATGTGAACTCTGGGCTTTAATTTCTACACAATTAGATGAGGAAATAATTAGGTGACCATAAATGCCTGCATACTTGTTAATAACTTTGCTCTTTCACTCTTCAAACTTTTATCATTATGGTCATCTTATAACAATAATAAAACAACTTATGGAATTGCTTTTACCTGTGACAATGCAGATAAGCCTTTGGTACAATATCTAGTGGTTTCTAAGCACTAAATAAATTATTATTATTCCTTTCAAGCAGCATTTCAAGGTAAAGAAAAAAGGTTTTTTAAAAATGTAAAATTTCTTCAACTATGATGAAATCTTGATTCCTTAGGTTAACTTTGAGCAGTATAGTTTCTTCCTGGGAAATGATTCTGAACAAACTAGTGGTCCACTCCTGTACTAACTTAAGAAAATGTTAGATAACTAATATAAGACTCCTAAAATTCCAATTTTAGTATTTGGGAACATTTCTCTGTAGCTTAATTATAGAAGCAATAAGTTTAACTGTTTAAGCACTGCTGCTGCTGCTGCTAAGTCACTTCAATCGTGTCCGACTCTGTGCGACCCCACAGACGGCAGCCCACCAGGTTCCACCGTCCCTGGGGTTCTCCAGGCAAGAACACTGGAGTGGGTTGTCATTTCCTTCTCCAATGTGTGAAAGTGGAAAGTGAAAAGTGAAAGTGAAGTCGCTCAGTCGTGTCCGACTCTTTGCGACCCCATGGACTGTAGCCCACCAGACTCCTCTGTCCATGGGATTTTCAAGGCAAGAGTACTGGAGTGGCTTGCCATTGCCTTCTCCAGTTTGAAAAGCCTGGTAGGCTACAGTCCATGGGGTCGCAAAGAGTCGGACACGACTGAGCGACTTTACTTTCTTACTTACTTGAGGAAATGCAATAATTAATAGATACCTTAAATTCACAATATGTTTGTATAGGATTCTGGTGGGGTATCATATTAAAAATATATCTTGGTTGTATAACAAGGATTAAGGAGCTAAAATTCATACCCCATCTTGACAAGTTTCTGCATCTACATCTCCTTCCTTCCTAGCAGAACCTGTTCTTTACTGATGAATGACAGTAGGCAAAGACTTTCAGTGAAGGATAATGCCTTAAGAAACAGGAAGCTATGGAAAGGAAATAATACTAACTGCCCAATAGATGGAATCATCTTAGGGAACAACTGTGTGTTTTCTTCTCTCATATGGCAGGAGGGCATAGAGATATCAGGCAAATAGGTTTCTAACTGGCCATCAACAAATACCTGTGCTAAAGCATCAGCCACAGATAAAACCCAGGCTCAGTGGCCACACTATCCACTTCACAGAACAAAAACAACTCTATTCCTGTCATCTGCACTGATCTACCCTTGAGGCTTTCATCCTGGAAGTCCTCTTCTTTATTCCATCCCTCAGCAATCTCATCTAGCCCCAGTTTCAATAATCACCTCTGTGGGAATGGCTCCTGCTGCTATCCAATCATTGTCCCTTTGTATTGATTTAAAATGTTGAGTCCTTTTGAAGATTACCCCCTCCAGTCATGCCACTTTCTCCATCTTTTTGTTATTGTCCTGGACATTCCTTCTGGGTCTCCTTAAAAACATCATTAGTCAGGTCAGAGTTCTTATCTCTATTCTGATTCATATGTGTCTTCACTGTTCAATGTCACATCCTTTAGTAACTTTCACCCCTTAGTTAATTCACTTCCCTATTGGCTCAGACAGTAGAGAATCTGCTTGCAACACAGCAGACAGGTTCAATCCCTGACTCAGAAAGATTCCCTGGAGAAGGGCATGGCAGCCCAATCCAGTATTTTTGCCTGGAGAATTCCGTGGACAGAGGAGCCTAGCGGGCAACAGTCCATGGGGTTGCAAAGAGTCTAACACAACCAAGTGAATGACAGTTAATCCAGTTTTTAAAACAAATCCACCATTCGGAATAATTCCAAATCCTACTCTCAAACTACTGCCTTTAGATTACTAAAAGCAGAATTTATGCCTAAACCTTTATGAGCTCCAAAAGATTTTCTACAGGACCTTAAATGTAGTGTGAAACACCTCACTCAGCTCTGAACCATGGCTGTGCATGAGTGTTCAGTCATGTTCAACTCTTTGAGACCCCATGGACTGTAGCCTGCCTGGCTCCTCTGAGCATGGAATTTTCCAGGCAAGAATATTGGAGTGGGTTGCCATTTCTTTCTCCAGAGGGGATCTTCCTGATCCAGGGATCAAATCTAGGTCTCCTGCATTGCAGGCAGATTCCTCACCTTCTGAGCCACCTGGGAAGCCCATACATCAACTATGCTTCAGTAAAAAAGAATCATATTTCCCTATGTGTGTCTGGGACACGTGTGTTTGTTTAGAGATTATTCCAAATTATTCCAATTCTCTGGCGTCTCCTGCACTCGCAGGTAAATTCTTTACCACTAGTGCCACTTGTAACCACCCACACTTCTATAGCACATATCTTATATTTTAATGCCCTTTTATACCAGTTTAGTATTTTGAAAAGTAAAAGTGAGAGTCGCTCAGTCATGTCTGACTCTTTGCAACGCTGTGTACTATAGCATGCCAGGCTCCTCTGTCCATGGAATTCTCCAGACCAGAATATTGGAGGGGATAGCCACTCCCTCCTCTAGGGGATCTTCCCAACCCAGGGATCAAATCCAGGTCTCCTGCACTGCAGGTGGATCCTTTACCATCTGAGCCACCAAAGAACCCCCCTTTACTCATTCTTTGCCTTTGGCATCTTTCACACTGATTTCTCAGTTATTCTAGTGTAAGTTTCTCATTCAGATCTCTAATTCTATTTAATTTGTCTTAATTCTAGGTAATTTGCTCAGTTCTGTACCTTTCAATTCAGTTGTTTCTATTTTATAAGAATTGTGCCCTTAGCAATAGTATTATCCTTAGGCATTCTGTCACTGTCTGTGGATTTAATACAGGTTTGGAGAACGAATCATCCTTGCCACACACATCCATATTAGAAAGAAAAGCAGCACCTGGTGGAAGCCCACTTTGCCCAGCACTGTGCTGCACATGTTTATTATGCCATTTAGTCATGAAAACATTTAAAGATTGATATCATAAACCCCTTTTAAGAAGGGGTTTATGGAAACTGAGCAGTTAAGTGGTATTTTCCATAAATACAGAATTAGTAACTGGTGAAATTTGAATTTGAGAAATGTTGCTTAAATAATTCTGCTCCCTCCAAATAAAAGAATTGAAATGGTGGCCCTCTGTAGAAACCACAGCCTGGATATAAGACTAGTTATAATGGGTGGCTTCCATCTATCTCAGAGAACCATTAACAGGGCAGTGTAAACATTTCTATTTCACAAGTTAAGAAACTGAGGCACAGGTTAAGGAACCTGCATGCAAAGCCATACAGTCAAGCCTATGTTCCAGGATGTGCTTATATTTATTTATGAAAATTAAGCCATCTAAGTAAAACATCTAAAGTAGATCAGTCCTGGGTGTTCATTGGAAGGACTGATGCTGAAGCTGAAACTCCCATACTTTGGCCACCTGATGAGCTGACTCATTTGAAAAGACCCTGATGTTGGGAAAGATTGAAGGCAGGAGGAGAAGGGGATGACAGAGGACGCGATGGTTGGATGGCATCTCTGACTCAATGGACATGAATTTGGGTAAACTCCAGGAGTTGGTAATGGACAGGGAGGCATGGCGTGATATGGTTCATGGGGTCGCAGAGTCAGACACGACTGAGTGACTGAACTGAACTAAAGTAAAGCATGTAAAATCACAGAGATAAGTAAATCATAGCATGCAAACGTGGGATTTTTGGTTCCCTGGATTTTCTGAGTAAAATCTCACAGGTATATTAAATAGTCTTCTCTGGACTAGTGTCCATCGAGAGGGATATATTCACTGTAATTCCCCACTGGAATTGCACCATGTGAACAAAAATTCTAGTCTTCCTGCTGCTTCATATTCATTTTGATATTATTTATTTAGGACATTCAATGTTGTCTTTTCTTCTTGGAGAGATCAGACTTCAGATTGTAAAAGACCTAGCGGCCCTCCCTCTAAACAGAGTCAGGAAATCTGTCTGATACTCTGCAAAGCACTATACACAAGAGATGTAACTCTAGAAATGGGAGTTTGAGACCAGATCATCACTCAATGGGGCCACCAAAGATATCATCATTGTCAATAGAATTTCTTCACAATTCTGCCTAGGGATAAAGAGTCTTATTTCATAATTATAAGTCAGTTTTCAAAAGTAAATGCACCTGGATAAGGTACAATCTAGAATATATTTGTAATGTACTACTTAAGAAAATTGAAACATAAGGTTAATCTTTGCTTTAACAAAGGGACAGAGAACTAGGAAGTATAGAAGAAGTAACAGTATGAAAGATTGAATTTATTCACTTGATAATTTTTTCTGAATATAGGCTCAATTTTAAGGTACTAAGAAAACCCTTAGTAAATCACCTTTCTTTTGCAAAAGTGATTTAGACTGACAGTTGTTTGTCAGGGCCTACAATATACCAGACAGGAAATTTTGCAGCTTATTTTTTCAGTCTATAGTATTAACTTTCATCCTACCAGGTTTATAAGGGGAGGGGGTTGGCAGGATGGAGGGGAGGTGTTTATGTAGATACAGGACTCCTCCTTGGAGCATTTACTTTGACAGTAGAGGAGAAATTGAATGAAGGGCTTTAAAAGAGATGTGAAATCATTGATAAATGTGGAGAAAATGCAAATTTTTGTGTCCTGAGAACCCAAAAATTCACGAACATATATTGATTCTGAGTGACTTAGTGATAATAAAAATGAATGAATGAGAAAGTAAGAGAAACAATGTGGGTGCCTAGTAAAACAAAGTTTCACAGTTTATTCCAGAGAACTTTTAAAGCTGAATATATTTACCACTTTGTTTAAACAGCAAGAAAAAGCTTAACTATGCTGTAATACACCAAACACTACAGGGAAATGGAAAATACCACATCACACAGGGGCACATGGGTAATTGTTTCTTGGTGAGCTGTAGCCCTTGAAAGCTCATTTATGTTATCACTAAGGTGACACCCAGGTTCGAGAGAATTGGAAATAGCTAGGTATGTGCAACACACATCCAATCAGAAAAAAAGATCTGGTCAGTGTGCGTGAGATGAATTATACTGATGTCTGTTATAAATCCCTAACATAGCTCATGAGATCAATTAAGATGTTCAAGCAGCTACAAAAAGGATGATTGAGGCAAATGGTAACATCAGGATGACCATATGGTAAGGGGAAACTAGCACTGTTTGGACGTAAAATGAGAGCCATCGGAATTCCAGTTACAATCATACACTGCACAGCGAGGAGATGGTAGAGTTGAGGCAGCCAAGAAAAATACTAGATGAAGAACAGTCTGGGCAGTGATAAAGACAAACAAGCTTGTGCTTCCAAGTCAATAAACAGGTGGTAGAAAGAGAGGGTGACATCATCTGTGTCTGTTCTCTTCCCCTCCCCTCAAGCCAAGAGGCTCCTGTTATACCACAGGGCCAGGTATTGGTCGGAGAAATAGCTCTTGGATTTTATAAACAGTTAAGGAGGTTTTGGGGGGAGTATTTACCCAAAGGGAAAAAATATTTCTTAAATGAGATCATCAAAGTTTGTATTCTTCATGCTTTTACCCAGGAACATGCACATTAATTGTGTTGCTCTATACATGATCTAGGACAATTTCTCTCAAGGCTGCCCAGTGGGCTGTGCAACTATAAGCCATCATCACCACAGGACACAATGGCCTTCAGAAAACTTAGCTCACCTAGAAATGCATTATCAGCTGATAACAGCCTTGCCAGTTCATGTGACCCTGGTAGTAAGGTCTAAAAGGCTTTTATTTTTCAGGTTTTTCTTCAAACTGCTAAACTGTGATTGGCAATTTAGCCTAACATTTCACAGCAGTCCTAAATCTATATTTACTAATGATTCCATCATGTATTGAAAGGAATACACTTTGAAAATCTTCATCAATTAAGGATATTGAAACAGAAGAGTTTAACCCAGCCCTCTAGATAGAATGTCTTTTGGAAAATTCACTAACCTTTTCACTCACAAATAATAAAGCCATTGTGAATATATTTGAGCTGTCTGAGCTAAATTGAAGTCTCAGACTAGGAAACACTTCATAATCAACAACAATGCTATCTTCAAAAGATGCAAAGGCAGGAAAGCATTGTGTTTAAGACTGTGAGTTCTGAAGCAAGATCTGGAACTTACTCTATATGTGACATTAGGCTTATAATGTAACCTCTCTGTACCTACATTCCCAAATTTTCAAAACAGATATAATAATTTAATTTATATCATAAGGTGGTCATAAAGATCAAGTGACATAAAACACATGTGCTTAATGTTACATTTGATATACAACAAGTGTTTATTAAATATTAGTTTATATTGACATTATTATGAAAATGACATAAGTGGGAAGAAAAAGTAGTATCTTGTTTATGTCAAGTGGAAAATACAAGAAAGACAAAGTTCTCCCATATTAGTACGAATAAGCATCACCAAGGAGATTACAAAGAATACTGACTTCTGGCCTTTAGCTCCAGACTCTTTAAGTTGTTATTTTTTATATAACACCCTTTAGTTGTTCTGATGCAGGTGGTCCACCAAGTATAATTTGAGAAACACTGAATTAAGACATTAATTGTCAGATTTCTCTCAAATCTAATAACTATAATCACTAATACCTAGCTCCAGAATACCTGATTCCTCCTGAAGGCATGTACACTTTCTCTGATGCTCTTACATATAAGCAGATTGAGGATGAGATGTTTAGGTAGCATCGCTGATAATGGACATGAGTTTGAGCAAACTCCAGGAGATACTGAAGGACTGGGAAGCCAGGTGTTCTTCAGTCCATGGGGTTGCAAAGGAGTAGGACACGACTTAGTGACTGGACAACAATGACAACAGCAAGGTTACAACTTTCATCATAGAGGAAAAACTTGTTTACAATAGAAATTGCTCCTATATTTTCTTAAAAATATTTTCTGTAGTTGTTCTATTCAATTATTTTGCATAATTTATTGTCTCCTGCAGACAATGTCCTTGGCTCTATAGTTACTCTGATGAAGGCATACTGCCCTTGTCCATAAGGAGGTGGCACTATAAAAGGAAATTGAGTAAATGAAAAAAAGTAAATGTAGTATTATAAGGGCTAGAAATATAAGCAAAGAAGAAGAGACACACCTAACTAGAAAACTACGTAAGAGTGAGAGGCTGGAAAAAGTTAAGACCAGAAAAATTATAAAAGATATATCAAGCAGTTTTTAGTAATCCACATTTCAATTCAACAAGCATTTACTAAATTCCTTTTTTAAAAAATCATTATGCTTGAGCAATAAGAGAAGTTAGAGTATGACTCAGTCCTTGTTATATATTTCGCTTATATTTTAGTAAAAAGATTTAAGTATGTCATAAGTAGTTTTAGTTGAAAAAAGAATATAACAAATGTGATAGTAAATAAATGTTCCTCAACTTCAGTACATTCAAATTTACATTTTATTGTGGAGAGATGATCCATGCTTGACAGGATGTTTAGTAGCACCTCTGGCCTGATCCTAAAGTTACTAGAAGCGTTCCTCTCTCTCCACTTCTCTCAGAACCATGTCAGTCAAAAAATATCTCCAGACATTAACAAATATTCTCTGGGGGAGAAAAATCATTTCAAGGTGAGAATTAGTGCACTAGAGATACAAAATTAAATGTGAAATGAGAAAAAGAAAGATAAACTTTAATCACGTTGTATCAGAGAAGGCCTTATGAGTTGAGACCAAGTAGAGCTGGACATTTGAAAGGTAGAGGTTGTAAAAGAAGATACTTCAAACAGACAACCCAATGACCAGAAAACTGGCTGCATGAGAAAGGTGCAGACATAGAAGTGAAACTGTAGGATCATGGGAATTCTTAAGTTCCAAGGTCAAAATGTTAGACTTCATTCTGAGTGCAAGAGGGAACATTTGAATGTTTTGGAACAAAGACTAGTAATATACTTCAGTCTTAGAAGCTAACTCTCATGGGTAGTATGAAGAATTCACTGACAGAGACTGTGACAGAAGCTAGAAAAACCAGTTTGGAGATTGTTGCATTAATATAGGCAAAAGGTGATGTGGCCTAAATGTGAATATCCATCAAAAAAGAGATGAGAAGAGATGGATCAATGAAACATGATGACAAACTGCTGCTGCTGCTACTGCTGCTAAGTCACTTCAGTCGTGTCCGACTGTGTGACCCCATAGACGGAAGCCCACCAGGCTCCCCTGTCCCTGGGATTCTCCAGGCAAGAACACTGGAGTGGGTTAGGCAATTCTAATGAGAAGTGAGTAGGAGAGAAGTTTCTAGCCTGGAAGATGGTAAAGGTGATGTAATAAATGAAACAAGAGACACTCAAAGGACACGTGTTGTCAGTGTGGAGGTAGGAATGAAAGCGACAATTAATCCTATTTGGTTGTTCATTGCACAGGTATATGAAAAAACCTGGCAATAAGAAGTTCAGTTATAAGCTCAAGAAATAAGAGCTGTCAAGCTTCAAAATGCAGATTTGGCTCTTAGATGTCAAACCAGGGGAGAGAAAAACACAGACAAATGCTCCAAGTATCAAATTTGACTTATTATTACATAAAAATACATGTTAAGGAAGAGAGATAAGGAATCAGAAGGTCCTATAATGATAACCACGAGAAGATAAGGCTGTCAAAGCCATGGAGGATATTTGAGGAGGAAAGTGTCAGAAAAGAAGTCTCTATGTTTGGGGATTAGCAATGGAACTTGACCAATAACAATGCAAAATACATAATATTGATTCCCCAGTGGCTGAGCAATAAAGAATCTTCCTGCAATTCAGGAGATACTGGTCAGGAAGATTGCCTGGAGAAAGAAATGACAGCTCACTCCAGTATTCTTGCCTGGAGAATTCCATGGATAGAGGAGCCTGGCGGTCTATAATTCATGGATTTCCAAAGAGTTGGACATGACTGAACGGCTAAACAACAACAGCTTTCTCACCAACTTCTCATTTTAATTAAAATAATGAAGACTACTTGGAGAAATAGATAATTTATCATCAGTATTTCACATTTATAAGTTAGGACATTTGTTTCTTTAAAAAAACCCTCAATTATCAACATCTGCATTATACAACTTATTAACACTGTTTTCTAGTTTTAATTTTTAAAGAAATTATTATGTATACTAAGGAAAAAAAGTAAAAACACACAAAAAAAGTAGGATTATGAAAGTCATAAGTTTGGGAATGTAAAAATTATGAAACAACTAAGAGAAATTGAGGAAAAGATTGGAGAAGAAATGCTACAACAAAGCATAAGGATGTGAACTTCCTCACCTGATTGTGGGCAACTAGGAAAATTACATCTACAATTTCAAAAATTGTTTAAATGTATCACTTGCCATTGGAAAATGACACCTTTGAATTCTAAATGACTGAACAGATATATTTGCTTCTCGTCAAATGAAATCCTAATTCTAGAGTGCAAAAATATGATAAACCCCATAATTATAAAGAGAACTAGTAAGAGTTATTTATAAGTAGATGAGAGTTTTCAATTTATACTTAGACAAGTTAAAAGGTGGGAATAGGAGGAAACCACAACCCGAATGTACACTGACAAGTTTATATTTCTGCCAGAACCCCAGAGGGACTTCAATCTCAGAGTTTGTAGATGTGATGAAGAATAGGGGTCAAAAGTGGAGCTGAAAAGGGGAACTATCTAAGATCTACATATGGAAGAATTAGTATGTTCGTAATTCTTACCTCTATGAGCAAAAGGAATTGGGTTGGTGCCAGCCTCCAGGTAGATCATAAAAACAGTAAATAAAAAAGTAAATCTATAATTTCAGTGTAGGTGGTATTTCCACAAGTGCAAAGCCTTCTTCAAATTGAAATATAAGTGTTCCAATCTGAAAGTCAGTTTCTTGTTTACTCAAAAACCAAGCAAAGCCTGAGGCTGACACTCCATTCCAGGCATACTTCCCACTTATGGGAGATGAATATTACAGAATTTATTTTCTTACAAAATAGTAGAGGAATCTCACATTAGTTACCAAACCCTTAAACCTTAAATACAAATGAACTGCCAAGAATTTCCAAAAATTAGAAAATTCCACAAAATGGAGAATATAAAGATAAGCAGGAAAAGTTGAACATTGAAGAATAAAAGTTTATTCTGGAAACAGAAAAGAACTTCAAAATAACTGTTGTAACTATATTAAGGTAGTTTTAGAGGCCTTAGGAAGTATTACTATGAACAAAGCTAGTGGAACTGATGGAATTCCAGCTAAACTATTTCAAATCCTAAAAGATGATGCTGTTAAAGTGCTGCACTCAATACACCAGCAAATTTGGAAAACTCAGCAGTAGCCACAGGAATAGAAAAGGTCAGTTTTCATTCCAATCCCAAAGACAGGCAATGCCAAAGAATGTTCAAACTACTGTAAAATTGTGCTCATTTCATAAGCTAGCAAGATTATGCTCAAAATCCTTCAAGGAAGGCTTCAGCAGAAAGTGAACCAAGAACTTCCATATGTACAAGCTGGATTTAGAAAAGACAGAGGAACCAGAGATCAAATTTCCAACATGTGCTGGATGATAGAAAAAGCAGGGTAATTTCAAAATACATCTACTTCTGCTTCATTGACTACTCTAAAGCCTTTGACTGTGTAGATCACAATTGGAAAATTTTTAAAGAGATAATACCAGACGAGGGCTTCCCTGATAGCTCAGTTGGTAAAGAATCCACCTGCAATGGAGGAAAACCCAGTTCATTTCCTGGGTCAGGAGGATCTGCTGGAGAAGGGATAGGCTACCCATTCCACTATACTGGCCTGGAGAATTTCATGGACTGTATAGTCCATGGGGTCTCAAAGAATCATAAACGACTGAGAGACTTTCTTTCACTTTCACTTTTACCTGCCTCCTGAGAAACTTGTGTGCAGAACAAAAAGCAGCAATTAGAATGGGACATGGAACAGCAGACAGGTTCCAAACTGAGCAAAGAGTATATCAAGTCTGTACATTGTCACCCCACTTATTTAACTTATAAACAGCGGACATCATGTGAAATGTGCTGGATGAATCCCAAGGTGGAGTCAAGATAGCAGGGAGAAATATCAACAACCTCATATATGCAAATGATGCCAGTTTAATTGCAGAAAGTGAAGAGGAACTAAAAAGCCTCTTGATGAAGGTGAAAAAGGAGAGTGAAAAAGCTGGCTTAAAACTCAACATTCAAAAAACTACGATCATGGCATGTGGTCCTATAACTTCATGGCAAATAGATGGGGAAAGAATGAAAACAGTGACAGACATTATTTTCTTGGGATCCAAAATCACTGGAGATGGTGACTGCAGCCTTGTAATTAAAAGAAGCTAGCTTCTTGCACGGAGAAGGCAATGGCAAGCCACTCCAGTACTCCTGCCTAGAAAATCCCATGGATGGAGGAGCCTGGTAGGCTGCAGTCCATGGGGTCGCTAAGGGTCGGACACGACAGAGCGACTTCACTTTCACACATTGGAGAAGGAAATGGCAACCCACTCCAGTGTTCTTGCCTGGAGAATCCCAGGGACAGGGGAGCCTGGTGGGCTTCCGTCTATGGGGTCACACAGAGTCGGACACGACTGAAGTGACTTAGCAGCAGCAGCAGCAGCTCCTTGCAAGGGAAGCTATAACAAACCTAGACAGCACATTAAACAGCAGAGGCATTACTTTGCCAACAAAGGTCTGTCTAGTCAAAGCTACGGTTTTTCCAGTAGTCATGCACAGATGTGAGAGTTGGATCATAAAGAAGACTGAGCCCTTAAGAATTGATGTGTTTTAACTATAGTGCTGGAGAAGACTCTTGAGATTTCCTTGGCCAGAAGGGAGATAAAGCCAGTCAATTCTAAAGGAAGGCCTGATGCTGAAGCTCCAACACTTTGGCTACCTGATATGAAGAGCTGATTCACTGGAAAAGACCCTGATAGTGGGAAAGATTGAGGGCAAGAGAAGAAGGCGGTGACAGAATGAGATGGATGGATGGCATCACTGATCAGTGAACGTGAGTTTGAGCAAGCTCCAGAAGATGGTGAAGAACAGGAATCTCTGTGTGCTATAGTTGATGGTGTTGCAGAGAGTTGCGCATGATTTACCAACTGAACAACAACCAAGAGGTTATCATATCCATAGAGCAAAAAGACTATCATAAAAAGGAATGATCATTGAGCAGAAGGAGCCCTTTCCAAGAACTAAAGGATACAGCTCCAATTTGGAATTGTCTACTTTATGCCCACCAAAATATAAAAGAAAATATCCATTCTTAGAGTTGCTGCCTTATGGAAAGGAGACTTTAATTTCAAGACAAAACAATCAGAAACAGCTTGAACTTTTCAATCACAGGATAAAACAATCAGAGACAGCGTGAAGTTTTCAATCACAACTTTGGATTTTAAAGGATTATGAAGCAAATTTTATAAAATTTTAAAGTAAAATGAATTTGAACATAGAATTTGACTTTTTGATAACAATCAGAACATGTTTAGACATGTGAATTTTCTTTTAAAGGAATTTAAAAAGCTTGTTGGATGTGTACTTCATCAAGAAGAAAAGATATAGGGAGACATAAGAAGATATGTGGTCTAGGAAATAGTAGATTTCCACCACGTCAAGGGTGTCACAGGCGTAGAGAGGAAAAAAGAATTCAGACTGAAACAACGAAACTGAAAAATTAGTGGAAAAAAATTCCAGATTAAAAAAAAAAAGAGTATACAAAATTTGGAATAATTGACAAGTTAGAAATTCATAATGATAAAAGCTAAAGACAAAAGTTATGGTAAAAGTTATTGTCATCCCATTAGGAAATTAATAGAAATTTTAAAGAAAAAACTGTGTAAGGAAGCAATAAAATCATGGTTCACATATAATACAAAATAATAAATGGTCTAATTTTTAGCCATTAACAAAGTATAAGAAAAGAGGACATACTTGTTTAGTAATCCTTTATATCATGTAATTCTTCTTGGTGGGGAAAACAGATTTGTAGAACAAAAATGTATTTCTCACTACTTCACCCAACACGGAACAGTATATCCACAGTGTCAGAATAATCTAAGTACTATTGCTGCTGCTGCTGCTGCTAAGTTGCTTCAGTCGTGTCCAACTCCTAGCGAGCCCATGGACTGCAGCCTACCAGGCTCCTCTGTCCATGGGATTTTCCAGGCAAGAGTACTGGAGTGGGTTGCCATTGCCTTTTCTGAAGTACTATTGAGTGGTTTCAAATTTTGATCAGCCTTTGCACAATGCACAAATAACCTGGTTGTGTTCCCTGAAATAGAACTCAGATGCTGAAATACTGAAAGATGTGTCTATCTGACCAAGAAAGTAATACAAGTGAAATATTTGGTTTGCCTTAATGAATACTTGGGAGTTCTAAAACATTTTATTTTAATAGAAATATAACTCTTATCTGAACCCTATCTTTCTTACTTATATCAAAAATAAGTCAAATAAAATAAGTGACTTTGATTCTGAATGTCTCCAAGGCATAAAGATCAAATGTGCTCAGTTGCTCAGTCGTGTCCAGCTTTTTGTGACCCCCAAGGACTGTAGCCCGCCAGGCTTCTCTGTCCATGGGGATTCTCCAGGCAAGAAACTGGAGGTGGTTGCCATGCCCTCCTCCAGGGTATGTTCCCAACCCAGGGACTGAACCCAGGTCTCCCACATTGCAGGAAGATTCTTTACCGTCTGAGCCACCAGGGAAGCCCCAAAGATCAAACATGCAGTTGATAAAAGTGTGTGTATATATATATATATATATACACACATAATGTAGTTTATTTGTTAACATGCTCAATATTAATATTTAATTTCCATGAAAAATCAGCATATATTATGTGGTAGGTGTGTAAGGATTGCATGTGTGCATGCTCATTCATTCAGTTGTGTCCAACTCTGCAACCCCATGGACTGTAGCCCACCAGACTCCTCTGTCCATAGAATTTTCCAGGCAAGAATACTGGAGCAGATTGTCATTTCTTTCACCAGGGGCTCTTCCTGACCCTGGGATTGGACCTTTATCTCTGGCGTCTCCTACATTGGCAGGAAGATAGTTTATCACTGTGACATCTGGGAAGCCCACTGTGTGGATTACACTTCCTATTACGTATGCATAAAATGACAGTGTTTAGTTTATATTTCAAAAAGCACCCTTGTTACACTTTAATTTCCAATATACCCATGTTTCATGTTGAAATAGAGCAGATATTACAAGTGGAAACTTATGCTTTTCTATATATATTAATATATAATATATATGGAGATAAACATGTAATGTGTCATTAGTATTACACCTTGTATTCGCAGAATATTAAAGCAGGAAACACAGTATGTAACATAATTCACACAGGACTTAGAATGATATAAAACTAGGTGTGAGTCCTGATTACATAGCCATCTAGTTATATGGATTTAGCAAGTTACTTAGCTTTCCTCAGGTTTAATTACCTCACCTGTAAAATAAGGATGATAGCACCTATCTTTAAAGATAATTATAAAAATTAGAGCAAAGACATGCAAACTGCCTAACATAAAACAGTCATTCTCTAAACTGTACTAATTGTTACTATTGTTATTAGCACTGCATATTTACCAATATACTATACGCATCATGAAAATACAGTGAGGCTTATGTTGTTAATGGTTTTACTTTTTAAGTTTTTAAATATTCATTTTAGTCTGAAATAGACATAAATCAAATGAATGATATATTTAGTAATATTGATATTATCACTCAGGAATCTTAAGTTTATTTTTTTTCTTTTCTTTTTTTATTGGAGGCTAATTATTTTACAGTATTACGTTGGTTGGTTTTGCCATACATTGACATGAATCCGCCCCGGGTGTACATGAGCTCCCCCTCCTGAACCCCCCTTCCACCTCCCTCCTCCCTTTATCCTCCCTGAATCTTAAGTTTATGATTGGAACATACATGTACAAAATTCAAGAATTTTAATATGATTATTAGATTAGGGCCCATTGAGATCACTGCAAGTTGCCCTCACTAAAAATTCAGAGACAAAGATAAGACTTGAGAATAAACTAGAATTGCCTCTGACTAGCAACAGAAATTGTAGTGTCAAGCAAAATCCAAGAATTGTCAACACTGAGCAGATTTTGCATGAGAATAAAATTACTGAAATGTCAGACATCCCAGAGATTATCACATTAATTTATACTACTTTCTGTACCCTACTTCTTAAAACTAAATAAATTTGCTTTCTATTGCATTCTAATTGAAGATACAAAGTGGAAGCTTTGCAAATGAGTTATTGCTACCCAATTTCTTGTCAACAACTGTCAGTAACAAGAGATTGGCAGAGTTAAGTAGCCCCTAATTCTCCAGCAATGTGAAGCTCCATTTTCCCCATTTAGTGCTGGGGAAGACAGCATATGAATCATGCAGGAGATGGCGTCACTGGAGGCTCTCATGATGGTGTAGATCTGAGAACTGTGAATCATTAACATTGTTGTAAATGTCAGTTGTCAGACTCTCAGTGTCATCTGAGGTTCAACTCCTGCTTTTTTGCTAGATCTGCCATTGCCACAGGGGTTGTAGGTATTGCATTGTTTAAGTATTCATCACAGGGGCTGCAATTCTTTGATGATGTTGGAAAGAGACTGTGGCCAATGTATCTTAATGCAAGCCACTTTGTATGTATACTGGGCGGTACTGCAAGAACCAAGGAGTCCTGGTGCATGCCACACTGCCTAGATAAGGAGGTAGCAATAATACATGGTTTGGGCCTATTTGTTATTCTTCACTTGACAGTTACATTAATTGAAGACTTTGATATTAAAAATTGTCTTGTACACTAATATTTTATGCCAGGGATTGGAAAGAAGTTTATTTTGTAGAAGCACAAAATTTTTTAGATGTAAAATACTTTGGCAGTTATTTTATAGACTGCCTTCATTCACTTTCTCTTGTCACTAGAAAGGATACAGAACTTTTACCAAATAATGTGATAGATATTTTGTAAACTATATTGAATAAACTAACAGTTAAGCTCCAAATATCTATTTATACGTGATTTGAAAAATGACAGTTTGGTTTGTAATACAAATCACCAAAGCTCCTAGTCATTATTCTTTAAAGTTTTAATCATACCTAACACAACATGGAGAAAGCAAGAGAGTTCCAGAAAAACATCTATTTCTGCTTCATTGACTATGCCAAAGCCTTTGACTGTGTGGATCACAATAAACTGTGGAGCATTCTGAAAGAGATGGGAATACCAGACCACCTGACCTGCCTCTTGAGAAACCTGTATGCAGGTCAGGAAGCAACAGTCAGAACTGTACATGGAACAGACTGGTTCCAAATAGGAAAAGGAGTACGTCAAAGCTGTATATTGTCACCTTGCTTATTTAACTTATATGCAGAGTACATCATTAAGAACGCTGGGCTGGAAGAAGCACAAGCTGGAATCAAGATTGCCAGGAGAAATATCAATAACCTCAGATATGCAGATGACATTACCCTTATGGCAGAAAGTGAAGAGGAACTCAAAGGCCTCTTGATGAAAGTGAAAGAGGAGAATGAAAAGGTTGGCTTGAAGCTCAACATTCAGAAAACAAAAATCATGGCATCTGGTCCCATCACTTCATGGGAAATAGATGGAAAAACAGTGGAAACAGTGTCAGGCTTTATTTTTGGGGTTCCAAAATCACTGCGGATGCTGATTGCAGCCATGAAATTAAAAGACGCTTACTCCTTGGAAGGAAAGTTATGACCAACATAGATAGTATATTAAAAAGCAGAGACATTACTTTGCCAACCAAGGTCCGTCTAGTCAAGGCTATGGTTTTTCCCATGGTTATATATGGATGTGAGAGTTGGACTGTGAAGAAAGCTGATCGCCGAAGAATCGATGCTTTTGAACTCTGGTGCTGGAGAAGACTCTTGAGAGTCCCTTGGACTGCAAGGAGATCCAACCAGTCCATTCTAAAGGAGATCAATCCTGGGTGTTCATTGGAAGGAATGACGCTAAAACTGCAATACTTTTGCCACCTCATGCGACGAGTTGACTCACTGGAAAAGACTCTGATGCTGGGAAAGGTTGGGGGCGGGAGGACAAGGGGATGACAGAGAATGAGATGGCTGGATGGCATCACCGACTCTGTGGACATGAGTTTGAGTGAACTCTGGAAGTTGGTGATGGACAGGGAGGCCTGGCGTGCTGTGATTCATGGGGTCGCAGAGAGTCGGACACGACTGAGTGACTGAACTGAACTGAACACGACATCCACTACAGTACTTGGTATATACAAAGTGCTCAGTAAATATTAGAGAAGAAATCACTCTCATCTATGTATGTATGTATGTACGTATCCATCTATTTATCTATCTATCTATCTATTTATATATGGTGTGTGGTGGTTTAGTTGCTAAGCTGTGTCCAACTCTTTTGAACCCATAGGCTGTAGCCCACCAGGCTCCTCTGTCCATGGAATTTCCCAGGCAAGAATACTGGAGTGGGTTGCTATATATATATATATACACATACACATACACATGTGTGTGTATACACACATCACACAAATATATTGATAGATAGCTATATTGAAAGTTAATATATGGGTGGCAAATACTTATTTCAAGGTTTTTCCTATCTGAATAAAGATGAACACAACAATAGCAGTAGTTTGTTCCTTGGGTTTAGTTACTACAGATTTATAAATTTCAATGCATTTATCTAAATCCTTAGTAACTCAAATGTAAAAACTATGATAGTTTAGCTGACTTTTTCCATTTCTGTTTGCACTGCTTAACATGGTATTGGCAAGACCAAGGTGACTAAAAGAAGAAGCTAGATGTGAAGTTGTTCTTTTTGAGTCGCTAGGTCATGTCTGAATCTTTTGAGACTCTATGGACTGTAGCCCATCAGGCTTCTCTGTCCATGGCATTTGCCAGGCAAGAATACTGGAGTGGATTGCTATTTTCTTCTCCAGGGTATCTTCCTGACCCAGGGATCGAATCCTCATCTCCCACATTGCAGGTGGATTCTTTACACTGTATCACTTGGGTCATGGATGTGAAGTTACCCAGATTAAAAGGAAAATGAAATTCATTTTAAATAGTTCCTATCATTGCAGCATCCTCTAGTCTAATGCATCTCTTTTTTCTGATGGCATTTCTTCCATCCTAAATTTCAAATGCTCTAATATGACCCTGACTGCCACAAATCGATTTTATTTGATGTAATAATGTCTCTGAATTATATATGGATTTTGTAAGATATATTAAAGGAGGAGATCTGTCACTTGAATAGCTAGATATATTTCAGCCAAAGGAACAAAGTCAAATGATGGAAATATATTGTGACAGGAAGGTAAAGATAAATACGTATGGCACTCTTCAGATGATATCATATACATTGCAATAATTATATGTCTTTCCAATAAACCTGTGAGATATGATTATCCCAATAATGAGAAATATATTTATTTTTTAGATAAAAAATTTTATCTAAAACAATATTTATTTTTTTAGACCAAAATTGTCACAAAATTATTCCTAATTGGTCTTTTGTAGAGTCAGAGTTTAAAACCTTACTTTTTTTATCTTTCCACTAAACTACAACTACCTCTAACCTATTCTAGAATTCATTCTCTAAACAAAACTTACAGTTAAACAGAATTGTATTACACTGTATTAATCATCCTATATTATTGTTGTTCAGTTGCTCAGTCATGTTCGACTGCAACCGCAGAGACAGCAGCATGCCATTTGTGTATATATAATAGGTGTCTCAGAAGCAGCAAATATCATATGAGGATAATTTTTCATTTGTTTAGCTATATTCCTTCTAGTTTGCATTTGTGTGTGTGTGTGTGTGTGTGTGTGTGTGCATTTTAGAGAAAGAGATTGCTTCAAGGATTGAAATGCACACACACTACACTTTCATATAGTACTTGTAGAGCCAATATTATACAAATTCATATACATTGTTGAAACCCTGAAACCATATAGGAACTTCTACCTCATTTCCCATTGATCCTTAAGTTATTGTTGTCAAATATACATTTACATAAACTGAAAATCTCATCAGGAAATTTTGTAATTTTTGTTTTAAGTAATCATACATATTTTCAAACAATTTAGGGAGTTAAAATTAGTATTTTATGTTTACTATTACCTTTACCATACCCAAATATATCTGCGGTTCCACAGATACATTTTTTTAGATCTTCTGATATTAGACCACAGGTTCTTGATATTATATTCAACTAATTTTTCTCTCTCTGCTTTTCAGATGTGACCCTTTTCTGTTGTTTTTCTTCATTCCTGAAGATTTAAAGTTTCCTCTAATATTATTTCTCTTCAGCTTAAGGAGCATCCTTTTGCATTTCTTATAGAACATGTCTAACAGCCACACTTTCCCAGTTTTCCATTACCTCAAGATGTCTTTATTTTGCTTTATTCTTGAAATATATTTGCTTCTCAGGTGATGCAGGAGACACAGGTTCGATCCCTGGGTCACGAAGATCCCCTGAAGTAGGAAATGGTAACCGCCTCCAGTATTCTTGTCTGGAAAATTCCATGGGTAGGGGAGCCTGGCGGGCTACAGTTCATGGGATCTCAAAGAGTCAGATACAACTAAGCACACATACATGAAGTATATTTTAATGGGAATGAACTGTAGATTGACAGTACTTTTAATTTTAAGATGTTTTCCTAATATTGTCTGACCTCCATTTTTTCTGATGACAAATCCAAGGTACTTTAATCACTATTTTCCTATATAGAATGTACCATTTGCATCCAGCTCTTTTCACAAGGTTTTCACTGCCTTTGGTTTTCAGCAGCTTATAACACACATGCAGGCATGGTTTTTTTGAGTTTATCATGTTGAAAAATTTTTCGGCTTTTTCAATTTATGAATGTATGCTTTCATAAAACTTAGAATATTTTACCCATTGTTTCTTCAAATATATTTTCTTCCTCAGAATTACTATTTTCAGAGTTTCTTCTGGGATTCCACAGGTACATCTTTAAACCTTTTGATATTGTCCCATAGATAGATCCTCGAGGTTATGTTCAAATTATATTTTTTCTCTCTGTTTTTCAGAAGTGATCATTCTACTAATCTATCTTCAGTTTTCTCATTTAGCTGCCATCTCCATTCTGTCTTGTTTTTTTCAAGATATTTTATTTTTTTCATTTCTAAAAATTCTAATTGGTTTACTTTTTAGCTTTTATTTTTGTGCTAAATATACTTATCATTTCATTCATTTTTAAGGTGTTTTTCCTTTTTCTCATGAAATATACTTAAAATAGCTGCTGTAAAAATTCGGTCTTATAACTCTAGCTTTTGAGTTTTCTTTTTCTTTATGTGGCAGGTAATATTCAGTTATATTCTAGGTATTGAAAATGCTACGTTGTACAGACTCTGAGTCTTATTATAGTCCTCTTGGGATTGTAGGTATTTTTATTTCAGCCACTAACCAATACTATGCCAAAGCCTTTGACTGTGTGGATCACAATAAACTGTGGAACATTCTGAAAGAGATGGGAATACCAGACCACCTGACCTGCCTCTTGAGAAACCTGTATGCAGGTCAGGAAACAACAGTCAGAACTGTACATGGAACAACAGACTGGTTCCAAATAGGAAAAGGAGTACGTCAAGGTTGTATATTGTCACCCTGCTTATTTAAGTTATATGCAGAGTACATCATGAGGAACGCTGGGCTGGAAGAAGCACAAGCTGGAATCAAGATTGCCAGGAGAAATATCAATAACTTCAGATATGCAGATGACACCACACTTATGGCAGAAAGTGAAGAGGAACTCAAAGGCCTCTTGATGAAAGTGAAAGAGGAGAGTGAAAAGGTTGGCTTGAAGCTCAACATTCAGAAAACAAAGATCATGGCATCTGGTCCCATCACTTCATGGGAAATAGATGGAAAAACAGTGGAAACAGTGTCAGACTTTATTTTTGGGGGCTCCAAAATCACTGCGGATGCTGATTGCAGCCATGAAATTAAAAGACGCTTACTCCTTGGAAGGAAGTTATGACCAGCCTAGATAGCATATTAAAAAGCAGAGTCATTACTTTGCCAGCCAAGGTCCGTCTAGTCAAGGCTATGGTTTTTCCCGTGGTCATGTATGGATGTGAGAGTTGGACTGTGAAGAAAACTGATCGCCGAAGAATTGATGCTTTTGAACCGTGGTGCTGGAGAAGACTCTTGAGAGTCCCTTGGACTGCGAGGAGGTCCAACCAGTCCATTCTAAAGGAGATCAATACTGGGTGTTCACTGGAAGGACTTATGCTAAAGCTGAAACTGCAATACTTTGGCCACCCCATGCGACGAGTTGACTCACTGGAAAAGAGTCTGATGCTGGGAGGGATTGGGGGTAGGAGGAGAAGGGGACGACCAAGAATGAGATGGCTGGATGGCATCACCGACTCGATGGACATGAGTTTGAGTGAACTCTGGAAGTTGGTGATGGACAGGGAGGCCTGGTGTGCTGTGATTCATGGGGTTGCAAAGAGTCGTACACAACTGAGCAACTGAACTGAACTGAACTGACTGAACCAATACTAATCAGTCTGATTTTGTCAGAGTGAAGCTCTGTCCCTTTTCCTTTGAGACAATGAAGTTCAAACCTCAGTTCCATTTTCTACATCTTTGCTATGCTGATTTATGTCCTATCTGTGCATTCATAGTTCAAGGTCCTTTTGAGCCTTGTGTGGATGACTCAAATCTCAGTTCAGTTTTGAAAACCTTTATGATTCATAGTTCATGGGTTAAGTTGAGAATTGTATGCAGTCATATTGGAATTTACATATCCACTTCTCTGAATCTTATACCTTAGGGATTTACCTATACATTTTGGTCCACAGGTGCCCTTTATCCTTCTTATATTGTTTCTGGTTTCTTTGAAGTTTTATTCGTAAGTAAAAAGAAAATAGAGGAAACTTATTTGCTTCTCAGAATTTTCACTCTCATCCAAAAGTTTCACTTTGTATGCTTACTTACTGGCATCTTCAGATAGTTGTTGTTAATTTTATTTTTTGATTTCACTATACTGTATTTATTTATTTAATATTAAAATACTTTATTTTTATGGCAGTTCTAGGGCACTTCTATGCCCCCTGACTCATATATGCTTAGTATCCCCCATTGTCATTGTCATTCACCAGAGTGGACGTCTGTTACGATTGATGGATCTGTGTTGACACATCAAGATCATTCAACGTCCATAGTTTACCTTAGAGTTTACTTTTGGTGTTGTGCATTCTATTGGCTTGGAGAAATCTATAATTAAATGTACACCTCATTTTAATACTATACAGAGTATTTTTATAGCCTTGAAAATTCTCCTTCTCTGCCTATTCATCTCTTTCTCCACTGCTCCAAATCTCTGACAAACACTGACCTTTTGTATCCATAGTTCAACCATTTAGATTGTCATATAGTTGGAATCATACAATAGGTGGCCTTTTCTGATTGACTTCTTTCACTTAGCAATATGCATTTAAAGTTGCTCCATGTCTTTTCATGGCTTGATGGCTATTTCCTTTTAGAGCTGAATACACCAGGTCATTACTAATTGCGATTAATAGTTTGGCCAAATGGTCAGAAGATTGGTTTAATCAAGCCTGGAATTTTGGTAATAAGACATTCTAAAGTAGAGTTTTCAAATAGATCTTTGGGAATGGGCACATAGTGTAAGGGTATTTATATCCTTTGAAAATGATCAATAAACAATATTTCCTTTATAAGCAGCTTTCAGTGATTAGAAAAACGAGATGATCAACACTATGGTGTTGATTACAGGTTTTTTCCAGACACTCTAGTGCTTATTCATTGAGCTAAAGCATAATGTGGCCACAGAGCCCCGGGTGGAGACTATGCACAGGCTCAACAACATAGACTTCCCTTAGGAAGACTTAAATGGCTTTTCTCCCTCTAGTCTGGTAATTTCACAACAGGAGAAAGGAAGAGTGTGATTCTGATCAGTAAATTTTCACTATGGCTTCAAGTACCTGGGGAACCATCCAGCCCCTAGTAGTATCAAGAGCTTCATTAGATGAACTCCCTTCCCCAGGAGAGAAGAGCCATTAGAATTTGTTGTCACAGTATAAAACTCTAAGTCTTGCTATACCTTGCCTTGGTACCACCATGCTTCTGTCAGCATCACTGTCTAAGGCTTACAAAATCGTTATTCAACATCATACTACCTGACCAACAAACGTGTCAGCAAAAGATGTGAAGCAATTCATTAACCTTTCTTAGTATCTTTTGACTCTTGAGAGTCCCATGGACTGCAAGAAGATCCAACCAGTCCATCCTAAAGGAGATCAGTCCTGGGTGTTCACTGGAAGGACTGATGCTGAAGCTGAAACTCCAATACTTTGGCCACCTCATGCGACGAGTTGACTCACTGGAAAAGACTCTGATGCTGGGAGGGATTGGGGGCGGGCGGAGAAGAGGACGACAGAGAATGAGATGGCTGGATGGCATCACCAACTCGATGGACATGAGTTTGGGTAGACTCTGGTAGTTGGTGATGGACAGGGAGGCCTGGCGTGCTGTGATTCATGGGGTCACAAAGAGTCAGACACGACTGAGCGACTGAACTGAACTGAACTGAATATTCTTTCCTTTCCTTCCTTATATTCTTTACTTATTTTAAGTGTCACTCTTACTTGTTTTTCTTTAATTTGGTAGGGAGTATATTAGAGTGAACGTCGACATTCTAGGAATCAGTGAACTAAAATGGACTGGAATGGGTGAATTTAACTCAGATGACCATTATATCTACTACTGTGGGCAGGAAGCCCTTAGAAGAAAAGGAGTAGCCATCATGGTCAACAAAAGAGTCCGAAATGCAGTACTTGGATGCAATCTTAAAAATGACAGAATGATTTCTGTTCATTTCCAAGGCAAACCGTTCAACATTACAGTAATCCAGGCCTATGCCCCAACCAGTAATGCTGAAGAAGCCGAAGTTGAACGGTTCTATGAAGACCTACAAGGCCTTTTAGAACTAACACCCAAAAAAGATGTCCTTTTCAATATAGGGGACTAGAATGCAAAAGTAGGAAGTCAAGAAACACCTGGAGTAAAAGGCAAATTTGGCCTTGGAGCACGGAATGAAGCAGGGCAAAGGCTAATAGAGTTTTGCCAAGAGAACGCACTGGTCATAACAAACACCCTCTTCCAACAACACAAGAGAAGACTCTACACATGGACATCAGCAGATGGTCAACACCGAAATCAGATTGATTATATTCTTTGAAACCAAAGATGGAGAAGCACTATACAGTCAGCAAAAACAAGACTAGGAGCTGACTGTGGCTCAGATCATGAACTCCTTATTGCCAAATTCAGACTTAAATTGAAGAAAGCAGCCAAAACCACTAGACCATTCAGATATGACCTAAATCAAATCCCTTATGATTAGACAGTGGAAGTAAGAAATAGATTTAATGGACTAGATCTGATAGACAGAGTGCCTGATGAACTCTGGACAGAGGTTTGTGATATTGTACAGGAGACAGGGACCAAGACCATCGCCATGGAAAAGAAATGCAAAAAAGCAAAATGGCTGTCTGAGGAGGCCTTACAAATAGCTGTGAAAAGAAGAAAAGTGAAAACCAAAGGAGAAAAGGAAAGATATAAGCATCTGAATGCAGAGTTCCAAAGAATAGCAAGGAGAGATAAGAAAGCCTTCCTCAGCACTCAATGCAAAGAAATAGAGGAAAACAACAGAATAGGAAAAACAGAGATCTTTTCAACAGAATTAGAGATATCAAGGGAACATTTCATGCAAAGATGGGCTCGATAAAGGACAGAAATGGTGGACCTAACAGAAGCAGATGATATTAAGAAGAGGTGGCAAGAATACACAGAAGAACTGTACAAAAAAGATCTTCATGATGAAGATAATCACGATGGCATGATCACTCACCTGGAGCCAGACATCTTGGAATGTGAAGTCAAGTGGGCCTTAGAGAGCATCACTACAAACAAAGCTAGTGGAGGTGATGGAATTCCAATTGAGTTATTTCAAATCTTGAAAGATGATGCTGTGAAAGTGCTGCATGCAATATGCCAGCAGATTTGGAAAACTTAGTGCTGGCCACAGGACTGGAAAAGGTCAGTCTTCATTCCAATCCCAAAGCAAGGCAATGCCAAAGAATACTCAAACTACTGCACAATTGCACTCATCTCACACGCTAGTAAAGTCATGATCAAAATTCTCCAAGCCAGGCTTCAGCAATATGTGAACCGTGAACTTCCAGATGTTCAAGCAGGTTTTAGAAAAGGCAGAGGCACCAGAGATCAAATTGCCAACATCCTCTGGATTATGGAGAAAGCAAGAGAGTTCCAGAAAAACATCTATTTCTGCTTCATTGACTATGCCAAAGCCTTTGACTGTGTGGATCACAATAAACTGTGGAACATTCTGAAAGAGATGGGAATCCCAGACCACCTGACCTGCCTCTTGAGAAACCTGTATGCAGGTCAGGAAGCAACAGTTAGAACTGTACATGGAACAACAGACTGGTTCCAAATAGGAAAAGGAGTACGTCAAGGTTGTATATTGTCACCCTGCTTATTCAGCTTACATGCAGAGTACATCATGAGGAACGCTGGGCTGGAAGAAGCACAGGCTGGAATCAAGATTGCTTGGAGAAATATCAATAACCTCAGATATGCAGATGACACCACCCTTATGGCAGAAAGTGAAGAGGAACTAAGAAGCCTCTTGATGAAAGTGAAAGAGGAGAGTGAAAATGTTGGCTTGAAGCTCAACATTCAGAAAACAAAGATCATGGCATCTGGTCCCATCACTTCATGGGAAATAGATGGGGAAACAGTGGAAACAGTGTCAGACTTTATTTTTTTGGGCTCCAAAATCACTGCGGATGCTTATTGCAGCCATGAAATTAAAAGATGCTTACTCCTTGGAAGGAAAGTTATGACCAACATAGATAGCATATTAAAAGGCAGAGACATTACTTTGCCAACCAAGGTCCGTCTAGTCAAGGCTATGGTTTTTCCCGTGGTCATGTATGGATGTGAGAGTTGGACTGTGAAGAAAGCTGATTGCTGAAGAATTGATGTTTTTGAACTGTGGTGCTGGAGAAGACTCTTGAGAGTCCCTTGGACTGTGAGGAGTTCCAACCAGTCCATTCTAAAGGAGATCAATCCTGGGTGTTCATTGGAAGGACTGATGCTGAAGCTGAAACTGCAATACTTTGGCCACCTCATGCGACGAGTTGACTCATTGGAAAATAGTCTGATGCTGGGAGGGATTGGGGGTGGGAGGAGACGGGGACGACAGAGAATGAGATGACTGGATGGCATCACCGACTCGATGAACATGAGTTTGAGTGAACTCTGGGAGTTGGTGATGGACAGCAAGCCCTGCGTGCTGTGATTCATGGGGTCGCAAAGAGTCAGACACGACTGAGCGACTGAACTGAACTGAACTGATATTTGACTTACTATGTTGTGTTAGTTTCAAGTGTATAGAAAAGTGAATCTGTTATACAAATGGTACATATATCCAGTTTTTTTTAGATTTTACTATAGCCTATCTGGCGGAGAAGGCAATGGCCACCCACTCCAGTACTCTTGCCTGGAAAATCCAATGGGCAGAGGAGCCTGGTAGGCGGCAGTCCATGGAGTCGCTAAGAGTTGGACATGACTGAGTGACTTCACTTTCACTTTCACGCATAGAGAAGGAAATGGCAACCCACTCCTGTGTTCTTGCCTGGAGAATCCCAGGGATGAGGAAGCCTGGTGGCTCAGAGTCAGACACAACTGAAGCGACTTAGCAGCAGCAGCAGCAGCAGCAGCATAGCTCATCTCTGGCTTCCCTGGTAGCTCAGATGATTAAAAAAAAAAAAAATCACCTGCAATGCAGGAGACCTGGGTTTGATCCCTGGATTGGGAAGTTCCCCTGGAGGAGGGCATGGCAATCCACTCTAGTATTCTTGCCTGGAAAATCCCCATGGACAGAGGAGCCTGGAGGCTACACTCCATGAGGTCACAAAGGCTCAGACACAACTGAGCGACTAACACTTCCACTTTCACTCAGTATTCTGTCCAAGGTGCCATACTCAACTCCTGATGTGGGGCCAGGTTTCAAGCCCAAACGGAACATTAAGGGAATAAATTCCGCCATGGCCCAACCATCCACAGATTGGTGGGGGGACACACTGCCCTCAGAAGTAATGTTCCCTCACGTGATTGGGTTTTAACATTAATCACAGTGATGGAGTGATTTGGTGTCCAAATTGCTTCTTCTGAATTACTACCTCTTTTCATTTTAATTTTTTCTTTTAATATCAAAGGAGTCATTCCATGCAAAAGGAAGTGTTGAGTGCCCCACAATGTCCAGCTTTCACTTTAAGTTAGTAACAGTGAGTTTATCCTGTGTATTTCAGTGATAGTGCATTCTTGAGAAAGTCCTACTACTCCACATGTAGTAAAAGTACATTTCTTATTTTTACTTTAAAAATGTCTCTACTTAGATATGCCAATTGGGAATCTTTTCCTAGATATTTAGGTTATGGAATTATTCAGTTGAAAACACTGCAAAACATTAAAAAAAAAATACATAACAAGAATGACCATTCTCATGTATTACTATATAACTATAGTTAAAGTAAGATAAGTATCCTGAAAAATCTCAAAGAGATAGATACCAAATTTCATTTTTTTTAATTTATTTTACATATATGCATATATCTGTGATGCTTAGGGCCATCAAAACCTCAACTACTTGTTTGAAGGTTAATTTTAATAAGGCCCTGTGGGTACCTGGCCCCGTGTCAATTTGCATGGCTGAACAAATCTTCTTATGTACATCTCTTGATAAACAATTTCAGAGTTTCTTAGCCTGTATAGTTATAATAATTAACCTATTTTTTTGTCACATAATTCCATATTAGCTAAGGGGACAGGGAAACATCTGGACCCCATCATCTATAAAATGATTCTTCTTATGATGAAATTTCCATTGTTTCCCTCAAACCATTTCTATTTCAGATTAAGCAATGTCAGTTTCTTTCTTCATGGTCTCAATTTTCCAATACATTTTTCACATTCATTATTCTACTGCAGGATCCTTATTGAGAGTTGAAACACCCTATTGCTCTGGATTTGGGTACTGTTGTTACATTTTTTTCATCCTTCAAATTGGCCCCAGGTGAAGACTCTTGAGAGTCCCTTGTACTGCAAGGAGATCCAACCAGTCCATTCTAAAGGAGATCAATCCTGGGTGTTCATTGGAAGCACTGATGCTAAAGCTGAAACTCCAAAACTTTGGCCACCTCATGCAACGAGTGGACTCACTGGAAAAGACTCTGATTCTGGGAAAGGTTGGGGGCGGGAGGAGAAGGGGACGACAGAGAATGAGATGGCTGGATGGCATCACCGACTCTGTGGACATGAGTTTGAGTGAACTCCGGGAGTTGGTGATGGACAGGGAGGCCTGGCGTGCTGTGATTCATGGGGTCATGGAGAGTCGGACAAGACTGAGTGGCTGAACTGAACTGAACTGAACTGAATCAAGTGAAAGAGGAGAGTGAAAAGGCTGGCTTGAAGCTCAACATTCAGAAAACAAAGATCATGGCATCTGGTCCCATCACTTCATGGGAAATAGATGGAAAAACAGTGGAAATAGTGTCAGACTTTATTTTTGGGGGCTCCAAAATCACTGCGGATGCTGATTGCAGCCATGAAATTAAAAGATGCTTACTTCTTGGAAGGAAAGTTATGACCAACCTAGATAGCATATTAAAAGGCAGAGTCATTACTTTGCCAACCAAGGTCCATCTAGTCAAGGCTATGGTTTTTCCCGTGGTCATGTATGGATGTGAGAGTTGGACTGTGAAGAAAGCTGATGGCGGAAGAATTGATGTTTTTGAACTGTGGTGCTGGAGAAAACTTGAGAGTCCCTTGGACTGCAAGGAGATCCAACCAGTCCATTCTAGAGGAGATCAATCCTGGGTGTTCATTTGAAGGACTGATGCTAAAACTGAAACTGCAATACTTTGGCCACCTCATGCGACGAGTTGACTCACTGGAAAAGACTCTGATGCTGGGAGGGATTGGGGGCGGGAGGAGACGGGGATGACAGAGAATGAGATGGCTGGATGGCATCACCAGCTCGATGGATATGAGTTTGAGTGAACTCCTGGAGTTGGTGATGGACAGGGAGGCCTAGCGTGCTGTGATTCATGGGGTCGCAAAGAGTCGGACAGGACTGAGCGACTGAACTGAACTGAACTGAACTGAATCTTCACATAATCTGAATTTTGTTTATCTTTAGTCTATTCAGGTTAGGTTCTTGTTTATGTATCCACTAAAATATCCACTTACCCCTTTCTTTTTCTCAACAGCATTGTGGTGTGATATGAAATATCATTATAGAATCAAAATCAGTTTGTTACTAAAAAGAAAGAAGGAAAGGAATAGTCATTATATATTTAAAAAATAATAGTAACTACATTTGCAGTAGTTTTGGTTAAATGTCTGCCAGGCTGACCCAAATGCATGGCTTATTAATATATGCTTTGAGTTCCCTCCTCTGTCTGTAAGGTGACTTCAATTTAGCAGGCATTCTTCATATGGATACCTGCTACTATGAGGAGGGAAGTAGAACTGAGCTGTTTATAAATAGTTATGATAGACATAGATTAAGAACAACTACTCATAGAAAGTAGAAAAAATTTCTGAATGGCTACAGATTGTGGCTCATGGCAGTGCTGAGACATATATAAAGGTTGGGGAGAACTGAAATGTTTAGCTCAACAATGCAGGCCAAAAGAAAACTTTTTGCTTGAAACATATCTATAATTGGGAAAGAGTTTTTCTACAAACATCTGACTTAGACTACTATATCAGCTTATTATGAAAGCACAGCCTAAAATGAGTTTCAGTGTGAACAGGGTTAATACATCCATGGAAGTTCAGTGTTAATATTTGAATCATTACAGCCATTATCAGGAAAAATAAAAATGTTTCAACAATGTAAGGTTCCTTAAACCTGCAAAAACTGGGTTGGCACTGCCATCTTAATTGACCTCTTCCAAGAAAGAAGGGGAAGAAAAACAGCCTAAGTATGAGTCAATTCAGAATGTCAACCCAGACTTCGTTTTAATGGTAAGTTGCTAATTTTAATTATGCAGAGACAATTTCATTACTTCATTTTGTTCATATTATTTTCTTTCACAATTATATTCTGTACCTTCATTGAGAAAATCAATGCAATATGATTCACTATGACAAAAAGTCTGTTCTAAATTATAGTAACAGGAGGAATAGTCCTACAATTGAAGAAGTTTTGTATTTCTTCCCTTCAGAAATAGAAATTGCTAAAGACAATTTTATAGGTTTTCAATTTATTAATTCATTACAACAGTGACTTCGGGTTATTAAGTATTTGGCTACAGGATAATTTCACACTGTTAGTTAGACTTCTGAGGGTGAGGGCTATATATTTTTACCTTCTACATTTCTAGTGCCTACTGTGATGCCTAGGACAATGTGGAAAACTCCACATACATGATTACTAAGTGAATGTTTAGCCATGGTGATATTTTCTACTGTGAAAAGTAATGATACTTTTGAATTTAAAGTTAAACCTAAAAGTAGTCATTAGACATAGAAAGAAAAAAGACTATGCATAAATTCAAAGCCCCTTCCAAAATATTTTCTTCCTATAGTGTAATGCCTAGTTATTTTTTAATAGCCCAATTTGAACTCAGCCTAACAGTAGTAGCTCTCACTATTTCAAGCCACCATGATTAATTTCTAATGTAGTACAACTGTGACATAAATGTAATGAGGACAAATGACCAAAGGGACCCAAGACTGAATGGAGAAGTTATTCCCACGAGAGGACACTTTCAGTTCTTCTGAGTTTCCTTCCTGACTCTTGCCTCTCTACTTCCTTCAAAGCTACCTTTTATGTGTACGACAAACTCAAACTATTCAGCCAAAAAGTCCTTTACTGCAACTCCTTTGCCTTCTCAAGCAGCACCATCAAAAGGTTCCCAGGAAAAGATTTCTACATCAGTTTCACTTGACACTAAATATTTTTAAGAAAGAAAAAGGAAGAGAAATCCTGTATATTAAAGGGCTACAGAATTGAAAACTTCCATTTTTCTTTCTTTAGAAGAATCCACAACTATGGAAGAACACCCCTTGACACCTTCAAACAGAATGCTTCTCATACAAGTGAAGGCATTGGGAACCTCACAATTCTTTTAATTACTGTTCATGTTACATTATTAACTGGATTCAAACTCTAAAATCAGTTGATACTGGATTACTTAAATTATGGACAGGACTAATGATTTCTTGATAGTCTTGTGCCTAGCCTAGTGCTAGGGAGAATTGGATGTAAACTGTTATTGAATAAACATGCATTTGACTTTAAAGAAGTTTGTGAAGGGAAGAAAGAAGCAAGAATTTTTGAGATTCTAGTTCTTTTTAGAGTCATGAAAGAAAAGAAAATGTGCCAACCAAGGGGAATCTTGAGATAACAGAGGAGAAAGCATAACATGTCTCTCTCTTCCTCATAGCCTTCTCCTGTGTTATCCCAAGATTTCTGCTTTAGAAATTTAGAGGAGTTTCCCAGGTGGTGCTAGTGGTAAAGAACCCACCTGCCAATGCTGGAGATATAAGAGATGCAGATTCAGTCTCTGGGTTGGGAAGATCCCTTGGAGGAGGGCATGAAATCAACTCACATATTCTTGCCTGGAGAATCTCATGGACAGAGGAGGTTGGTGGGCTACAGTCCATATGGTTGCAAAGAGTAGGACATGACTGAAATGACTTAGCATGCACAACCTGTTTAGAATCATTACTAATAGAATGTAAGGTGAGAGTCGTCTTAGTGGGGATAAAGTATGATAAAGTTTCCTAAAATCCTACCACCATGTGTTACTTTATTTGGAAAATCTCTTCATTGTTGAGTTAGTGAAAAAAAACTTTTTTTCCTCTAAAATGTTGCTGTATTTGTGACAAGGAGCTCATGAATTATGCCTTTACATTGCAGAATATTGATACCTTAATTGATGACTCTAAAAAAAATAAAAATAAAAAAATAAAATATCTGGACATTTTGAATATCATTTTTTTTTTTTTTTTGGCAGTGCAGTCATGGTTTTAACTGGTGCCTTCTTCCAAAAAAGAGAATCATATAAAATTCCAAACCATTATGTGTTTACATCTGCCTTTGCTGAAGATTTATTATCTCCCCCAGAAGTTTGAAGAAATGATGATTTAGACTTTCCAGCCAGGAGCTCAGGATTCCAGGAGGAAATACTTCCTCACCTTGAAAACTGTTCTTCCCATCAGAAAGTCATGAAGTCTGAAAGAAATGTTCTAACACTGACACAAACTGACATTATGGAATGCTTCCTGAATATCAGGCTCTTTGCTAAATACATTATATGAATATTCCTATTAACCTCAGTAAACTATTACTGCAGTTTAGCAGTGTATTCACTAGTATTATTCCCATTTTACTCACAAAGACACTGAGGCTGAGAGAGATGGAATGACTATAGTCACAGAGCTAGTTAGTGTCACAGTTTCAAACAGAGGTCTCTGTGATTCCAGAGTGCAGAATCTTATAAATGCTTCTCCTCCTGTCTCTTCCCTCCCCCTTCACCTCACAATGCTGCCATTTCAGTCAGGCCCTTGCAATTTATTTTTTTCTAGATTATTGCAATAGTTCCCCAATTTGTTGCTCTTCTTTTGCTGTTTCTACCTCTTTCCAGACCAAGACACTCTCAATTTTGCATGTGTTTCCAAATACAAACATGATCATTCACTCACCTTCTTAATATTCTTTTGTGAACCCCTATTACCTACAGAATAAATATTAAATTCTTCCAATCCTATTAATCCTGTGTATTCAACATTGTCCTGAATCTTTCAATGGCTGGCATTTCTGAGAAACATTGCAGCCTTTCATATCTGTGTTTGGAGAGGGAAATGGCAACCCACTCCACTATTCTTGCCTGGAAAATCCCATGGACAGAGGAGCCTGGTGGGCTACAGTCCATGGGGTTGCAAAAGAGCTCGAAACAACTTAGTGACTAAAGACTAAACAACAACAATATCTGTGCTGTGGGCTCTTTTGCACACTGTTGTCTACTGGCAGGCACATGACTGACTCCCTGGCAGATGGCCTGAGATCCCAGCTCTCTAGGAGTATTTTATGTCATGGACAGAATCCTAAAGAATCCAGGTATATTCTTTTTCCTGATGATTTTTAACATGGGAAGCACAGAGAGAGAACAAGTGAGTACCACTGAAATATAAAAACCTATGTGGAAGGCAGTTAGTAGAGGCATACAATATAAGGAAGTATATTGTGAGTAAGGGCTTCCCTTGTAGCTCAGTTAGTAAAGAATCTGCCTGCAATGCAGGAGACCTGGGTTCAATTCCTGGGTCAGGAAGATCCTCTAGAGAAGGAAATGGTAACCTACTTCAGTGTTCTTACCTGGAGAACCCCATGGACGGAGGAGCCTGTCAGGGGGTCCATGGATCTCAAGAGTCAGAAGGTGACTAAACCACCACCATTGTGAGTAAAGGGAAGCTATGAGCAGGAAGGAGAACCTAATTTCTTGCTAGGATTCAAATGTAGCAGCAAAGAGAAGCTGAATCCCAGGAGAGTAGTAAGCTACCAAGTCAGCACTCACATCTTAAATGTTTCTCTTGTTTGTCCCAATGTGCATCTGGTTGAGAAGGTTTCCTGGGCTCGCTGACATCTCATTGTATCCATTTTTATTTCTTTATGCATTCTTAATATTAACTCCAATTGCCTAATAATTTTGATTTGGTATTCTCACTCATCTTTAATAATTGGACCCATGCCTACCTGTCCAGACTCAACCACTGTCACTCTTTAGTCACTAATTGTCCTCTCATTCCTTGAGAATTTTCCTGAACACACTTTGCTTTTCCTGAACACACTTTTGCTTTTCCTTTTGTTGGACTACCCATTCCACTGCCTCCATTCATTTTGAAATACTATTCAAACATATCTCCCTCCTTTTGTCATCTCCTGATACACTCAGGTATTCTTGATGTTATGCTCCAAAGATACACCTGACATTGCCTCTAGACTGTGAACACTTTGAGGACAAAACTATGTCTTCTTCAAATATGTATTCTTAGAAACAAGCACAATCTTATATAATGTGTTTAATCAGTATTTGATGAAGGAAGAAAAGAAGAAGAAAAGAAGTCAGACATCTAGGCAGACAGGAAGGAAGGAAAGAAAGACGGTGTTAGGAAATGCTACATAGTTACTCAATGTTTTTGATACACATAAATACTTGCATTTTCCTCTTTTTTTTTTTTTCATGAACTTGAAGGGGATGATCTAGAGCCTTGAATATGTGTAACTGTAAGAAAGTGAACCAAGTGTGTCAGAAAAGCAAAGTAAACTTCTTAAAAGGAAGAGAAATTGATAGAGTTATAAGTCAGGTGCATGGCACTATAAGTTCTGAGTTCACTAATTCCAATAAGTTATTTTCTGGGATCCTAAACAAAAATTTCTCCAAAATGACTGCAGATGGTGATTGCAGCCATGAAATTAAAAGATGCTTGCTCCTTGGAAGGAAAATTATAACCAACCTAGACAGTATATTAAAAAGCAGAGACATTTCTTTGCCAACAAAGGTCCATCTAGTCAAGGCTATTGTTTTTCCAGTGGTCATGTATGGATGTGAGAGTTGGACTATAAAAAAAGCTGAGCGCTGAAGAATTAATGCTTTTGAACTGTGGTGTTGGAGAAGACTCTTGAGAGTCCCTTGGACTGCAAGGAGATCCAACCAGTCCATCCTAAAGGAAATCAGTCCTGGGTGTTCATTGGAAGGACTGATGCTAAAACTGAAACTCCAATACTTTGGCCACCTGATGCAAAAAGCTGACACGTTTGAAAAGATCCTGATGCTGGGAAAGATTGAAGGCAGGAGGAGAAGGGGAAAAGAGAGGATAAGATGGATGGATGGCATCACCTACTCCATGGACGTGAGTTTGATAAACTCCAGGAATTGGTGATGGACAGGGAGACCTGGCGTGCTGCAGTCCATGTGGTCACAGAGTCAAACATGACTGAGCAACTGAACTGAACTGAAACAAAAATTTCGATAATTTTTCTTAGGTCAAAGAATATAGACATATAGCAAAGATGTTTCCTCACTCAAACAGACCTCTTATATTCAACAAGTAATTTAAATTTTTGAATAGGAAATTCAGTCATATCACCAGGCATGGCTGCGGCTGCTCTCTCTCCTTCCTGGACTCCTAAAAAAGATACATTTTATAAACACTGTAGTAAATAAACTTGATTATCCCCTCCCCCTTTGGTTTTCAGTTCAGTTCAGTTCAGTCGCTCAGTCGTGTCCGCCTCTCCGTGACCCCATGAATCATAGCACGCCAGGCCTCCCTGTCCATCACCAACTCCATTTGGTTTTACTAAGGGTCAAAAAAAAAAGTCGTGAAGACTGCTCCATAGCACTGAGCATATGAAAACAGATATTTGGTCATGTGATGCCATGTCTTCCCAAGCTGCAAGTGTTCTGGTCAAATTAAAACATTAAATCAATTTGTCTTCAAAAACAAGAGCTACCAATCTAAAGGCAGAGGAACCAGAGATCAAATTGCCAATATCCGCTGGATCATCGAAAAAGCAAGAGTTCCATAAAAACATCTATTTCTGCTTGATCGACTACGCCAAAGCCTTTGACTATGTGGATCACAATAAACTGTGGAAAATTCTGAAAGAGATGAGAATAGCAGAACCCCTGACCTGCCTCTTGAGAAATCTGTATGCAGGTCAGGAAGCAACAGTTAGAACTGGACATGGAACAACAGACTGATTCCAAATAGGAAAGGGAGTACATCACAATATAAGTAGGCTGTATATTGTCACCCTACTTATTTAACTTATATGCAGAGTACATCATGAGAAATGCTGGGCTGGAAGAAGCACAAGCTGGAATCAAGATTGCTGGGAGAAATATCAATAACCTCAGATATGCAGATGATACCACCCTTATGGCAGAAAGTGAAGAGGAACTAAAAAGCCTCTGATGAAAGTGAAAGAAGAGAGTGAAAAAGTTGTCTCAAAGCTCAACATTTAGAAAACTAAGATCATGGCATCTGGTCCCATCACTTCATGGCAAATAGATGGGAAAACAGTGGAAACAGTGTCAGACTTTATTTTGGGGGGTTCCAAAATCACTGAAGATGGTGATTAGCCATGAAATTAAAAGATGCTTACTCCTTAGAAGGAAAGTTATGACCAACCTACACAGCATATTAAAAAGCAGAGACATTACTTTGCCAACAAATGTCTGTCTAGTCAAGGCTATGGTTTTCCAGTGGTCATGTTAAGGATGTGAGAGTTGGACTGTGAAGGAAGCTGAGTGCTGAAGAATTGATGCTTTTGAACTGTGGTGTTGTAGAAGACTCTTAAGAGTCCCTTGGATTGCAAAGAGATCCAACCAGTCCATCCTAATTGAGATCAGTCCTGGTTGTTCATTGGAAGGACTGACACTGAAGCTGAAAGTCCAATACTTTGGCCACCTGACTCGGAGAGCTGACTCATTGGAAAAGACCCTGATGCTGCGAGGGATTGGGGGTGGAAGGAGAAGGGGATGACAGAGGATGAGATGGCTGGATGGCATCAGCAATTCAATGGACGTGAGTTTGGATGGACTCCGGGAGTTGGTGATAGACAGGGAGGCCTGGCGTTCTGCGGTTCATGGGGTCACAAAAAGTCAGACACTACTGAGTAACTGAACTGAACTGAACCAATCAACTGTTCTAAAATTAAAATTATATATTTGAAATGTCCAGTAGTAGGCAGGATTGTGGGGGCTTCCCTGATGGCTTGGTGGTAAATAATCCACTTGCAAATTCACATAAGAGATGTGAATTTGATCTCCGGATTCAGAAGATCACTTGGAGGAGGGCACTCTGATATTCTACCTGGAGAATCCCAAGGACAGAGGAACCTGGCAAGCTACAGTCCATGGGGTTGCAAGGAGTCAGTCATGACTGAAGCAACTTAGCACACATGCATGCACAGGCAGGATTGTTGACCCCATGATCATTGTCCCCTGGTGTTTCACCTCTGAAGATGTTACATTCTGTGGCAAGATGGACTTTGCAGATGAAATGAAGCTTATAAAGATTAAGGTAAGGAGGTGTTTCTGTATTATGTAGGTAAGAACACCATGAACCTTTAAGAGCAGAGAGCCTCTTCCCACTGAAGTAAAACATGGCAAAAGATAATGTGACTCTAGAAGAGATAGAAAAGATTGGAAGCGTTAAAGGACTCAATCTATCACTGATGACATTAAAATTACTGGGGCCCAGACCAAGGAATGGGGATAGGCTTTAGAAGCTGAGAAGGAACTTAGGATATGCAGCAAGGAAACAAGGATTTCAGTCCTCAACAGCATGGGACTGAATTCTGCCAAAAACCTGAATGAGCCTAGAAATGGATTCTCCCTTTGTGCTCCAAAAAGGAATGCTGCGTTGCTGACCCCTTGACTTTAGCTTTCTAAGATTCAATGTAGAGAACCTAGAAGTGTCCAATTGACTTCTATTAATAAATAGGTGCTGTTTTAAGGTTTTATGTTTATAGTAATTTAATAGGGTGAAAAGTGAAAGTCACTCAGTTGTATCCAACTCTTTGCGATCCCCTGGACTGTAGCCTGCCAGGCTCCTCTGTTCATGGAATTCTCCAGGCAAGAATACTGGAGTGGGTTGCCATTTCCTACTCCAGGGGATCTTCCCACCCAGGAATCGAACCCCGGTCTCCTTCACTGCAGGCAGATTCTTTACCATCTGAGCTACCATGGAAACCACATTTAATAGGGTCATTTAATATATACTTTAGTGAGTTATAATCAGTGATTCTTATTCACAAATTAACTCCAGCAAATGCCCAGGTGTATATTTTTCAATTACTTTAACTTGCATTTACAGAAGTTTTGATTTTAAGAGTTTGGTGTTAATTGTGCACTAGTTTTAAGTGTCTGAGGCAGGTATTTGGTTACATGTGTCTGAAAATGTATTAAGTTAAAATCACCAAAGTCATGCTCTGTGACAGAAAATTTGGTGATCTAAATGTTCCTTCTACTCTATTTTTGCCTTTGAAGGAGAATCTTTCTTCTGTACCCAAATATCCTTTTATGGTCTTGTCCAGGTGGAGGCCAGTTGTCTTTCTGTTCATGTATATGTCATTATTAAGTTCTGCATATTCTCACACAGATGTCAAATCAACTTCTAGTGTGGATACTTGATAAAGCATGTGGACATGTCCTTGATATATAGCTTAATTTAAAAGCTGAAAGTGGAAATCACTCAGCTGTATCAGACTCTTTGTGACCCCATGGACTATACAGTCCATGGAATTCTCTAGGTCAGAATACTGGAGTAGGTAGCCTTTCCCTTCTCCAGGTGTTCTTTCCTACCCAGGGGTCAAACGCAGGTCTCCCGTATTACAGGTGGATTCTTTACCAGCTGAGGCACAAGAGAAGCCCTAATTTAAAAGTTATCTAAATGACACCCACTCCAGTGTTCTTGCCTGGAGAATCCCAGGGACAGCGGAGCCTGGTGGGCTGCCGTCTACGGGGTCGCACAGAGTTGAACAGACTGGAGTGACTTAGCAGCAGTAGCAGCACACTCCAAGTAACTTCTGAGGGAGAATGACCTCAAATTCCCTGCTTGCCAACACTCGTAAGAAGCGAAGTGAGGGAAACATTTGTCAATAATTAGTCAAGGGATATGCATGTTATCAGTTCTTCTAATTTAAAAATAATTCAAAAATATATTCTTTGGTTCATTAAATAATTAATTCATTTGTTTTCTATTGAGCATCTACTATGAGGCCAAACACTGTTTCAGACAATGAGATTTGTCAGTGAGCAAATCACACAAATCCTTGCCCTTTTGGAGAATACAATCTAGAAAATAAACAAACACACTAAAAAATCACATCTGTTAATGCTAAGTATTCTAAAAACTAATAGAACTAGGTTAAGATAAGAGGGCTAGAAGCAGAGGAGGCAAGTATATAAGCAAGTCATTTCTGAAAATTTGGCTTTTCATCAGAGATCTGAATGAAAGTCATACAGTTTACTAGGGGAAGAACATATCTGGTAGAGAGCACAGTAAGTGCAAAGGCTCTTGGGTAGGACTGTGCTTGACATAGTCAAGAAATAGCAGGGGAGTCAGCATGGCTAAAACAAAGTGAGCTTGGGGAAGAGGTCAAGGATAATAACAGAAGTTCTATCAAGCAGGGCTCTACAGTCCATGGGAAGAAACCTGGGCCCTACTTAAAATTTTATGGAAGTCAATGGAAAGTTTGAAGCAAGATAGTAACATGATCTGAGTTACTTATTAAATAGAACATTTTTGATTACTAAGTAGAGAATAAACATAGTGAGAAAAAAGTGGAAGTGTTCTTGCAAAGAAGTTACAGAGACTTAGTCCAGGCTTCTGGCAATAAAGTAATGAGAAATGAAACAATTAAAAGCATCTTGAAAGAAAGCATAATAGAAATTATTAGTGGGAAATATGAAAGAAAGAGAGGAATTAAGGATAACTCTCACGTTATTGCCCTTAACATTTGAAATTATTTACTGTTTTTACCCCAAATAGTGTCCTTTTCCTGGTGGCTCAGACAATGATGAATCTGCCTACGGTCTGGGAGACTAGAGTTCTTTCCTTGGGTCAGGAAGACCCTTCTGGAGAAGGGAATGGCTACCCACTACACTATTCTTGCCTGGAGAATATAGGCAATACAACCGGGGGTAGATTCATGTCAATGTATGACAAAACCAATACAATATTGTAAAGTAATTAGCCTCCAATTAAAATTTAAAAAATAAATTAAAAATAAAAACAAAAAAAAGAAAAAAGAAAATTGTACTTTGATAAAAATAAAAAAAATTAAAATGTGATAGATATATTTTAGGGTGGTCTGTGCAAAGAAGATATTAAAGTAACCAGGCTGGATGAAAATACCAAAGAGCCATAATAATCAGAAAAAGGGAATTTCATGGGTGAGATCCTTTGAGGAAGATCCTGAAAACCAGAGAAAGAGTGGCTTTATCAGTTGAGCTCCAATGTTAAATTACTGGTGAGTGTTTCTTGAAGTTCCTATGTTCCTTTCAAAGCCCTAGGATAGAAAGTTCTTTCTAGTCTGAGAACCATGCATGGTTATATTTCTCTTGAGAAACTATCTTAATATACTATGGATGTTACGAACTATCCAAAATAGTTTGAAGCACCCCTTTTACACTTGTTTCCGAGAACATTCACTAGACACTTCAGCAAAGGTAAAGTCCCTGAGGGAAGACATTGTATGTACCAATCTCACTTCTGCCTTCATCTTATCTGTCTGTTATTTTACCTTTGTTCTATTCCCTAAACCATGTAATCTTTAGTTTTACTTTATTACATTGTGATTTTACATATTTGGGTAAGCTACATTACCTCCTTTCTGGAATGAGAAAAAAAAAAAAAAACAACAAAATGCATTTATAGAAAGAGGACAAATAGATAGGTAAATAGATAAATAGATTTAAACACATTAAGAGTCACATATTTCAGTGGCATTTTGCAGGAACTGTACTATTGGGTAGCATTCTGCAACAGAATACCAGCAGGTCTGGGTCTCTCATTGGTAAAGAAACTCACCACAGGCCTGTCAGTCTCTT